>NW_012108030.1:641739-643252 GCF_000951045.1 Mandrillus leucophaeus | reverse complement strand
GTACCACTGTCACTATATATTAAGAAGTGAAGGCCGGGTGTGGTGGCTCACGCCTGTAATCTCAGCACTTTGGAAGGCCGAGGCGGGCGGATCACCGGAGGTCAGGAGTTCGAGACCAGCCTGGCCAACGTGGTAAAACCCCGTCTCTACTAAAAATACAAAACTAGCTGGGCGTGGTGGCGAGCGCCTGTAATCCCAGCTATTCGGGAGGCTGAGGCAGGAGAATCGCTTGAACCCGGGAAGCGGAGGTTGCAGTGAGCCGAGATTGTGCCATTGCACTCCAGCCTGGGAGACAAAAGGGAAACTCCGTCTCAAAAATAAAAAATAAAATACAATAAAAAATAAAACAAGTGAATGCAGTAGTTGGCAACATTTTCGATTTTGCCGGTCATGAGGTCTCTGTCACAACAACTCAATGCTGCCTTTACAGTCATAGACAATATATAATCGGAGGGTATGACTGAACTTGACCCCCCAGTCTGTAAATAGCCATGACCCCCCAATCTGTAAATAGCCACTTCAAGGATGAGAAGAGTAGATATATGGTTTCGAACTAATGCTGGGGGCTGTGTCGCCTTTTGCCCCAGTAACCAAGGTTCGAACCTCAACCCAGAACCCAGGGCTCCAAAGTCTTGAAAGCTTCAGCCCTCACAAGCCTTTGTACCACAGACAAAGAGGCCTCATGCCTCTTACTCATCCGAACCACAGACCAGACACTCTCCAGTGAAGGACATCCTCCCCAACTCCAACATCACTGAGTCCCAAATTAAATCCTGAACCCGAAGCAGACGCCGCATCGATCCTAAGCGCCACCTCCATCCTTTACAAGCAGAGTGATTCATAACTTGACAGTTAGGACACGGTCGTTGATCACCACAGACCCTTAGTCATTGTATTCACACCAAAGGGACGCGGCCCACAGACAGGGGGATCACAGACTCCCACCAGGTATCTCCCAAATGCCTGCACCCCGGCGCTCCCCGGTCTTCCTGCGAAACACTACGTGGTCCAGGATACAACACGTCCTCAGACCTCCCAAACCTTCCACTGAGACAAAACCTGAACTGGGACAAAAAACTTTCAGAGGCAAAACCACACACTGACCTCTATTTTCTCCAGATCCACAAGAAGGGCCTCAACGTTACACTTCCGTAAACTGCTTCTACTTCTGGAGTCCTCGCACAGGTTTATGGTCCACCTACGGCGGCCGAGGAGAACCTAAAATGTTAAAAGAGCAAGGACAACCGCATTTACGGCGTTTCCTAGGCTGTAATATGGCCGCGCCCACAGCTGTGGCTCCATGACGGCAGCCATGTTTGAAAATCAGACGTACAGAGGCAATGGCAGGTTTTTGAGCCAGCAGCCAGGGAAGATGAGAAGTCACTGAAATCGCCTCGTTTCCTGGCACTTAAAGTCTTGCGAAAAGGGGCAGATTTTCAGAGACTCAAGCTTTATCAGGCAAATATGGGGCAAGCTAAATTTCCTTTAGCGCTTTGCCATCCACTTTGTTAAA
>NW_012108030.1:638156-640534 GCF_000951045.1 Mandrillus leucophaeus | reverse complement strand
ACATGTGCTGTATTGACTCAAGGTTTAATGGATTTAGGGCTGTGCAGGATGTGCTTTGTTAAAAATGTGTTTGCAGGCAGTATGCTCGGTAAAAGTCATCGCCATTCTCCAGTGTTGAGTACTCAGGGACACAGTGCACTGCAGAAGGCCGCAGGGACCTCTGCCCAAAAAAGCCTGTGTATTGTCCAAGGTTTCCCCCCCCCCGAGACAGCCTGACATATGGCCTTGTGGGAAGGGCAAGACCTGACCGTTCCCCAGCCCAACACCCGTAAAGGGTCTGTGCTGAGGAGGATTAGTAAAAGAGGAAGGCCTCTTTACAGTTAAAATAAGAGAAAGGCATCTGTCTCCTGCTCGTCCCTGGGAATGGGATGTCTCAGTGTAAAATCCTATCATACATTCTATTTACTAAGATAGGAGAAAACCACCTTATGACTAAAGGTGAAACATACTGGCAGCAATACTACTCTTTACTACACTAAGATGTTTGTGTAAAGTCAAACATAAATTTGGGCTCCGTACACAACAAGACACAACACCTTTCCTTAAACTTATTTATAACACAGAGTCCTTAACTCACATGTTTTCCTACTGACCCTCTCCCCACCATTACCCTATAGTCCGGCCACATCCCCCTCACAAAGATGGTAAAAATAGTAAGCAATAAATACTAAGAAAACTCAAGAGACCTGTGCCGGTGCAGGTCCTCTGTATACTGAACACCGGTGCCCTGGGTCCACTTTTCTTCCTCTATACTTTGTCTCTGTATTGTATTTCTTTTCTCAGTCTCCACAGGTGTGGAGGGGCAGGCTCCCTTCAGGCAGGTGGATCACTTGAGGCCAGAGTTCGAGACCAGCCTGGCCATCATGGTGAAACCTCGGCTCTACTAAAAATACAAAATGTAGCCAGGCAAGGTGGCACATGCTGGTAATCCCAGCTACTTGGGAGGCTGTGGCACAAGAATCACTTGAGCCCGGAAGGTGGAGGTTGCAGCTGAGCCAAGATCGTGCCACTACACTCCAGCCTGGGCGACAAGAGCAAGACTCTATCAAAAAAAAAAAAAAAAAAAAAAAAAAAATCAATAAATGGTACTGGGGATGGGGACAGAAGGTTAAACTACCCCTCAAAACATACACAAAAACCATTTAGAATCAACTGTCAATTTCAACGGTAGAAACATATCAATAAAGTTTTAAAGAAGATTAATTTAGGAGAATCTCTCAATGTTATTAAGGTATGGCCAGATATTTTAAACAGGTCACATAAAGCACCCTATAAAGCAAACTCTATTCTGCTAGGGGAACAACCACTTTAGAAAACAGTTTGACACTTATTTTGACTGAGGTTATACACACCCTATGAAGCAGCAATTTTATTCTGAGGCGTGCATCTAGGTATATACCTCTGCCTCCCCCAGATGAGAGCACATATGAACCAAAGGACATTTACACAAATTTTCATAGATGCATTATTCATAATAATACAAGCTTTAGGCAATACAAATGTAATTAATAATAGAAAAAAACCTGCTATATTTTACATAATGGAATGTGATAGAAAACCTATTATACTTTTGGCCCAGCCTGTAAGAAGGCTTTTTATATTTTTAAAGGACTGTAAAACAAAAAGCAAATTAGCATATGCAAGAGACCATATGTAGCCTGCAAGCCCTAAAATATTTACTGTAAATTTGCCTGATTGCCATCACTGAGCAAAGAAAATATACTCAGATGCAACAGGAAAAACCCTCACCAATAATGAGCAAAAGAAGGCTGACACACAAAAAAAATGATGTACAATTCCATTGATACATAGAGTTTAAAACAGGCAAAACTGTATTAACTACAGTGATAAATAATGATTAATTATATACAGAAAAGCCTACAATACTTTTCAGTGTGAGAATGGAAAAAGGCTCACAGAACACCACCGGTGTGCTAACCATATTCTATTTCTTGACCTGGGCAATCATTGCTTCTACATATATTGCCTCCATGATAATTAAATTGTACATTTAAAATATATAAATCTAGAAAAATTAACAAAGTAAAGGAAGAGATCAACGATACCAAACACTTTACTCCAGGAAGGGTGTTAACTCCAGACAATATAACGGGTGAATGTCCACTAACACTCTATTTTCCTACTTTGTAATGGAAAGTTGAGCCAATGCATTAAGATAAGAATGAATTACAAGCATTACAAAGTAAGACAGAAAATTAAGGTTATTTTCAGGTGATATCATCACCAACATGGAAAACGAGATTCAAGAAATTACATATTTAAAAAAGAAAATGCTCCCTCAGAAACTCCCAGGCAGATTTCCGCATATATAGTTGGCTAGAATTGCACCATATGCCTAAGCTCATGTCCATATCAAA
>NW_012108030.1:623587-636591 GCF_000951045.1 Mandrillus leucophaeus | reverse complement strand
AAAAAAAAAAAAAAGGATTTTGAAAAAGACAAGTAACAGTGCAGCCAGGTGTAGGTATCCCAGAGAATGAATTGGAAATGGAAAAGGTAACACATCAGGTAGAAAGGGAGAAGGCAACACATCAGGTAGGCAGACACCCACGGGAAAGCGTCTGGCAAAAAACAGCTTGCAGGAAGCGGTTTTTGAGAACAGAAAAATAGCAAGTATTCGGGGTGGGGGGTGAAGAAAGAAAAAATAATTGTAATTTTCTTGAGGCAGAGTCTTGCTCTGTCCTCAGGCTGGAGTTCAATGGCAAGATCTCGGCTCACTGCAACCTCTGCCTTCCCCGTTCACGCGATTCTCCTGCCTCAGCCTCCCTAGTAGCTGGGACTACAGGCACGCGCCACCACGCCCGCTAATTTTTGTATTTTTAGTAGAGACGGGGTTTCACCATGTTGGCCATGATGGTCTCGATCTCCTGACCTCGTGATCTGCGTGCCTCGGCCTCCCAAAGTGCTGGGATTACAGGCGTAAGCCACCACGCCTGGCCTCGAAAACATAATTATTATTTAAAGAAGAAGAAGAAGAGGAAGAGGAAGAAGAAGAAGAAGGAAGAAGAAAGAAGAGGAAGAAGAAAGAAAAGAAGAAAGGAAGAAGAAAGAAGAAAAGAAAGAAGAGATTTCGAAAAGGAGTTATGATGTGAGCCTGGCGATGACAGACTAAAGGAAAAGAGGAGGCACCTGAGTTAAGATTGGGGTTGGGCCTCCTAGGAAGGCCACTTTTAGTAAAGGTGCCAATGGGAAGAGCAGAACTAGAATTGAGAGTATAAAAATATTAAGAGCTTTTTGACAAAAGTGCCAAGACAATTCAATAAGGATAGTCTTTTCAACAAGCGGCACTGGGATAACTGGATATCCACATGCAGAAAAATTAGTTAAGACCCTTAAACCATACACAAAAGTTAACTTAAAATAGATCATTGATCTAAGTTTAAGAGGTAAAAGTATAAAACTTAGAGAAGAAAAAGGGAGATAATCTTCATGGACGTGGGTTAATTCTGAGAGGAGAGTAAAGGATGAGCCATAAAACGAAATAAAATTAATAAAGTGGACTTAATTTTTTTTTTAAGTTTGTGCTTCTAAACACAACATTGAAGAAAGTGAGGTGGGGCACGGTGGCTCACACCTGTAATCCCAGCACTTTGGGAGGCCGAGGCAGGCGGACCGCCGAGGCAGGCGGTCAGGAGTTCAAGACCAGCCTGGCCAACATGGCGAAATCTGTCTCTACTGAAAATACAAAAATTACCCGGACGCGGTGGGGCGCGCCTGTAATTCCAGCTACTCGGGAGCCTGAGGCAGGAGAATTGCTTGAACCCGGGAGGCGGAGGTTTCAGCGAGCCTAAATCACGCCACTGCACCCCAGCCTGGGTGACAGAGCAAGTATCCTCGGTAAAGACACCACTTCGTCACCCTGAACCACTCTGATTTTTATGGGTGCAATGAGAAGAGTGGATGCAGGAAGACAAAGTTTTTTAATAGAAACCTTCAGGACAGATTTGGACTTGAAAGACTGACAGGAAGTGCTTCCAGCATCCAATTAGTCTCAAAGCAACCACTAACCTTCAACTGCACACCTCAAAGCCTCCAGCCTCATTACATTCTCAAACACAGACAAGCCCCGTCTTCCCCGAAATAAAATTGCCTTCAAATTCAATTTAAAACTTACCGCAGAGGCACTCCTTTGACACTCCTCCCCCTAGACCTTTCATTCACGCCACTCCTTTTCCTAGCTCGGGCTTCTCTGTGTCTGAGCCCCATATTAAATTGCAAACCTGAGCAAAAAACTGCATTCACTGAGAGACACTTTCCATCCAGTTTTCAATTACTGAGACCCATGAAGAGTGAATATGTAGACCCCTAGTTCTGTCCGTGGGACCGTCAGTCATTAAACTCTTAAAACTAAGCCTTAACCTTCGACCTCCCAAGGGTCCCTTTCTCACACCCATATTCCTCGGTGACTAAACTGAAATAAAACCCCTGAACACGGACATTCACATGCATTTCCACTTCGTGGTCCCCACAAGCTCCCCATCCGGATTCACACGCTGCATCAGGCTCTCAAGGCTACAGTAGCAGCTACCAAAGGCAGAACACATATCGGAACCTACTTCCGAATCTGGAATTCTGGTGCTGCAACCCCATTCTTCGCCGTCTCTAAGAACACCGAGAGGCCGGGAGGCGGGCTTCCGGAGAGGGATATGGGACATTTCCCAAAGTCCAAGTTCTGGCTTTGAACATTTTATATGAGGTAACATAGCTGTTTTACCTCATAGAGCATATTATGCCATTTCTGATGGGAGTGACCGTAACGGTTGCCATGGCTCAGGGAGGTGGGAAGAAATGCAAATGTCTTTGGGGGACTCCAGTACCCTCCCTTCCTCCTTACAAGAGACTGTCCCGACACTGCGCCAACTGCGTAGGTTTTCAGAGGCCAGAAACTATCTAAGGAGCAAAATGGAAAGATGGCTGCATCCCTGAGCCGTTTGGCAGAAGCACCACGGGAACCACCATCTTACAGAAAGTCCAGGGTCCATAAAACAGAAAAAGCTGCAGACAACTGGCTGGGTGAGGTTTGTAGAAGCCAAGATGTCACTGGGGCGGCCACAACAAAAACACTGAAGGTTTCAGTCCTGTTCAGGTCTCACTGGATGTGCTGTGAATTTTAGTAGTAAAAGGAAAAAGGAGTTGAAGATGCAAAATGTTCAGGTTCCAACAGCAGCAAAAATAACATATTTGCAAATAAACAGCCAAGAGTCATTAATACTCAGAAAACAAAGCAGTCATTAAAACTAACTCTGAGTCGGCCCTAGTGAAGAATAGCGGACAATAGCTTCAAAGCCAGTAGGATAAATGCATTTAAAAACATAAAGGAAAATATTTCGGACATATTTAAGTGTTTAAAGGAAAATATGGCAATAATCCCATAAAAGAAAATCTCAACAAAGACATTGAAAATATAATAAAGAATCCAATATAAATGTTTGTGCTGAAAAATACGGTAACAATTAAAAATTCACATGATAATATCACCAGCAGATTGCAATGTCAGAAGAAACGTTGAGCAAACTTGGAGAGCAAAAGAAATTATCCACCAGAAAGAAAAGAAGAAAAGTTTTAAATACTTGTAAGACATCAGATGTACTCTTTGTTTTAAATAGAGCTGGAGTTTCGCTATTTTGCTGAGGCTGCTCTCAGACTCCTGATTATCAAGCAATCCTCCTGTCTTAGCCTCCCAAAGTGTTAGGATTACAGGCATGAGCCACAACACCTAGGCCAGATAGGAATCACAAGAAAAAAGTTAACAAAGAATATTTTAAGAGATAATAGCTAAAATTTTAGGATTACAAAGGAATTTCCTGAACCTGGTTAAGAAAAAAAAGTATGTAAAAAATATTCTATAGCTAACATATTTTTAAAAAGACTGAATACTTCTCTCCTAAAGTTGCAAACATGGCCAAAATGTCCACTCTTACTGTACCTATTTAATGAAGTGGAAGCCCTAGCCCGTGAAGAAAAACACTGGAATACAGAAATATCACTGCCCGTCTTCACAGAAGACATGATTATACAAATATAATCCCAAGGAGTCTACAGAACTAGACAAGTGAGTTTAGCAGTCATAAGGTGAAAAGTCAACACACACTCAAATAAATTTTATTTCTAAAGAATAACAATGAACAATTGGAAGCTAAATTATGAACACAAGAACATTTGTAATAGCTCCAAAAATATGGCCAGGAGCAGTGGCTCACACCTGTAATCTCAGCACTTTAGGAGGCTGAGGTGGGCAGATCACTTGAGCCCAGAGTTCGAGACCAGCCTAGGCAAAATGGTGAAACATCATCTCTAAAAAAAAAATACAAAAATTAGCCAGGTGTGTTGGTGCATGCCTGTAGTCGCAGCTACTTGGGAAGATAAGCAGGAGGATCACTTGAACCTGGGAGGCGCAGGTTGCAGTGAACCCAGACTGCACCATTGCGTTCCAGCCTGGGCAACAGAATGAGGCTCTATCACACACACACAAAAAAAGTATAAAATAATGGCAGGCCGGGCGCAGCGGCTCACGCCTGTAATCCCAGTACTTTGGGAGGCCGAGGCGGGCGGATCACAAGGTCAGGAGATAGAGACCAGCCTGGCTAACACGGTGAAACCCCGTCTCTACTAAAAATAGAAAAAAAATTAGCCGAGTGTGGTGGCGGGTGCCTGTAGTCCCAGCTACTTGGGAGACTGAGGCAGGATAATGGCATGAACCCAGGAGGCAGAGCTTGCAGTGAGCCGAGATCGTGCCACTGCACTCCAGCCTGGGCGTCAGAGTGAGACTCTATCTCCAAAAAAAATTTAAAAATTTAAAAATCACTGCAAAAATATGATCCACTTAAATATTTACCAAGACATAAGTAATGTATATGCTATAAATTCGGAAACACTGACTTAAAAAAAAAAAAAAAAAGCAAGGAAAGCCTAATTAAGTGGAGAGGCATAGTTGGTTGGAAGATTCAACACAGTAAAGATGGCAAATAAACCAACTTTGATTATACATTTAATGCAATCTCAATAAAACTCCCAAAGGACTTTTTGTGGATATAGACAAACTTATACTTAAAATTTATACAGAAAAGCAAAGAAACTAGAATAGGCAAAAGTATTTTGAAAAAGAAAAATAAAGCTGGCAGACTCTGACTACTCCATTTTATGACTAAAATCACGATATGACAATAATCACCATATGGTATTATTAGTGGAGTGATAGACACGCACATCAACAGAATAGAGTCAAGAAATGGACACAAGAACAGGCAACTGATTTTTACAAATGTTCAAAATCAATTTAATGAAAAGAGGACAGTGTTTTCAATACTGTTGAATCAACTGGGCAACCATAGGCTGAACTTTAAATTAATGCTTACCCTGTATACAAAGATAAATTTAAATGGATCATATTGCTAAACATTAAAAGCAAAACTGGCTGGATGTGGTGGCTCACACCTGTAATCCCAGCACTTTGGGAGGCCGAGGTGGCCAGATCACGAGGTCAGGAGATCGAGACCATCTTGGCCCACATGGTGAAACCCTGTCTCTACTAAAAACCCAAAAATTAGCTGGACATGGTGGCGTGTGCCTGTAATCCCAGCTGCTTGGGAGGCTGAGGCAGGAGAATCACTTGAACACGGGAGACGGAGGTTGCAGCAAGCCAAGATTGCACCACTGCACTCTAGAATGGGGGACAGAGCAAGACTCCATTTCAAAAACAAAAGAATACAAAACAAAAAAAATACGACAGCATCAAGTGGAAGAATGCGGAGCAACTGAACCTCTGTATATATTGCTGGAAAGCAATGAAACACCACTCTGGTTAGTATCTTACAAAGGTAAACATACACTTACCTTATGACCCATGAATCATACTTTTCAGTAATTATCCTAGAGAAATGAAAAATTGTGCTCACACAAAGCCCGTGTGCACAAATGTTCATATGATTTTTATTTGTAAAAATAAGAAAAACTGGAAACAACCCTAAAGTCCTTCAGTGCGTGAATAAACAAAATTGTGGTATATTCATATCATAGATTATTAGTCACCAATAAAAAAACAATGATACACAAAACAATTTGGATGGATTTCAGGTTAATTTGCTTTAGGTCAAATAGCCAATACCAAAAGGGTACATGCTGTATGATTCCATTTTTATAACATGCTACTAATGACAAAACTAAAGATGAAAAGATTTCTGATTGCTAAGGGTTAGGGTTGAGGAGAGGTTGTGACTATAAAAAGGTAGCACGAGGGAGTTTGCACTGATGCAAAATTCTGAATCTCGATTGTGGAGGTGGTGACATGAATCAATATATGTGATAAGATTTCTTAAAGCTACATATAAAAACCAAACAAAAATGCACGCATGTTAAAACTGGTGATTTCCAAATAAATTCTGTAGTTAACAGTATTGTAACAATTTCACTTTCCTGTATTTGGTAATGAACTATGCTTATGTAAGGTGTTATCTTTGGAAGAAGCTGGGTTAAGCGCATTCAAGAATCCTGGGATATTTTGGTAAGATTTTGTGAATCTAAACTTATTTCAAAATAAAAACTTACACATCTTATTTATATTAATTTCATAACACCTGATGTTACTTATAAACTTAAACACATTCAAGTATGTTCAATTACACTTATGAATTGAATATACTCTATCCAGTTTCATTCTGAAGTACTTCAGTTATTCTGAAATAAGACAAACTTAGAACTAAAGAAATGAAGGAGTTAATCATATAACAAAATGAGGCAGGCAAAAAATATTCCTATATTGTATACAATATTAAATTTTAATTCATGATTAGAGGAAGTCACAATTTAAAATGTATAAAATCAGTGACAAGGCAACTAGGAATATGGCTCAAGGTATCCTGTTCCCAAATGCACATGAGGCTATTATCTTCTAAGGTTATAATTGTGACAGAAAGCTCTCATCCATCATTTTGTCAAGGCTTCTTTCTTGCATTAAGTTCTCTGACATTTTCCTGAAAGTCTTGTATATTGAATGTTTTCATAAGTTATTTTCTGCATTATTTCCTGGCACATGATGAGGCAAATCATTTTATTGAAAACCCTGCCATATTCACTGCCAGAGGAAAGTATTTCTCCAGTGTGAACTCTCTCAATCTATCGAGGTTTTATTTTTGGGCAAAGACTTCCCTATAATTATTACATTTCCACCAATTAGTAGTTTATTCATGATCTATGATCACTTCTGAGGGGGTTTATCCTCCCACCAAAGGCTTTCATAGTCTGCCACATTCATAGGGTTTTTCTCAGTATACAATTTTTAGACATAATGTCCTAAAATATTTTCTCAAATGTTTTGTACTGTTTTCTCTGACACAAAATATGAGGTAATTGATCACTAAACAAACAAACATAGTCTGCATTCATGAAATTACTCTTCTTTGCAGATATCTTGAGGGCCTACATTTGGCAAGAGGCTTTCCCAAAATGACTACCTGTGAATTCTCTTGTGTTTAACAAGGATAGACAAGTGGGCAAAAGCTTTCCCACAATCGCTACATCCATAGGGCCTCTCTCCTGTATGTTTTCTTTGATGAACATTGAGCCCTGACTTTGTAGTGAAGGCTTTCTCGCAGTCACAGCATTTGTATGGTTTCTCTCCCGTGTGAATTCTCTGATGTGTAATAAGATCATTTTTGCGCAAAGAGAATTTCCCACATTCAGTGCATGCAAAGGAAGTCTTTCCTGTGTGAAATCGCTGATGTTGTATGAGGCATGTCTTCTTCCTGAAGGTTTTATCACATTCATTGCATTTGTATGGCTTCTCTCCAGTATGAGTTTGCTGATGTATACCAAGAGTACTCTTCATGGTGAAGCCCTTTCCACATTCGTTGCATATATAAGGTTTCTCCCCAGTATGAGTTCGCTGATGTGCAATGAGCATGCTTTTGCCAGTTAAGCCTTTGCCACATTCACTGCATACATAGGGTTTCTCTCCTGTATGAGTGCGCCGATGTACATTGAGATGACTCTTCTCAGTGAAGCCTTTTCCACACTCATTGCAAATATAAGGTTTCTCTCCTGTATGAGTTCGTTGATGTCCCATTAGCCGGATCTTTGCTGGAAAGCCTTTTCCACACTCACCACATACATAGGGTTTTTCTCCAGTATGAGTTCGTTGATGCACAATAAGGCGGCTCTTCACAGTGAAACCTTTTCCACAATCATTGCATGTATATGGCTTCTCTGCAGTATGAGTTCGTTGATGTACAATGAGGTCACTCTTCATGGTGAAACCTTTTCGACATTCGGTGCATACATAGGGTTTCTCTCCAGTATGTGTTCGCTGATGTCTGATGAGTGGGCTCTTTAAGGCAAAGCCCTTTCCACACTCATTGCATTTATAAGGTTTCTCTCCAGTATGAGTTCGTTGATGTACCATGAGACAGTGCTTCATTGAAAAGCCTTTTCCACATTCACCGCATGTATATAATTTCTCTTCTGTATGAGTTTGCTGATGTGTGATAAGACTGTTCTTCAAGGTGAAGCCTTTGCCACATTTATCGCATATAAAGGGTTTCTCACCAGTATGAGTTCGATGATGTGCAGTAAGACGCCTCTTCTCAATGAAGCCTTTTCCACATTCACTACATATATAAGGTTTTTCTCCTGTATGAGTTTTCTGATGTGTAGTGAGACTGAACTTTGTAGAGAAGGCCTTCCCACATACACTGCATCCATGGGGTTTCTCTCCTGTATGAGTTCGTTGATGATAAATGAGCCGACACTTCTTGATGAAGGCTTTCCCACATTCACTACATGTGTAAGGTTTCTCTCCCATATGAGTTTTCTGATGTATATTGAGCTGTGATTTCTTGAGGAACGTTTTGTCACATTCAGTGCATTCATAATGTTTCAGTCCTGTATGAGTTCTCTGATGGTCCATTAGCCTGGATTTTCTGGAGAAAGCTTTCCCACATATACTGCATACATGAGGTTTTTCTCCAGTGTGAACTCTCTGATGATCAATAAACTGAGACAACTTGAGGAAGGCTTTCCCACATTCACTGCATACATGGGCATTCTCTATGTCATGAGTTCTCTGTTGCTTGACGACCTGGGACTTATTAATAGGTTTTGCAATTGCAGGAAACTTCATTTCAGTATAAAATTGTTTATGGTTAGCATGAAAAAGGGATTTCCCATCTCCATTAAACTCAGCAGAGTTCTTTAGGCCAGAGCTCCTTTTCTGGTTTTCAAAACTTAAATTTGATTTTAAAGGTTTTTCATGTAAGTCAAAGGTATCAGGATCTTGCTTCAGCAGGAGATGACTTTTGTTCTGATTAACACTATTTCCAAACATATTCTGTTCATGGCATTGTTTCACACTCTTCTGAATACTTTGATTTTGCAAGTGATGCTGCAGAGGATCATCAATTTTCCTGATTTCTAGGAAAGAAGAGAACAGTCAATCACTCCATCTTCTTGTTTTGAAATAAACTATTTAAACTATTTTTAAAAACTGCCTTGGTGTGAGGTGACTCTTTAGTGAAAACCCTATTTTATTTATTTGTTTTTTGTGTGTGAGCAATAAAGCTTTTGAATAACCTGGGTGCAGGCATACTGAGTCTGAAACTAGGTGCAAGCTTTCAGGCTGACGTGGGAGGATCGCTTGAGCCCAGGAGGTCAGGGCTGCAGTGAGCCTGGGTGACAGATGAAACCTTGTTTCCAAAAAAAAAAAAAAAAGTATGGAGAAACTCAGTATTCAGTATAGGAGGAATAAGAGAACTTAAGAACCACATAGATGCCAATTAGAGACCAGGTTATCATGGGCACAGCATCCAGAGTGGAGAAAATGAGGGAATAATGATTCCCAGAGTGGGAATAATGAAGGAAAATTATTATTTTTCTACTAGGGCAGGAAGATGCAGTAAGCAGAAAAAAGTCATGAGTGCAAAGGTCTCTCTTTCTGGAGAGTCCTGGAAAGTGGAATTTCATAGCAAGAGAGGTAATACACAAGCAGAGACAGAGTGATAGTGGACGAGAAAAAGTAGATTTGAAAATCCTAAGAAGATAATTATGTAGACAAAAACAAGATGTGTATAAAATAAACAAAGATGAAATCTCAAGGAAAAAAAAGTGGGGGCCGGGCCTGGTGGCTCACGCCTCTAATCTCAGCACTTTGGGAGGCCAAGCCGGGCAGATCATGAGGTCAAGAGATCAAGACCAATATGGTGAAACCCCATTTCTACTAAAAATACAAAAATTAGCTGAGCATGGTGGCACATGCCTGTAGTCCCAGTTACTCGGGAGGCTGAGGCAGGAGAATCCCTTGAACTCGGGAGGCAGAGGTTGCAGTGAGCCAAGATCGTGCCACTGCACTCTAGCCTGGTGACAGAGCGAGTCTCCATTTCAAAAAAAAAAAAAAAGAAAATGGGGCATATTTTCCATACTACTACAAAAAAGAGCTCTTCCTGGGAAGAAGGAGTCATGGAGGGAATGTTGCTGTGTCTTCAGATGCCCTCACTGCTTTGACGTCTGCTCTGTGTGAGCAGAACATGATGTCTGTGGCTGTCCACCTGGCTGGTCCTCTCACTCACCACAACAGATTCGAGTGTAGATTTCATCTTCTGTTGTGCAAGGTTCTTCTCCTTGTTCCAACTTGGATAGTGCATCTGGTTTGCTGGCTTGATACCCTGTTCATGGGAAATGACAGAAGATTTAGACAAATCGAATGGGGCTGGCAATGTTGAAAAAGGAGAGTGTTACATTTTAAGAACTATACAGGTGTCAAGTCTGTAACATCAAGGCTTTTCTGTCACAAGAAGGTAGATTATACTCTCTTGTGTGGGGCGAGAGAATGATATGAGAATCCACCACTTCGGAGTACTGCAGGTAAGCAGCTGAGAAAGGAAGGCCACTGACTGGGCACCCTCTGAGTGACACGGGGCAGCTGTCCTCACCCACTGCCACCAGGTTGCTGTAGTTCTCCAACATCACGTCCCGGTACAGGTCCTTCTGAGCAGGGCTCAGGAACTGCCACTCCTCCCAGGTGAAGTCCACAGCCACATCCTCCAGTGTTAGGGATTCCTATAATAACACACTCCTGTTTAATGAAGTGATATTCTTTTGCTGATAGGAAAAGAATGTCAAGGAAGTCATTCTGCTCATTTTCCCCATATAGGAAGCTGGTGGGGTTTTTTCCTCAGTACACTGTGACAGAATAAGAATCCTAGTAAAATATTCTGTAATTGTGCAGTCATCCATTCATTCAACAACATTGAAAGTCAAAGAAATGTCTGTAATACACAGCTATCCAATCCTCTTGCTAGTGAAAGAACATCTATAATATATAGCATCTATTTCCCAATACCAAACTAGTTATAAGTATATGCTAGTTACAAGTAGATGAATAATACAGATTCTTAAATTCACTATGAGCTTTCAGGCCAATATCAAACTCTGTAATGAAGACATGGCAGATGCCAGTATCACCAGATAATGCATACTAAATAACTATGGTTAATATAGTTAACCATATTATTATTTTATTCTGAATGAAATAAAAGAAACTATATAAAACACGTATAAAGCACAAAGATTATTAGATGATTAAGCAAATTTATTTTTTTGTTTGCTTGTTTTGTTTTTTTGAGATGGAGTCTCACTCTGTTGCCCAGGCTGGAGTGCAGTGGCACAATCTCAGCTCACTGCAACCTCTGCCTCCCAGGTTCAAGCAATTGTCCTGCCTCAGCCTCCCTAGTAGCTGGGATTACAGGCGCATGCCACCACATCTGGCTATTTTTTGTATTTTTAGTAGACATGAGGTTTTGCCATGTTGGCCAGGCTGGTCTCATACTCCTGACCTCAGGTGATCCACCCGCCTCAGCCTTCCAAAGTGCTGGGATTACAGGCGTGAGCCACAGCGCCCGGCCATGATTAAGCAAATTTGGGGAAAAAAAAAATCCTTAGAATATATATGTAGACACATGTATCCACACAAATTCATATGTATGTGTATGTTATTAGACAGCATTAATAACATTAAATACAATGAAGAAACAGCTACAAGAAATCTACTTTTGCATTTATGAGAAGGCTGCAGTTAAGAACACCAACTACCACAACACCTTTGTGAAGAACTATCAAAGATGTATGTGAGTCTCAGAATTATATGCCACGAAACATTAACATCCCTCAAGAAACTGGACTGCTTTCTCACAGCCGATGTAACTTACTATGATCCTCTTGTATAGCTGTCAGAGATACTAGAGGCAAATTTACAGCCAATGTAACCTACGGGGTCCCACACAGTCACAAATTTCAACATGAATCATGTATTACGAATCCTATATCCCTGATCCTTCTTTGCCCAGATTTCTCCAGGTCCCGATATTTCCAATTTATACTTTTCTGATTAATTACCTTTATTTTTACAAGACTCTAAAAATACAATGGAGAATAAAGGAAGGAATAAAACAAACCAAAAGTCACCTGGGCCTGCATCATTGTCTCCTGAATTTGGGAAATGACTGCTAACTTGGATGTTCTGTATTTGTCTCTTCTGAATCAGCTCTAAATTTCTGTTCAGAAACTTCAATCGCCAATCAAGGATGTCCCCAGCAATGATGACACCCAAGTCTTGGAAACTCTGCCTCCTTCCTTCACTTGATTTCTCCTGTTCTCAGCACCTGTGGGCTGAAGAGCAAATTACTCTGAGTGGTACATTCTTTTTAGGCCCAGATGTTGTCACTGTTCCTATATGCTCACCTTAAATCAAGGCCCCCAAATATCTGTCTGTCCTTTTATTTAGTGCTCCAGAAGCTTTTATATCTGGGCTAGTAAAATATAATATTCTGAGTATAGGGGAGGTACAGCACCCTTCCATATAAAGTTGACATAGTATGATTACTGCTAGTAAGTGAAAGAAAATGTGGGAAAAAGAATCATCACACGTGATGCCCAGCAGGAGGGCAATCTTCAGGCAGATCAGTTTTAGGAAAGAGGTCACACAAACAGCAAAGATGCATACATTTTGTCTTTAAAACCATGTATACCCATCTACCTTTTCCAGAGGTCTTTTTACATTCTAGGATGCATATACTATAATTTGAGAACATTGTCCTAAGCAATTGATAAGCACTATCTTATTTAAATTATTCATTACCATCCACATCTTTAACTTTTTTTTTTTTGAGATGGAATCTTGCTCACTCCATCGCCCAGGCTGGAGTGAGTAAGACTCCAGTGGTGTGATCTCTGTTCAATGCAACCTCCATCTTCTGGGTTCAAGCAATTCTCCTGCTTCAGCCGCCCGAGTAGCTGGGATTACAGGTGCATGCTACCATGCCCAGCTAATTTTTGTATTTTTAGTAGAAACAGGGTTTCACCAAGTTGGCTAGGCTGGTCTTGAACTCCTGACCTCAAGTGATCCACCCATCTCGGCCTCCCAAAGTGCTG
>NW_012108030.1:599418-621365 GCF_000951045.1 Mandrillus leucophaeus | reverse complement strand
TGAAGATTAAAGGCAGGAAAAACAAAATTCGTGGATAAATGGATAACCATAAAACGTTCCTAAAAATGATACCTAAACATTTTAAAACATTTCACTTCTATCCAATAGTATGCATAAACTTAATGTGAATGCACTTATAGTACCACCGGCTCAAAGAGTAAAAACAACTTGTAAATGTTTATTACATAACATAAAGCGAAAAAGAAAATAGTACCATTTATGTAATTTATCTGAATTATGAATATTAAGCACATAACATACACGTCTAAAACTGAAATATTCTAAAAATTTGACAAAGGTTATCTTTGAGTAACCGAGCTTACCATGGCAGAGATGTTATATTACTTGTGTCAGAAAGAACCTGAAAAGAAATATCCAAGAGGAAGACACTGGTAACTTGCAGGACAAAGGGTAGAAGCCGCATCTTAAATATAAAACATACTACTTTTAGGTATGCTAGATGATTGATCTCGCCAAAAACTTCCATTTCCGAGGATTCATCACCAAAGGGTGATGGAGGGTGCCAAAGGGGATTTAAAAACCAGTCGTGGAGAAGGGTCTTGGGCAGAAGGGGAATGCTAACGAGCATCAATTCTGTTCCAGCAGCCAGGACTGGGGCTCAACCCACCACCTGCCATGGATCCCAGGCCTCCAGAGTTGCAGCCCACATCGGAATCTGTAGCGCTACCACCACCGTCACTCGGATTAATTCCAAAACCTGGATCAGAAACTTCCATACCTTAACCCCCAAGACAGTTCCTCAATCATTTAGTCCCAAACAAACCTGAACCAGAAACCGATTCGCTGAGAAAACAAACCCTGCAGTTCGCAATCACTGAGCCCCCGCCAAAGGACAACAGCAAAGACAACAGAATGTGACTTGGGCACTCAGTAGCTGATCTCTAGAGATCTTTAACCACAAACCACACGAGGACCCTGTGACTGGTCCCAGAGGCACCCCGATCACACACACACACACACACACACACACACCCTGTGACTGGTCCCAGAGGCACCCCGATCACACACACACACACACACACACACACACACACCCTATCACGGACCCCTTATAGTTCCCCTGCGATAGGAATCGCACCCACGCTAAGCTCCTGAAAGAACTCCACTGGCGTCGCCAAACGCTGGCGCCGACAGATACCGGTCCGTCACCACTGTCGACGAACACGCCCGGCCACGGACAGAATTTCCTCCCCCGTCACCACAGCGACCGCCCAGTGACTGAACTTACTTCCCAGAACTTGGTCGGCTCTGGCCTCATCTCTCGGCCTCCTCACTGCCTACGGAGGGTAGGAGGCGTTCCCAACGTTTGCGCAGATGCAAGATGGCCGCGCCCTCGTCGCCGTGGGGGCCGCCATCTTTGAGTATCTGACGTACACAAGGCAAAGGGGCCGTTTTGGCGCTGGTGACCGGAGGTGACCGGGAAGATGAAAGGGCACTGAAACTGTCCCATATCCTGGCACCTCAACCCTTCATAAATACGGTTCCATATACAGAACCTCCAGTTTACACAAGACAAAAATGGCGTGGAGGTAAATCCCTTTCACCAGCTGAATACAAGGCTAAGATGGCCGCGACGTTTACACTTTGTACTAAGGTTAGGAAACAGTTCCTTGTGAGGGAAAAGGAGAACCGGCCGAGAAGGGACGCCTCCGCCCTTTGCCCGGATTTCTAGCAGAAAGTGGCTTGAAGCGCGTTTTGAATGCAGAAGAGGGCTGCTAGCTACGCTGACGGAACAGGGGTAGCAGTCACAAACTAGGTAATGAAAACGGTTGGAACGTGCCAAATTTATGTTGGGTGAAAGGCATGGGGAAAAGCCAGTAAAAGCCAGAAAGTATAGTTCCCAAGGCGGAGGGGAGAGCCTGGGACCCAGGTGGAGCCAAATATGAGGGCAGGACTCAGGAGAAGTGGCCAGAAATTAAGGGAACAGGACCACTTCAGGGAGAAAGAAAGGTTGGATAAGAGGCTGGGCACGGTGGCTCACGTCTGTAATCCCAGCACTTTGGGAGGCCAAGGTGGGCGGATCACCCGAGGTCGGGAGTTCGAGACGAGCCTGACCAACATGGAGAAACCCTGTCTACTAAAAATACAAACGTAGCCAGGCATGGTGGTGCATGCATGTAATCCCAGCTACTCGGGAGGCTGAGGCAGGAGAATCGCTTGAACCCAGGAGGCGGAGGTTGCTGTGGGCCGAGATGGCGTCATTGCACTCCAGCCTGGGCAACAGGAGGGAAACTCCTTCTGGGGGGGGTGGGTGGGAAGGAAAAAAGAAAAGAAAGGTTAACAAAGAGATCATATTATACTACGTGTGCCAACTGCGAATAGTATCCGCAAAGTCATGGTAATGCTGAACTGTAAATATAAATCCAACCAAACCTCGTGTATTAGAAGAATAAGGGAAAGGAAATGCCTGTGTGAATTTGTGTGTGTGATACAGATACCAGTATATGAATATACAGAGAAATTATCAAACTAAAGTCCATGTTCCATTTCCTATTCTCACTTTCTTCTCATCGTCGGTATATGATATTTTTTTCTTTTTTTTTTTTTTTGTCCCTCTTTTGAGGCAAGGTCCATTCTGTTGCCCAGTCTAGAGTGCCTGGGGAGATCACAACTCACTGTAACTTGGAACTCCTAGGCTCCTGAGTAGCTGGGACTGCAGGTGGGCGCCACCACACCTGGCTAATTTTTAAATTTTCTGTAGAGACGGGGGTCTCACTGTGTTGCCCAGCTGGTCTTGAACTGGCATCAAGCAGTCTTCCCACTTCATCCTCCAAAAGTGCTGGGATTACAGGTGTGAGCCACTTCACCCTTCACATGACCTATAAAGAGATCTGAAAAGAAATAAGAAAAAAGATGGGCGCGGTGGCTCACGCCTGTAATCCTAACACTTTTGGGAGGCCTAAGCGGGAGGATTGCATGAGCTCAGGAGTTTGAGACCAGCTTGGCCAACATGGCGAAACCCCATATCTACTAAAAATACAAAAAAAAAAAAAAAAAAAAAAAAAATTAGCTGGGCGTGGTGTCCCAGGCCTGTAGTCCCATTTAGGAAGGCTGAGGCCCGAGAATCGCTTGAACCGGGAGGCGGAGGTTGCACGAGAATCGCTTGAACCCCCGAGGCGGAGGTTGCAGTGAGCCAAGATAACTGCCACTGCACTCCAGCCTGAGAGACAGACCGAGACTCCTGTCTCAAAAAAATAAAAATAAGGAAAAGATGATCAACTTAAAAGCTCCCTAAAATTTCCTATAAATAGCTGAAGGAAATAAACAGGACACATTTTTTTAGTGTAAATGATCCTAAAGAATTTTTAAAATACCAGTTTTACTAATATTCAAACAAATGCAAAGTAAACGTGAAATATAAATGTTTTAACCCTTATTAAGATTCTTAAAGATTGAATGACAAATCATATTTAGATTATAAGGCCATGGAACAAAGGCATTCTGTTATGCTAAGCCTCTTTAAGTCTTCTTTTTCTGCATGTTAGGTAATAATGTTGTCTATCACATGCAACTTTAAATGAAGTATTATCATACTTGTCATAATTCAAAGTTCTTAAGCATTACATTATTTCTAGGTATAGGATTGTGTTTCTATATAAATTAGTAAAATGTTTTTGTAGTACAGTCTGTTATTACCCAGTTTAAACTTTTCCTTTTCTCTGAGCCATGAATTTTAAGAATTGATTCAATAGAACTTTTCTTTGTGAGAACAAATATGTGCAAGGATATTTATGGTGTTGATCTAACATGTATAAGGAAATAATTTTGTGGTTATTGCATTAATTTATTTTTACATCCCTATATTCACATCTTTGGATAGTATTCCCCATAGTGATTGACCACTGTGTCCAATAGGACAGTAGCAAGCGTAACACAAACAGAGGTGAGAAATAAGCTTGCTCATCGAGGCTTGCTTGTCTCTTGGAGATCTTCTAACACATTGTGATAAAGCCCAGACTAGCCTCTTGTTGACTGTGTAAATAAAGCCCTCATCCATTCCAGCAGAAGCCCAAATATGTGAAAACAACTGTTTAGACCATGCAGCCCCAGTCAAAATCCAACCACTAGAGCCTCCAGCCCAGCAGTCCCAATTGTTACTAAACTCTGTGGACAGGCATAATGCCATGAGTGGGTGGGAGTCACCTAATCTGCCATCCAAGTGCGTATCCCTGCTCCTAGCCAAGCAGGACTTGCCAGCTTAGGCGGTGTCCAAGTAGGGAGGGGCCCTCACTCTTGGATCACCATAAGAGGTGAGACAGTAGGGTCTGCAGGACGTTGGAAAAGTCCGGCGTGCCTTACTCTCTAGGGCCACCTGGCAAGGCTACAGCTGTCTACAAACAGTGATCTCTGCCTGAGGGGGCCCCTTGAGCAGAGGATGCCCAAGGTCTTGGGAACCCACCGCTTGCGCTAGATTTAATGACTACCCTGCTGGGTTTTGAACTTGTATGGAGCCTGTAGTCCCTTTCTTGAGGCTTTCTCCCTTTTGGAAGGGGAATGTTTACCCAATGTCTGTACCCCCATTGTATCTTGGAAGCAAATAACTTTTGATTTTACAGGCTCATAGGTAGAAGAGATATGCCTTGTCTCAGATAAGATTTTGGACTTTTGAGTTAATGCTGGAATGAGTTAAGACTTTGAGGGACTCTTAGGAAGGCATGATGGTATTTTGCAATGTGAGGACATGAGATTTGTGGGGGAGGGGGACCAGAGGCTGAATGATATAGTTTGGATATTTGTTCCTGCCCAAATCTCACATTGAAATGTAATCCCCAATGTCAGCTGGGCGTGGTGGCTCACGCCTGTAATCCCAGCACTTTGGGAGGCCAAGGTGGGCAGATCACAAGGCCAAGAGATCAAGACCATTCTGGCTAACATGGTGAAACCCCGTCTCTACTAAAAATACAAAAAAAAAAAAATTAGCTGGATGTGGTGGCACACGCCTGTAGTCCCAGCTACTTGGGAGGCTGAGGCAGAATGGCATGAACCTGGGAGGTGGAGCTTCCAGTGAGCCAAGATCATGCCACTGCACTCCAGCCTGGGCGACAGAGGGAGACTGTCTCAAAAAAAAAAAAAAAAAAAAGAAAGAAATGTAATCCCCAATGTTCAAGGTGGGGCCTGGTGGGAGGTGTTTCAGTCATGGGGGCAGATCCCTCATGGCTTGATGCTGCCCTTGCAATAGTGAGTGAGTACTAGCAAAACCTAGCTATTTGAGTGTGCAGCACCTACGCCCTCCACTCTTACTCCTGCTCCCTCTTCACCTTCCACCATGATTGTAAGCTTCCTGAGGCCTCCGCAGGGCAAGATGCCAGTGCTATACTTCCTGTACAGCCTAGAATCATGAGCCAATTAAACCTCTTTTCTTATAAATTATCCAGCCTCAAGTATTTATTTATAGCAATGCAAGAATGGCCTAAAACATGCTGTCTCTACAAAAAAAAAAAAAAGCCAGGCATGATGGTGCACACACGTAGTCCCACCTACTTGGGAGACTGAGGCAGGAGGAACACTTGAACCCAGGAGTTTGAGGCTGCAGTGAGCTATAATTTGCACCACTGCACTCCAGCCTAGGCAACAGACACTCTTTTTTTTGGTTTTTGTTTTGTTTTGTTTTGAGACAGAGCCTTACTCCGTCACCTAGGCCTGGCGTGCAGTGGCAGGATCTCAGCTCACTGCAACCTCTGCCTCCCAGGTTCAAGTGATTCCTGCCTCAGCCTCCCAAGTAGTTGGGATTACAGGCGCCAACTGTAGAGCATCTGATCCTGTCGCTGTTCGGGGCGCCACTATGTAACCCACACAGACCTAGGGGGACTGAAAAAAGTGGGGGAAATGGGAATAAGAGACAAAAGAGTATATTTGGAAGAAGGGATCGGGGGCACCTTGCCTCTAGTGGACAAGGGCCCTGAGCTTTACACAGCCCTCTGTATTTATTAGGCAAAAGAGAGATAGTGAAAAGGGGGGTGGAAGAAGAGGTCAGCTGCTCGGTCCAGAGTAGGGTTTGCAAGATGGCATTCTCTAGATGGCCCAGTAGATAACCTCAAGGAGCTTGGCACTAGGAAGCAATTGCCCTCAGCAAACCTTCTGGCAGCGGAAACAGTCGAGAGTTTGCCCACATCCTGAATTCATGATAAACAGTTTGCTGTTCGATCACATAGCCTCCAGTGGAATGTTGAGTTGGTCACATCCCACGGGCCTTCAGCTCCCAACAGCCCACCACCAGGCCCAGCTAATTTTTTGTGTGTGTTTTTAGTAGAGATAGGGTTTCACCATGTTGGCCAGGCTGGTCTTGAACTTCTGACCTCAAGTGATCCGCCTGCCTTGGCCTCTCAAGAGACCCTATCTCTTAAAAAAGAAAAAAAAAGAGGTTAAGATTGTAAATCCTAAAAAAAAAAAAATCAAAAGCAAAATCCTATATGTAGATTTCACAGCATCTTTATTTATAACACTTAAAACCAGGAAAACAGTCCAAATATCTCTCATAGGTGAATGGATAAACAAACTAGTACATCAAATATGTATACTACTCTCTAATATAAACAACTTTCATCTGGTTAGATATATGGTGGTAAAAAAAAATAATAAAACAATTATTCATCAACTCATATAAACCTTAGGAGTAATTTGCTGAGTGACAAAAATGCCAAAAGCTTACATACTCTCTATCAATAAAAATTTATATAACTTATTTATATAAAATTTACAAAAACCATTTACAAAAACAACTTTATTTTTATCACATTCATGAAATGATGAAAATTATACTGACAGGAGAAAAGTGGTTGGCAGAGTTAGGTTTGGATGGAGTGTAAGCATAAAAAGGTAGCATGAGGAAGTTTGTGTTCATTAAATAGTTTTATGTGGTTGCAGTGGTTACACGAATCTATACATGTAATACAACTTCTTAGAATACAAACTAAGAAAGAATCATGTAAAACTTAGTCAAATCCCAAATAAGATTAGTTTACTTTATGGTATCCTACCAATGTTGTTTTTTCTGGTTTTGATAATTATGGTTATGTAGGATGTTTTTCCTAGAAGTTGGTTGAAGGATACTAGCAAAGCCTCTAGATTAGTTTGGCAATTTCTTTTGAGTTCAAATTTATTTAAGTTGAAGGTGGTTTTATAAACTGATCATCTGTATAATCTTAGTCAAGCAAGTCCAAGTATGTTGTTAATATATTTAACATATTCAGTTTCTTTTTAAACTACTTCAGTTTGCTTAATGGACTATTAAGCTTAGAGCCAAAGACAGGAAAAGAGCTAATCATAATATGGGGTGGTTCTGGGGTATTTTCTGACACCAATAAATTATCTAATTCCCTCACACCAACTGGGTGTTCTACAAGTCAATTCTGACACCAACTTCTCCAGGTTAGTGCAGGCTCCACAAGTTAAGGGGCTGAGTCCAAACTGCCCCCACATCAGACGCCACTCACAAGGACAACCTGCAGTTCTGAATGGTGATAAATTCCAAGTTCCCACTACCCCTACTCAGGTTTGATAATTTGCTACAGGGCTCACAAAACTCAAGAAAACAGTGTACTTTGTTTTACTGGTTATAAAGGATGCAAATCAACACTCAAATGAAGAGGTACATACAGTAAAGCCTAAAAAGGGTTCCCCTAATCTTAGGAGTCGCTATCCCTATGAAGTTGGGGGTGCACCACCCTCCTGGGCTATTTGGAGTTCTCTTAATCTCATTGTCTAATCTCATCTCCAGCCCCCCTCCCCTTCCAGGAGGTGGGAGAAATGGGCACAAAGTTTCCATCCTCTAGTTAACTTGATCTTCCTAGGGAACAGCCCCATTCAGAGGCTGTCTAGGCACCAACCATAAGTCACCTCAGTAGTATAATCAGGTGTAATTAAAAGGGCAGTGCTATGAATAACAACAACAGCAAAAACCAACCAAACAAACAAAAAAACCCCACTCCTATCACTCATGAAATTCTAAGGGTTTTAGGAGCTCTGTGCCAGGAACCAGGAACAAAGACCAAATGTATTTATTATACCACAATTTTACAAAACAGTAAAAATAAACAGTAATGAGACACAGTATATTATGGAATCATTGGCAAGGCAACTAGAAATGAGGATTAAGGTATCCTGTCTGAAAATGCACACCAGGTGTATTAGCTGATGTTTAAGGTTATACTTATTAAGCACTCAAATATTCATCATTTTCACCACATTTCATGCCTTCATGAGCTCTTGATATTTTGCTAAAGGTGTTCCACATTTATTTGATAGCATGTTCAGAAGATTTTTACTTTCTATGTGATCTCCTGACAAATGATGAAGCTGAGTGCGTCACTGAAATCCTACCATTAATACTGTCACCTTAAAGTTATTCTCCAGTGTAAACGTTGACACTCACCGAGGTCATATTTCTGAGTAAAGGCTTTGTCATGGTCATCATGTTTCTATCAACAATAAGCTCACTTACATTGAAATCTATGATGACACCGATAATAAAGTCTATCTTTCCACAGACTTTTCCTGGTCTCTGCATTCACAGAATTTATCTCTGTATACTTTTCAGACATATGAGCAGAAATTATTGCTCAAAACATCTCCACATTAATATAGTTTATTCAACATGTTTTCATTGACAGAAAATATGAGGTAAAAGACCACTGAAGGCACTACCTTATTTACTGTATTCATCAAGTTGATCTCTAGGGCAAATTATTTTAACTCCTGAGGACAGACACACATCTGTCAACAGGCCGCACCATGTTTACGTTCCAATTGGCTAGAAACACACTGATGTTTAATGAAGTCTGAGTTGCCACAAAAGGCATTTCCATAGTCACTGCACTAGTAGGGTTTTCTTTTTTTTTTTTTGAGACTGAGTTTCGCTCTGTCACCCAGGCTGGAGTACAGTGGCGTCGTCTCGGCTCACTGCAAGCTCTGCCTCCTGGGTTCACACCATTCTCCTGCCTCAGCCTCCCTAGTAGCTGGGACTACAGGCACCCGCCACCATGCCTGGCTAATTTTTTGTATTTTTAGTGGAGATGGGGTTTCACTGTGTTAGCCAGGATGGTCTTGATCTCCTGACCTCGTGATCCACCTGCCTCGGCCTCCCAAAGTGCTGGGATTACAGGCATGGGCCACCGTGCCTGGCCTCACTGCACTAGTAGGGTTTTCATTCTGTATGAGTTCACTTGTAAGGAAGGAGCTGTGACTCTTCATTACAGGAGTTTTCAACTTGACTGATTCTACCCATTTCTCTTGTGTGCATTTTCTTATGTTTGACAAGGTTTGATAAGTGGGAGAAGGCTTTCTCACAATCACTGCATCCATACGGCCTCTCTCCTGTATGCGTTCTTTGATGTACATTGAGTACTGACTTAGTGGTGAAAGCTTTTCCACATTCATTGCACTCATAAGGTTTCTCTCCTGTGTGAATTCTCTGATGGGTAATGAGACCATATTTGTGTGAATAGGATTTTCCACACTCAGTACATACAAAGGGAGTCTTTCCTGTATGACATCTCTCATGTTGTATGAGGCATATTTTCTGGCTGAAGGCTTTACCACATTCATTGCATTCATAGGGTTTTTCTCCTGTATGAGTTCGCTGATGTATAATAAGAGTGCGCTTTGTGGTGAAGCCTTTACCACATTCATTGCATATGTAAGATTTCTCTCCTGTATGAGTTCGCTGATGTATAATGAGAGTGCGTTTGACAGTGAAGCCTTTTCCACATTCGCTGCATATGTAAGATTTTTCTCCTGTATGGGAGCGCTGATGTACAATGAGATTGCTCTTCACGGTAAAGCCTTTTCCACATTCACTGCATATATAGGGTTTCTCTCCAGTATGAGTTCGCTGATGTACAACAAGATAGCGTTTCATGGTGAAGCCTTTTCCACATTCACTGCATATATAGGGTTTCTCCCCTGTATGAGTTCGCTGATGTACAATGAGATTGCTCTTCACAGTGAAACCTTTTCCACATTCATTGCACACATAAGGTTTCTCTCCACTATGAGTTCGCTGATGAGCAATTAGATAGCGCTTCATTGTAAAGCCCTTTCCACACTCACTGCACATATAGGATTTCTCTTCTGTATGGGTTTGCTGATGTGCAATGAGACTACTCTTCACAGTACAGCCTTTTCTATATTCATTGGGTATACAGATTTTGTCTCTTGTATTAGTTTTCAGATGCTTAGTGAACAGGACACTTCTGGATAATTTCTCACATTGACCACTTCCAGGATTTTCTGGTATATGAATGTTCTCATGGTAAATGAGCTGAGACTTCCTAAGGAAGGTTTGCTCACATTCAATACATGCATGGGGTTTCTCAATTTTCTGAGTCCTCTGATGCTTAAAGACTTGGAATTTAGTATGGATGCATTTTGCATTTTCAGAAAATCTAGTTTTAGCATGCATACATTCGTGCTTAAGCGTTTTCTCACCTCCAATAAACTCAACAGGGTTATTTATTCCATGTCTTCTCTTCTGGTTTATTAAACTTAAACTTGATTTCAAATTTTTTCTGTACAAGTCAAATGTATCATGATTTTGCACTATAGGAAAATGTGTCTTGCTGAGATGTACAGTATTTCTAAGTGTATTCTGTCCATTGCATTGCTGCACGCTCTTCAGAAGTCTTTGGTTTGGAGAGTGCTCTTGCAGAAGACTGTCAACTTTCCCGATTCCTAAGAAAGAACAGAGTAACGAATTCTTCCATGAGAATTGTATGAGATAAAAATGCTTATGAGGCCGGGCATGGTGGCTCATGCCTGCAATCCCAGCACTTTGGGAGGCTGAGGCGGGCGGATCACGAGGTTAGGAGTTTGAGACCAGCCTGACCAATGTGGTGAAACCCCATCTCTACTAAAAATACAAAATTAGCTGGGCATGGTGGCAGCTACTCAGGAAGCTGAGGCAAGAGAATCGCTTGATCCCACGAGGCCGAGGTTGCAGCGAGCCGAGATTGCCCCATTGCACTCCAGCCGGTGGGGGGACAGAGCGAGACTCAGTCTCAAAAAAAAAAAAAAAAAAAAAAATGCTTATGAGATGATTTGCTGGGGGCTGGCTCTTTATTGTCAACTCCATGATCCCAGTATAAAAGGAAATTATGAAGATATAAGCTGAAATAAGTAAGAATCAGATCCAAGAAAAGACAAAAAGTCTTTAAAGCCATAACAACATTAAAAAAGTTATCAGATGGGGAGATGAATATATGGTGGAGTTGCTTAGGTAGCCTCAGATACTTCACATCTGTGACACCTTTCCTTAATGACTACAATAAGACTCCTATAGCCACTGTCCTTGCTGGTTCTCACTTACCTGGACAATTTTTATTCTGGATTTTAGCAACTGTTATCCATGGTTCTTGTCCATGCGCCAACTTGGAGAGTACATCTGGTTTGCTAGTTTGATACCCTGTTCATGAGGAAAGACAAACACAAACATACTGAACTGGAGTCCAGTATGTCAAGATGGGAAAATAATACATGAGATAAAGAAAACAATTTCAAAGTAAGCATTCTCTCTTAGAAGAGATTATACCACTTTGGGGTCAGAGAGGGGACTGAAAATGTAACTCTTCCAAACACCACAGTGACTGTAAAGCTTTGATTAGGTGAGCATAGGACAGTGTCTGGGCATTGTAGGCACCTCTAGGTGACACAGGGGAACTATTCTTACCCAGTGATACTAGGTGGTTATAGTTCTCCACCATCACATCCCGGTACAGGTTCTTCTGAGCAGTGTCCAAGAGCTGCCACTCCTCCGAGCTGAATTCCACAGCCACGTCCTCCAGGGTCAGAGATTCCTGTAATTACAAAGTCCTATTTAATATGATATAAACTCCTATTGTTAATATAGAAGGATATATATTTTTTAAATTTCACAATACAGCCTGCATCTATATTCCTTTCTCAAATATACTTTGGTAGGAGCAAAATCCTCTATCTATACATATTAGCATCTATTTCTAAATATTAAACATAGGCAAATGACATCAGGACAAATAAAACATCCCTACATTACTAATGACTTCACGGCCAATATAAGGATCTGTCATGAATAGACTCCACATCTTGAATTCAAAAAATAGTGCTTTTAAATAAATGTAAGAGAAAAGAGGAAACTATATAACTATAAAGCACAAAAGGCCCTTAAAGTTGATTAGATTTTATTTTTTAATTTTTAAAGAGACAGGGTCTTGCTCTGTAGCCCCAAATGCAGTGCAGTGTCACGGTAATAGCTCAATGAAACCTTGAACTCCTAGGCTCAAGCGACCTTCTGACCTCAGCCTCTCAAGCAATTAGGACTACAGGTGGATGCTACTACCAATTTTTGTAGACAGGGTCTTGTTATGTTGACCAGGCTGGTCTTGAAGTCCTGGCCTCAAGTGATCCTCCTGCCTCGGCCTTCCAAAGTGCTGGGATTACAGGTGTGCGCCACTGTGCCCAGCAAAAAAAAACTTCTAACAGAAAAACATATGTACATATGTGTAATAATTGACAGATTAACAGCATATTAGATACTCTGAAGATTATTGGTGAATTGGAATATATAACTGTGGAAATGGCAGAAAATGCAGTACAGAGAAAAAGAGATAAATCATAACAAAGAAGTTAATAAATATGAAATACTGAGTTGCAAGACCCAATGTATACCCACTTATGGTTTCTAAAAGGGAAAATAGTGTAATAGAGAAGCAATATCTATTAATAAATATCTAAAACCTTAAATATTTCAGGACTAAATACCTCAAATCTCAAATTCAGAAATCCCAACAAGTTCAGAGCAGGAAGTCACAACTGGTGTGACACATCAGACTGAAACCACCATACATCAAATGCAAAGGGAAAACTATAGAATCATCAAGAGACAAAAGACAGATTACCTACAAAGAAATAACAAAATATACTGATGGCTGACATTTCAATAATAGAATCCAGAAACATATGGAATACAATCTTCAAAGTCCTGATTCTTGCAACAAAAAAGGCCAATTTTGGACGGCCATTTAGGATTGAAACACATGGCTAGCAGATGACTTGCTGTCTTACAACTGTGATATCAAGGACCTCTTTGTCAACTAAACTGTCATTCTCCTGCTTCACAATAACTTTTCAGAGAACTACAAAGTGTAAAGTAGAGGTAACTAAGATCCAAGGAAATACTGATAAGAGAATCTATCATTACTGTGTGGGATGCTGCATAGTCAAGAAAGTAGACTCATGAGAGAGCACAACTGCTCAAGCCTGGTCAGCTTATCTCATTCCAAAATCTTTATGTGAGATGTCTATTGACTGGGTAAGTATAAAGTTAAATTTCTACCTCACTCCACTGTCCAAAAGAATTTATTACTGAGTGGAAATCTTGCAGGCCAACTCTTAAGGTGGCCTCTGATAATCTCATTCTCTAGCTGCAGTGACTTCTGACATCAATTACCTGGGTTAGGCCAAACTTCCCAGGTTAAAAGCACAATCCTCCACAAGACTGCCCTCTCTTCAGACACAAGCTGCAAGCTTAAGGCTACACAGACCACCCTCAACTCCAATGAGCTGGCTACAAATGTGTGGAGCTACCATGACTCTCTCAGGTTTAATAATTTGATAGAACAACTCAGAGAACCCAAGAAAGTGCTATGTTTACAATTAGCACTTTATTATTGCAAAATGACACAAATCAGAATCAGCTAAAGGAAAATATGCACAGGGTGAGGTCTGGGAAGGTTCCAAACATAAAGCTGCTGACTGTCCTCTCCTCATGGAGTCCTGGGTGGCATTACATCTTCCTGACTACATCATGTAACAATATTCAAGAGTACTTGCCAACCAGTGAGGCGCACCCAAACTTTGATGTCCAGAGATTTTATTGAGACTTCATTATGTAGGCACAGTTTATTGAAGCATTGCCCATGTAGCTGAGTTCCGTCTCCAGTTCCCTCCCCTTCCTGACTGGTATTACATGGCTCAAAGCCACAACTCTCTAATCACATAGTGCTCTTTTTGGCATGGGCAGCCCCTATCCAGAGTCATGTCACTGCCATAAATTATCTAGGGACCCACTATGAGTCACCACTGTACATATAAACTATTAAATATGAGTGGCCCACTATGAATGACACAGACACTAACTTGGGTAATTATAAGGGTTTAGAGGTTACCTCCCAGGAACGAAAACAAAGGCTAGCCAAATTCTTTATTACACTCTAGGTGATTCCTGCCCTTGTGCAGTACCATCCTCCTGAGTATCAAATGGCCTAAAAGCTTGTTTCTAAAGAAAAGAATACAGCAAAAGTGACGAGATGCCACTTTAAGATTACACTCTTTATGACTTGCATCTTGCTAGCAGAAGCTGTCATTTTCTAGCTTTGATTAAACAATTTGGCACATAGGAGAGGTGCATGTGGCAAAAAACTAAAGGTGGGCTTAGACAAACAGACAGGTAGAAACTGAGGACCCCAACAAAACTGCCTCATTTCTCATTCTGGAAATGAATCCTCCCAACAACCACATAAGTGAGCTTAGAAGCGCATCTTTTCCCATTTTAGCCTTCAGATCAGATTCCAACCCAGCTAACACCTTGATTATAACGGCATGAGAGACTGTGAACCAAAGTAGCCAGCTAAGCCTTGCTTTTATTCCTGAGCCACAGAAAAGTGTGAGTTTTTTTTTTTTAAGTGTTGTTTCAAGTCACTACATTTTGGAGTAATTTGTTAGCTACTAACAGGCAATGAATATAAGATATAAACTTAAGAAGAACTTATGAGGCCAGAAGTCGGGCACATATCTGTAATCCCAGTAATTCCAGAGGACAGTTTGAGCCCAGGAGTTTGAGACCAACCTGGGCAACATAGTGAGACCCTGTCTCTACTCTCAACAAAGAACAAAAAATTAGCTGGGTGTGGTAGTGGATGCCTGTGGTCCCAGCTATTCAGGAGGCTAAGGCAGGCAGATAGTACTTGAACCCAGGAGGTTGAGGCTGCAGTGAGCCATGATTGTGCTGCTGCACTCCATCCTGGGGAAGACAGCGAGTCCCTGTCTCAAATAGAGAAAAAAAAAAAGGAATAAAAACATGTTGATGATATAAGTAAAAAGCTTTAAAAAAAAAATGGCTCCTGCATGGGAAAAAATATTTTGAACAAGCTAAAAGAGAAGTAAGACTCTAGAAAAATATTTGCAACATATAAAAGAATCAATATCCAGTCAAGATAAACAATTATAAATCAGTAAGACCACAAAAAAATTAAATGAGCAAAGACTAAAGACACTTTATCACAGAATAAATAATCCAAAGAAACAACAAAGAGATGAGAAGGATCTGAACCTCACTGGTGAAACAAGGCAAAATAATACTGGATCATCTAGATCATGGAAAATACACAATTTGATAACATAGTAAGTGTTGGCAAGATTTGCAGCACTGAATGTTCTTTTTGTGCAGTGTTTTCCAACACTAACAACCAATTCTCCAATTATCTAAACATCAACTAGATGTCCAACAATTCAGTTCAATTCTGACACTATCTATGTCAGAATCCACAGATTTAAGGGTTCAATCCCACAAGACTGCCCCCTCTTGAGCTCCTCTGCCCGGCTGCCCCACTGTCTGGGAAGTGAGGAGCGCCTCTGCCCAGCCGCCCCATGCCCCCACCACCACCGCCACCACCACCTTCTGGGAAGTGAGGAGCGACTCTGCCTGGCCCCCTGCACTGCCTGGGAAGTGAGGAGAGCCTTTGTCTGGCTGCTGTGCGACCCTCCAAGTGTGAAGTGACAGCCTGTGTGTTTTTTCTGCCCTCCCCAAGTTTGCATTTGACATTAAAGTTTACTTTTCAATTAAAAGTTTTAAATTGGAGAATATATATTTAAAAATAAATAAATAAATAAATAAATAAACTGCCTCCTCTTAAGATGCCAGTCACCAGTCCTGGGCTACCAGTTTCTGACTAACTGGCTATAAATTTGGGGCTCCCACAAACCCCTCCTCAGGTCTGATAATTTACTAGAACAGCTCATAGAAGTCAAGAAACACTTTACTTATGGTACCTAGTTAATCATAAAGGCGAGATACAGAAGAGGGCATCCAAGCTTCCATTCCCCTCTGGGTGTGGTATCCTCCCAGCACCCTGATATGTTCACCAACCTGAAGCTTGTTCAAGAGTTCAAAAAATTAGCTGGGCGTGGTGGCGGGTATCTATAGTCCCAGCTACTCGGGAGGCTGAGGCAGGAGAATGGCGCGAACCCAGGGGCGGAGCTTGCAGTGAGCCGAGATCGCGCCACTGCACTCCAGCCTGGGTGACAGAGTCAGACGCGGTCTATTTAAAAAAAAAAAAAAAAAAAAAACTCGCAGCCTGGGCGACAGAGCAAAACTCTGTCTCAAAAAAATAGTTATAACAAATAAAACTCTTTCTTTTTTTTTGAGACGGAGTCTGACTGTCACCCAGGCTGGAGTGCAGTGGCGCGATCTCAGCTCACTGCAACCTCCACCTCCCGGGTTCAAGGGATTCTCTTGCCTCAGCCTCCCGAGTAGCTGTGACTACAGGCGTATGTCACCACGCCCAGCTAATTTTTGTATTTTTAGTAGCGACAGGGTTGTTGGCCAGGATGGTCTCGCTCTCTTGACCTCATGATCCGCCCAGGATTACAGGCGCGAGCCACCAAGCCCGGCCTGTTCAAGAGTTTTTATAGAACTTACTCTCCAGTCCATTCTTCCTTTCAGTTCCAATCCTCTAATTGCTTAGTCTTTCTGGGGACCAGTCTCATCCTGACACTATCTAGCGGTCTCATAATTAGTCACCTTATGAGCAGAAACTCAGGTGTATCACAGGGGCTCCTTATGAATAACAAAAGACACACCTATTCCTCAGGAAGAAATTCCAAGGGTTTTAAGAATACTGTGCCATGAACTGGGAGCAATGACCAAATATACTTCTTATCCATGTCACTTTCTATATACCAGACTGTGAAAAATATACATTTGGTCTCTGCCCTCCAAATCTTTGGAATTGCTGAAGTCTCTTTTATATATGCTATTGAGATTACTGGTGCCTGGGGCTCTTCCATGGCCTCAGGAAGGGAGCTGGTTGCCAGGTGAACCAACCTTGTGATAGACAGTTGGAACTTTCAGTCCCACCTCTCCAACCAACCCCTGACCTCTGTGGAAGGGAGAGGTGATGGAAATTGAGCTTACCACCAATAGTTAATGAATTAATAAATTATGCCTATGTAATGAATCCACCATAACAATAAAAGGTTGAGGTTGAGAGCTTCCAGGCTGCTGAACATATGGCAGTCCTGGGAGGGTAGAACACCCAGAGAGGGCATGGAAGCTCTGTGGCCCTTCCCCATTATCTGGACCTATGCATCTTTTCCAACTGGCTGTTCCTGAGTTGTACCCTTTCATAATAACCCAGTAATCTAGTAAATAAACTGTCTTCCTGCATTTTTTGAGCCTTCTGGCAGATGAATAGATCTGAGAAGGGGGTTGTGAGGACATCCAATTGGTAGCCAAGTCGAATAGAAGTTGTGAGTAACCTGGGGACCCAGCACTTTTCAGGGGGGCAGTCTTGTGGGACTGAGCCCTCAACCTGTGGGGTCTGTCCTAAGTCTAGGCAATTAGTGTCAGAATTGAGTAAATTTTCGAATATCTAATAGGCATGGAGAATTGAATTGATGTGTGGGAAAAACCCCACATATCTGGTGTCAGAAACACTGTCTGAGGATGGAGAGTAAAACTGTTGTTCCTGCACATAGATACTCTTCTAAATGTTTTATATAGATTAACTTATTTTATGTCCTAACTTACTACATAGGTGCCATATCATTATCCCTCTTACAGATGAGAAAACTGGGTACATATGCTAAATGAAGTATGCGAGGTCACACAGCTGGTAACTGGCTCCAGAGTCAACACTTTTGACCATATGCCACACTAACCATAAAGTGGAATGTACATTTTGACAGTAACTGAAAGTATGCATTAAAATAAAAAATGACTACATCCTATAATTGATTTATCTGTAAATACTGATATAATTTCACAAAATTATCCTCAAGTAATACTGATATAATTTCATAAAAAAGCCACTAACACGACCATGTAAAACCTTGTTCATAGTCATGTGGTTTATAATAACATGCCTAAAAAAAAAAAAAAAAAAAAAAGGTGGGCACAGTGGCTTATGCCTGTAATCCCAGCACTTTGGGAGGCCAAGGCGGGCAGATCATGAGGTCAGGAGATCAAGACCATCCTGGCTAACACAGTGAAACTCCGTCTCTACTAAAAATACAAAAAATTAGCCAGGCGTGGTGGCGGGCGCCCGTAGTTCCAACTACTTGGGCGCTGAGGCAGGAGAATTGTGTGAACCTGGGAGGCGGAGCTTGCAGTGAACCAAGACTACGCCACTGCACTCCAGCCTGGGCAACAGAGCAAGACTCCATCTCAAAATAAATAAATTATTTAATTAATTTTTTAAAAAAAAGTTGGTTGGCAGGCATCAGCATGCAAAAAATGCCAATATACCAAAAATGGTCTGGAGTATGTACATTAAAATGACAACCATAGTTCCTTCTTAAGAGGTGATTCATGTATCATTGTAATGGTCAAAAGTTGAACTACCAAGAAAGCATGCATTCTTTCATATTGAGTCTACTTTTTTTTCCTTCTTTTTGAGACAGGGTCTTACTTTGTCACCCAGGTTGGAGTGCAGTGGTACAAACATGGCTCACTGTAGCCTCATCCTCCTGAGCTCTAGCAATTCTCCCACCTCAGCCTCCCGAGTAGCTGGGACTACAGGTGTGCACCACCACACCCAGCTAATTTTTGTATTTTTTGTAGAGACGGGGTTTTACCATGTTGCCCAGGCTGGTCTTGAACTCCTGAGCTCAAGCAATCCAGAATCTACTTAAGGCAGAATGAACCCCCACCTCTACTCCCAAAAGCAATCTAAGTTAATTTCTCCCTAGAACAAAATTATTCCAGTATATACTTCCTTAAATTCAACTGACATTTTCAGGCCACCATAAATCTATCAAAAAATCAAAGGGAAAATATAACAAACCAAAAATCACCTGGGTCTTGATCATTTTCTTCTGTGCTCAGAAAATAGTGGAAAACATGGACTATACGTCTTTGTCTCTTCTGCATTTGCCATGAAGTTTTCCTGGTCAGAAATATTAGTGTCCACTTAAAGTTGTCCCTGGAAATTATGATATCCAAGGCCAGCAACCTCCCTCTTCTTCCTTCATTGCTTCACTTGAGTTATCTTGCTTCTGGGAGCCAGGACCTAAGGACTGATAAACAAAATGGCTGTAAGTGTACATTCACCCTGGGTCCGGTCGTGGTCACTGCTGCCCTGCACTTACCTTAAATAAAAGACCCTAATATTTCTAACAGCTCCTTTATTTGGTGCCTCAGAGGTTTTCATGGTTCTAAATGTGTGAAAGCTATGCCTTTCTTTTGTGAAGCAGAAGTGGCATGACTATTATAGAGAAGGTGGGAAAGCAGAACGGGCACAGTACAATGCCTTAGAGGCAGGTGAATTCCCAGACAGATCAATTTTAGGAAAGAGAACACATGGAAGGCTCCAAGAATGTCTTTAAAAAGCATGTGTGTCCATGTACTGGTTCAAAAAAGTCTCTATAAGCTCTATGGGTATACATACCTCATGTCAAGACCAATGTACTAAGCAAATCGTAAGAACTGTCTCATTTTCACATTATGCGCTAAAGGATTAACTTTACCCAAGAGAGGTTTGTCCTTTGCCCACAGTTTCTATGAGGCAAACTCTAAGACTTTGGAATATGCTGCTTGATAAAACTGTCTTTGGTTATCAGGGCAATTTGAGTCATGCGAAATTGTCTATCCTAATAATGTGATTTACTATGGGAGGCCTTGGACCACGTGGTTTTAGTTTGATATATGGAGGAGCTGGAGATTGAAGTCAGCCACATAGGCAGTCAATTGTGTGTATGTTAACTGATACCCAATAAAAATTCTGGACACCTGTAGGGAAAAGAAAGTGAGATCAGACTGTTACTGTGTCTGTGTAGAAAGAAGTAGACATAAGAGACTCCATTTTGTTCTGTACTAAGAAAAATTCTTCTGCCTTGAGATGCTGTTAATCTGTAACCCTAGCCCCAACCCTGTGCTCACAGAGACATGTGCTGTGTTGACTCAAGGTTTAATGGATTTAGGGCTATGCAGGTTGTGCTTTGTTAAAAAAGTGCTTGAAGGCAGTATGCTTGGTAAAAGGCATCTCCATTCTCTAATCTCAAGTACCCAGGGACACAGTGCACTGTGGAAGGCCGCAGGGACCTATGCCTAGGAAAGCCAGGTATTGTCCAAGGTTTCTCCCCACTGAGACAGCCTGAGATGTGGCGTCATGGGAAGGGAAAGACCTGACCATCCCCCAGCCCGACACCCATAAAGGAACTGTGCTGAGGAGGATTAGTGAAAGAGGAAGTCCTCTTTGCAGTTGAGATAAGAGGAAGGCATCTGTCTCCTGCACGTCCCTCTGCAATGGAATGTCTCCGTGTAAAACCCGATTGTTATGTTCTATTTACTAAGATAGGAGAAAACCGCCTTAGGGCTGGAGGTGAGACGAGCTAGTGGCAATGCTGCTGTTTTATGTATGTGCACATCAAAGTATAGCACCTTTTCTTAACCTTGTTTATGACACAGAGACATTTGTTCACATGTTTTCCTGCTGACCCTCTCCCCACCATTACCCTATTGTCGTGCCACTTGCCCCTCTCCGAGATGGTAGAGATAATCATCAATAAATACTGAGGGAACTCAGAGACCACTGCCGGTGCAGTGCGGTTCCTCCATATGCTGAGCGCGGGTCCCCCCGGCCCACTTTTCTTTCTCTATACTTTGTCTCTGTGTCTTTCTTTTCTCAGTCTCTCGTCCCACCTGACGAGAAACGCCCACAGGTGTGGAGGAGCAGGCCACCCCTTCGGACACCAAGGCCTAGGTGAGTGGCAACAATGGTTACAATGGCTGGCAATAATAATATAAGGGTGTATATATAAGGATATGATAATTTAAAAACATATGAAGCAAAACAGAATGAGAGAGGATTAGACAATTCAACAATAATAACTGAAGACTGCATTACCGTACTTGCAATAATAAAGAAAACAAATAGAAACTCAGCAAGGATACTGAAAACTTGAACAACATAATCAACCAACTATACTTAACTAACATTTAACACTACACTCAACAGCAGTAAAATAAACTTTTTTTTTCAAGAGTACATGTTGTATTCTCCAGGATAAGACCATGTGCTGGAATATAAAACAAGTGTCAATATATTCTAAATATATTTTCCAACCACAACAATTTAATTAGAAATCAATGTCAGAATGAAATTTAGAAGATATCCAAATATTTGGAAATAAAATAGCACAGATCTGAATAACCATGGTTAAACAGAAAATCATGAGCCAGGCACGGTGGCTCACGCCTGTAACCCCAGCACTTTGGGAGGCTGAGATAGGTGGAACACTTGAGGCCAGGAGTCCCAGACCAGACTGGTCAACATGGTGAAACTCCAAGTCTACTAAAAATACAAAAAATTAGCCAGGCACGGTGGTGCGTGCCTGTAATCCCAGCTATTCAGGAGGCCGAGATGGAAGAATCACTTGAACCCTGGAGGTGGGAGCAGAGAGGGCGCCATTGCACTCCAGCAAGGGCAAGAACAAGACCCTGTCTCAAAAAAAAAAAAAAAAAAAAGAGGGGAAAAAGAAAATCACATGGGAAATTGGACATATTTTGAACTGATTGGAAACAGAAACACAACATAAACATTAATTAGCTGTCCCTAAAGGAGTTGTTTTAAAAAAAATAACTTTAGCCGGGCGCGGTGGCTCACGCCTGTAATCCCAGCACTTTGGGAGGCCGAGGCGGGCGGATCACAAGGTCAGGAGATCGAGACCACGGTGAA
>NW_012108030.1:584780-598728 GCF_000951045.1 Mandrillus leucophaeus | reverse complement strand
TCTCAAAAAAAAAAAAAAAATTAAAAAAAAAAAAAGGCAGAGCTTTCACACATTTAGAACCTTGTTTTATTGCCCCAGGGTGTAAAAGGCTCCGAGGCACCAAATAAAGGAAGTAGAAATATCAGGGTCCTTTATTTAAGGTAAGTGCACAGCAGCAGTGACAATCAGGAATATAACATTATCACTGCTGTCTCTACAAAACTTAAACAGCTTACGAAGTGACGTCATGAATTTTACGTCACAGATCTGTCTCCATATGAGAAGAGTGGCAATGTGGGAAGACAAAAAAGTTTTTGGTAAGGACTGCGGGGACGGACTTGAACTGGATGGAGGGAAGTCGATTTGAGCAGGGGAAAATGAAGCCTTCAAGTCTGTCCCCGCATTCAAGGTTTCAACCGATTATCAAAGGGCTCTGGACCTCCTCACACACTGACAGTCCCTACCAGGCTTCTCCGTGACTCAGCCCCATATTAAATCCAATATGAAACCCCAAACATCTAGGAAACCGAGAGGACATCTCCCCAACCCAGACATCTCTAAGGCTGAGCTCCACATTAAATTGTGACCCTGAACCAGGCCCCCGCGTTCACAGGTACAAACTTCTCACTCCAGTTCCCAATCACTGAGCCCCACAAACCAAGTGACTCACAAGGACCTCAAACCCAGACAGCGTCGGACTCGAAGCTGATTTCCTCAGACTCTTCACCCCTACAGCCAAAGGCCCAGTCATTAACGCCCCGCTTCCTCAGCGACTGCGTTCAAATACAGCCCCAACCTGGATGCTCCAGGCACCATCGGGTACACAGACCTACAGCCCCGAGTCCATGTCCAGAACACGACTCACCCGAGCCCGAACCTCTCCAGACACCACTAGCAGCGACAAAACGCCGCATCCACGTCCGAAATCGCTTCCTATTCACACACGCTCCTGCGCGGCCTCCCGGACGCTGAGCGGTGACGACGATGAAGTGAGGCGAGAACCATGGAGCCTGCCTGGCATCGCGAGTTCAGACTGCGGGCGCCGCTCTATGAGGTCACAGGGCTGCGCCCGTGGCAGCGTTTCTGACAGAAGCGGCCATAATGGCTGTGGAAATCACTCTTGGCCACCCCAGTGCCTTTCTCAATTCGTTGCGAGGGACACTCAAGAGTCGGGTGCCCAGCCAAGGCCAGCACGGCGCAGTGGCATTCTATTCAGCCGGCTGGGGAGAAAAAGATGGCGGCACCCTCTGTGCCCGTTATAGCTGAGAGTGGAGCCTTAGCTGGAGCACCATGGGCACGGCCATCTTAGAGGAAGGCAGCAGCCATACGGCAGAGAAAATGCTTAGATCCAGGACAATTGGAAAAATAAACAAGGTTTGAAGAAACCACGGTGCTGGCCAGGAAGCGGTCACAGAATTGCCAAAACCAGTGGTAACTGAAAGTGTTAGATTTGGGGATAGGACGGGGGTTGTGGACTGGGTAAGGCTTTTGTAGGTTAGATTAGACGCTGACTAGATGGACGAAGCCGAGAATAGGAGTGATGCTCCATTAAGTGCTAATACCCACATGGGGCTTGCTATAAAACTACTGCCAGTGGGGAAGGGGAAGAAGAGGTGAAGGTGCAACTGTGTTAGTATCTACATGTTTCCTTCCAGAAGTAAAGGAAGATGACAGTGGGGCACTTCAGAATATGAAATTATTAGAATGTGATCATCCTTCTTTGCCATGTTTCCAGATTGTTTTAAAAGTAGCACTTAAGAAATGTTAGTTCTATTTTTGCAGATGTTGGCGTTGTAACTGTAGAAGATTTAAGTAAATATTGCCTTGTTGGAAGGCAACCTAGAACCAATTTAATTTTTTCGTTTTCTTTGACAGCAATTCTAAAAGTTATTTGGTGAAAAGCTGTCTTAGTATTAACCACAACTTTGTAATTTACAAAAAAAAGGGAATTACAATGAGAGATGAATACTTTGGTAAATTATGGAACATCTGCTCAACTGTAAGAGTATATATCAGTTTAAAAGAATATACCACAATTGTTTTATAAAAAAAGGAAGGATAACTGTATTCGTCACAGGACAAAAAATGATCTGCAGGATAGTATATATTTTATGGTCTTGTAATTGGAAGAAATCATAAACATCTTTTGGAAAATTGTGATTGGTTAAACAAGACAATTAGTTTGAATTAATATTGTTTGTGTTTATAGGTAGAGAATGCCATGTTTTTGCTTGGAAAATATTCCCAATTTGTACTTCTTAATTTTAATATCTTCGTATCATAATCATGAATATCTATATTATAAAACAGATGTTGATCTTAGAAAAAAATTAGGTATGATGATGTATAAGTTCATGGCATGATAAATGCAAAATAGGCTGTTTTCTTTCAGAAAGTATACTCATGCATTTGAAAAATTCTGGAGAATATACTAACAATATTTGACTCTTCCATACAATTATGGTGACTTAAAATTTCTTCATTGTACTTATGTTTTGTAATTTCTAGAGTGAAGGGGGCCTGCCCCTCCACACCTGTGGTTATTTCTTGCAAGGTGGAGACTGAGAAAAGAAATAAGACACAGAGACAAAGTATAGAGGAAGAAAAGTGGGCCCAGGGAACCGGCGCTCAGCATACGGAGGACCCGCACTGGAGGACCCACACGGACACTGTTCTCTGAGTTCCCTCAGTATTTATTGATCATTATCTCTACTATCTCGGTGAGGAGGATGTGGCAGGACTATAGGGTAATGGTGGGAAGAGGGTCAACAGGAAAACATGTGAGCAAAGGACTCTGCGTCATAAATAAGTTTAAGGAAAGGTGCTGTGCCTCAGTATGTATGTAGGCCAGATTTATGTTTGACTTTACATAAACATCTCCGTGCAGTAAAGAGCAGTATTGCTGCCAGCATGTCTCACCTCCAGCCATAAGGCAGGTTTCTCCTATCTCAGTAAATAGAATGTACGATCGGGTTTTACACCGAGACATTCCCTTCCCAGGGAGGAGCAGGAAACAGATGCCTTCCTCTTATCTCAACTGCAAAGAGGCCTTCCTCTTTCACTAATCCTCCTCAGCACAGACCCTTTATGGGTGTCAGGCTGAGGGATGGTCAAGTCTTTCCCTTCCCACAAGACCATATCTCAGGCTGTCTCAGTGGGGAGAAACCTTGGACAATACCCAGGCTTTCTTGGGCAGAGGTCCCTGCAGCCTTCCACAGTGCATTGTGTCCCTGGGTACTTGAGACTGGAGAATGGCGATGAGTTTTACCAAGCATACTGCCTGCAAACACATTTTTAACAAAGCACAACCTGCACAGCCCTACATCCATTAAACCTTCAGTCAATATAGTACCTTTCTGTGAGCACAGGGTTGGGGCTAGGTTTACAGATTAACAGCATCTCAAGGCAGAAGAATTTTTCTTAGTACAGAACAAAATGGAGTCTCTTATGTCTACTTCTTTCTACATAGACACAGTAACAGTCTGATCTTTCTTTTCCCCACAAGTGAGGATCCCATCATGGGCTGATCACAGTCCTGTGGACCAGGTGCTAAACTTACCTACCAGAGATTAACATTCCAGATGAACGGGACTGAAATTTAATCCTGGATGGAATATGTTATAACACTCAAGAAATTATACGAACATGCAATGCTTATTCTCTAGTGTGGGGGAAAGAGAGATCAGACTGTTACTGTGTCTATGTAGAAAGAGGAAGACGTAAGAAATTCCATTTTGATTTGTATTAAGAAAAATTCTTCTGCCTTGAAATGCCGTTAATCTGTAACCCTAGCCCCAACTCTGTGCTTGCAGAAAGGTGCTGTGTTGACTCAAGGTTTAATGGATTTAGGGCTGTACAGGATGTGCTTTGTTAAAAATGTGTTTGCAGGCAGTATGCTTGTAAAAGTCATTGCCATTCTCTAATCTCGAGTACCCAGGGACACAGTGCACAGCGGAAGGCCGCAGGGACCTCTGCCTAGGAAAGCCAGGTATTGTCCAAGGTTACTCCCCATGTGATAGCCTGAGATATGGCCTCGTGGGAAGGGAAAGACCTGACCATCCCCCATCCCGACACCCATAAGGGGTCTGTGCTGAGGAGGATGAGTGAAAGAGGAAGTCCTCTTTGCAGTTGAAATCAGAGGAAGGCATCTGTTTCCTGCTCGTCCCTGGGAATGGAATGTCTCGGTGTAAAGCCTGATCGTATGTTCTACTTACTGAGATAGGAGAAAACCGTCTTATGGCTGGAGGTGAGACATGCTGGCGGCAATACTGCTCTTTACTGCGCCGAGATGTTTGTGTAAAGTCAAACATAAATCTGGCCTAGGTGCACATCAAGGCATAGCACCTTTCCTTAAACTTATTTATGACACAGAGTCCTTTGTTCACGTTTTCCTGCTGACCCTCTCCTCACCATTACCCTGTTGTCCTGCCACATCCCCCTTTCTGAGATGATAGATAGTGATCAATAAATACTGAGGGAACTCAGAGACCAGTGCCGACGTGGGTCCTCTGTATGCTGAGCACCGGTCCCCTGGGCCCGCTTTTCTTTCTCTATACTTTGTCTCTGTGTCTTATTTTTCTCAGTCTCTCATCCCACCTGACGAGAAACACCCACAGGTTGTGGAGGGGCTGGCCACCCCTTCACTCACTGATCATTTCCAGGAGTGGGCTGATACGACTTTGCTGTGGCAGGTTGTGCTGACTCACGGGACAAGGAAGGTGATTCAAGGGCCTGGTTGGTGGAGCACTTTTGCCTGACTCATTGCTGTAGACAATCTGCCCTGAATCCATCCTGTTATACAGTGTGGGAGTGGTGATGGGAGCACGAATCCACAATTTAGGGCAGAGATGTTCAAATTTAAGAAGGCTCTTTTTATAAATGTAGAGTCTGAACCCCATCCCCAGAAATCGGGGAGTGACTCAAGAATTTGCCTTCTTTTACAAGCTTCTCAGAGAATGCCGAGGCAGGCACCCCAAAGAAAACACTTAGAAAATTCTATAGTGTTATGGACTTACAAATATGATGGCTGTCTCCCCACAGTACACTTAGGCTTTGGTTCAAATTACATCTGCACAGAAAAGCCTTCCCTGAAAACTCTTACTAAAATAACTCTTATTACAATCTATGAACTTGCTAGGCTTTATATTTCTTCCTAGCACTTATCTGAATTTGGTTTTGTATTTATCTTACTCAGTCTTCTTCACCAGACTGTATGTCATATCAAAGCCAGCACTTTGCCTGTTTTGTTCACTGATGTGTCTCCATTGTCTAAAACATGCCTGCCATGGTGTAGAAGCTCAAAAAATATTTTCAAAGGAGTGAATTACTCAATATGGAGTCAGGGATTAAATTCTGCCACAATACTATGTGGCAAATATCTATTACTTTTATAAAGAGAACTCACCATTTATAAACTGGATTAAATCTCATTAGATCAAGGGAAGTAACTCTGGATAGAGAAAACAGGAACCGTTTCTAGGAAAAACTAATAATTTTTTGCCACCAGGCCTGCTCGAAATGATTAAGGAAGTTTGCATAAAAAGGAAATAACTAAAGGAAACATAACATCAGGAATGCAGAAAAAACAACAAAAAGGGTAAATATGTTATAAAATGTAATATTCTTTTAAGTTTAAAAATTGTGTTTGCTGGTTGGAAGCAAAAGTTACAATTTTACTTGATATGGTTCTCGGTGGATGCAGAGATGCTGAACGTCATTTTCTGTTAGGGATGTGTAAGTTGAGCCCATGATCATATACCACCACATACCTAACAGGAAAGCTAAAGCACACTGGCAATGCCAAGAGCTAGAAAGAGCATGGAACAAACGGAATGCTCACACATTGGTGGTGGGATGTAAATTAGTACAGCCACTCTGGGAAAGAGTTTGGCCATTTCTCATAAAGGTAAACACAAACTTACCATATTCACCAGCAGTCATGCCCCCAGTGTCTATCCCAAATATATAAAAACTTATGCTCATACAATATCGGGTACACAGATAGTCACAGCATCTTTACTTATAACAGCAAAACACTGGAAACAACCCAAATGTCCATCAACAGTTAATGGATACACAAACCCTGGTGCATCCGTCTAAAAGAATACTAACTCAGTAACAAAAATTAAAACTATTTAGACACTAAACAATTTGGATAGATCTTAAGGGTAATCTGCTGAGTGAACGAAGCCCTATCTCAAAGGTTGCATACCTTACAATTCCATTTTAATAGCATTCTTGAAATGACAAAATTAGAGTGATGGGATCAGTGGTTACTATGGGTCATATTGGGAGGACAGTGTGAGTATAAAGAGGTAGCAAGAGGAGGCCGTGAGCAGTGGCTCATGCCTGTAATCCCAGCACTTTGGGAGGCTGAGGCAGATGGATCACCTGGGGTCAAGAGTTCAAGACCAGCCTGGCCAACATAGTGAAACCCCGTCTCTACTAAAAATACAAAAATTAGTCGGGTGTGGTGGTGAGCGCCTATAATCCCAGCTACTCGGGAGGCTGAGGCAGGAGAATCGCTTGAACCTGGGATGCAGAGGTTGCAGCAAGCCAAGATCATGCTATTGCACTCCAGCCTGGGCAACAAGAGCAGAACTCTGTCTCAAAAAAGAAAAAAAAAAAAGAGGTAGCAAGAGGATGTTTCTTTCTGTTGGCACAACAGTTCCACATCCTGATTGTGGTGGGATTTACATAAATCTATACATCTTACAGAATTTCTTAGAACTGTACATAAAAATAAATAAAACAGCAATTACTGCACGCACAAAGTAGTGAAGTCCAAATAAAGGCTGTAGTTTAACAGCATGGCACTAATGTCATTTTATTGGTTTTGATTATTATGGTTATATAAGATAATATTGATGATGCTAAGCAAAGGATACTCAGGAAACACGTATATTTTGTAATCTCTTGTGAATCTAAAATTATTTCAAAACAAATTTTAGAAAAATAATATTTAAGGCATTTTTGTAAACTACATAATGGTACCTACTAACTTGGATAAACACATCCAAATATACTGAATTACATTTATCAATAAATTGAAAAAATAAATTTGGGGGCTATATGTAAGATCTAATAAATAATTACATCAGGTTGGCACAGAAAGCACCTGTTACATATGGCATTAAAATTTAATCAATGATAAGAACAGCCCACTTTACAATTATGGAATCATTGATAATATGCAAGGTATGCTGTCCCAGAATAGACATCAAGTGTATCATGAGTTTAGATTTGTGAAAGTCCTCAAATATGTATCATTTTCATGAGACTTTTTTACTTCATGAATTTCCTGATCCTTTTTAAAGTTACTCTTCATTTCAGTTTTATTTCTGTATGAAGTAATGATGATGAGGCAGAATTTATCACTGAAATCCTACTGTATTCACTGCCATTTGAAACTTTTTCTCCAGTGTGAAATATATCTGCCAACTGTTAAGGTTTTATTTCTGGGCAAAGGCTTTCCCCATGATAATGCTGCTAGTATGTGTAAGTTCACTGATGATCTATTATGATCACTGATGAGACAGGGTCTTTCTTCCCATAGAAGGCTTTCCTAGCCTCCCCCTTTATAAGATTTATCTCAGTAAATACTTTTCAAGACATAGTTACTTAGAAAATTTTCAAGACTTTTCTGCATTGGATGTATCAAGTTTATTTCCTACATGTTTATTGTGACATACAATATGAGGTAATTAATCACTGAAGGCACTAGTGCATTCTCTGCATTCGTTAAAATTCACTCCTGCAAACTGCATAATCTTCCAAGTGTGAAAATCTAGCAACAGGCTGCTCTACACTGCCTATATGCATGTATGCTAGGAGCACCCTGCTGTTTAATCAGTTCACATTACTTTTTTTATTTTTTATTTTTTTTTGAGATGGAGTCTCGCTCTGTCACCCAGGCTGGAGTGCAGTGGCACAATCTCCGCTCACTGCAAGCTCCGCCCCCTGGGTTCATGCCATTCTCCTGCCTCAGCCTCCCGAATAGCGGGGACTACAGGCACCCACCACCGCGCCCAGCTAATTTTTTTGTATTTTTAGTAGAGACAGGGTTTCACTGTGTTCAACAGGATAGTCTTGATCTCCTGACCTCATGATCCACCCGCCTTGGCCTCCCAAAGTGCTGGGATTACATGCATGAGCCACCACGCCCGGCTCAGTTCACATTACTAACATGGTTTTCTCTCTGCATGAGTTTGTTTGTATGTAATCAGTTCAAATTCTCTGCAAAAGGACTATGTACCTTACACATTTAACATATGGATGTTGTCATAGTTTTAATGAAGGTTGACAAATGAAAGGTTACCCCCAATCCACAGAATCTCTCTCAGATGAGTTATTTTCTATACATTGGTACATCAAAGATTTCAGAGCCTGAATTCATGTTGAAGCCTTTCTGACATTGATAGCATTTATCCTAGTGGATAACACTGGATTTTGAAATATGATTTTTCATACTCAATACACATAAAAACTATACTGTGAAATCAATGATGGTGTACAAGACATATTTTATTCCCAAAGGCATGACCACGTCCATTGCATTGTTAGGGTTTATTTCCATTATGAGTTCGCTGATGTACAATGAGATTTCTCTTTGAGGAGAAGGCTTTTCTACATTCACTGCATACAAAGGGTTTCTCTCCTGTGTGAGTTCGTTGATGAACAATTAGACGGCTCTTCACAGTGAAGCCTTTACCACATTCATTGCATCCATAAGGTTTTTCTCCAGTATGAACTTGCTTATGTAAAGCAAGCTCAGTTTCCATGGCAAAGCCTCTTCCACATTCACTGCATATACAAGATTTCTCTTCTGTATGAATTTGCTGATGTACAATAAGATAGCGTTTCATGGTAAAGCCTTTTCCACATTCACTGCACATAAAGGGTTTCTCTCCAGTATGAGTTCGCTGGTGTACAACAAGATTGCTCTTAAAGGCAAAACCTTTTCCACATTCATTGCATATGTATGGTTTCTCTCCAGTATGAGTTCGCTGATGTAACATCAGTCCACTATTCACAATGAAACCTTTCCCACATTCACTGCACCTGTAAGGTTTCTCTCCAGTATGAGTTCGCTGATGTACAATCAGCCGACTCTTCAAGGGGAAGCCTTTCCCACATTCACTGCATATGTAGGGCTTCTCTCCAGTATGAGTTCGCTGATGTATGATGAGCATGCTTTTCACAGTAAAACCTTTTCCACATTCACTACATAGATATGACTTCTCTACTGTATGATTTCTCTGATGTACGATGAGATTACTCTTCCTGGGAAAGCCTTTTCCACATTCATTGCATACATAGGGTTTCTCTCCTGTATGAGTTCGTTGATGTTCGATCATACGGCTCTTCATGGTGAAGCCTTTCCCACATTCATTGCATATATATGGTTTCTCTCCTGTATGATTTCGTTGATGTATGATGACATAGTGCTTTGTGGTGAAGCCTTTCCCACATTCACTACAGATGTAGGGCTTCTCTCCTGTATGAGTTCGCTGATGTATGATAAGCATGCTCTTCCCAGTGAAGCCTTTTCCACATTCACTACATACATAGGATTTCTCTCCAGTATGATTTCGCTGATGTACAATGAGATTACGCTTGCCTGGGAAGCCTTTTCCACATTCATTGCATATGTAGGGTTTCTCTCCAGTATGAGTTCGCTGATGTTCAATCAGACGGCTCTTCATGGTGAAGACTTTTCCACATTCACTGCATATAAAAGATTTCTCTCTTTTATGAATTCTTTGATGTTCATTTAGCCTGGACTTTCTGGAGAACACTTTTGCACAAAAAGTACATCCATAAGGTTTTTCTCCTGTATGAACTCTCTCATGATCAGTGAGCTGTGACTTCTTGACAAATGCTTTCCCACATTCACTGCATATGTGGGTTTTTTCTATTTCATGAGTTCTCTGATGCTTACTGACTTGGGATTTAGTGCTACTGGATTTTGTGCTTACAGAGAATTTAGCTGCAGAATAAAGTTCTTCATACTTACCATGAAGAAATGATTTTCCATCTCCATTAAATTTAGTAGAGTTCTTAATTTCACAGCTTTTGCTCTGGTTGACTAAACTTAAATTTGATTTCAAAGCTTTTATATATAACTCAAATGTATCATGATTTTCCCTGAAAAGACAATGGCTTTTGGTTTGAGAGGCAGTATTTCCAAATGCATTACGTTCATGGTATTGTTCCACACTCTTCAGCATCCTTTGATTTTCCAAGTGATCCTGCAGATGATCATCAACTTTGTTGTTTTCTAGGAAAGAAGAGAACAATGAATCCTTTCATAACCTTGTTGGGGGTAAAACTGTTTTCTTAAAAAAAAAAATCCTTGTTTATTATTATTATTATTTGAGACAGAGTCTCACTCTGTTACCCAGGCTGGAGTGCAGTGGTGTGATCTCGGCTCACTGCAACCTCTGCCTCCTGGGTTCAAGCAATTCTCCTGACTCAGCCTCCGAAGCAGCTGGGTTTACAGGCATGTGCCATCACGCCCAGCTAATTTTTGTATTTTTAGTAGAGACAGGGTTTCAATATGTTGGCCAGGCTGGTCTTGAACTCCTGACCTCAGGTGATCCCCCTACCTCGGCCTCTCAAAGTGCTGGGATTATAGATGTGAGCCACCACACCCAGCCAGGTGTTTTTAAATATGGCTATTTAATGACAATACGATGATAATAGTATAAAAGCAACTTCATGTATACACTTTGGTAAAAACATAATAATATAAACAAACCAAAAAGTAAAAGCAGTCTGTGTGCAAATAAGGTGAGGCAGTTGACAATCTGTATAGATTTGACTGCTTTCTAAACAGGACCTTGCAAAACATGTGGACACAGTAAAATACAAGCAAGTCATTATTACAAGCAAACAACAGGGCTTGGAGGAACACCATTCCACAAAATTTTGGGAGACACCAGACCACAAAGGTGGAAAAGGCAACTGATCCAAAATTCTGAGGGTTGTATTTATTCACTCCACTAGTATTTGTTGAATGACTCCTATGGATAAGGCACTCTGCTGGCATTTGGGATATACAAAATATGCCTTCTTTTCACTGATGCTGAATTCTAGTTAGGAAAAACAGAGGGAACAAAAAAAGAAGGGAGTTGGAGATGTTAAGTGTGGTTTGGTGGAGCAGTGTAGATGATGAGAGTTGGGGGAAGCAGGATATATTTGTACAAAGAAAATACAAGGTTAAATGATGAATTCAATGGGGAGAGTGAGGAAAGTGAGGACTCAAAGATTACTAAATATATGGCTTGAGACACTGGGTAGATGAAAGCATCTCATGAGATGGCAAATATTACTGCAGTCCAGAACATGTAAAGTATACACTGTGAAACATACACTTTGAAATGGTTATCAAATACATAACACAGACATCAAGAATCTGGTTGGAGGTATAAATGGAGAAGGCAGCATGGAAATAATCAGCACATACATATTATTTAAGAAAAAAGGACGGAATGACTTTTTTTTCTTTTTTTTTTCTTTTGAGACAGGGTCTCACTGTTACCCAGGCTGGCGTGCAGTGGCACAATCTTGCATCACTGCAACCTCCACCTTCCAGGCTCAAGCAATTCTCCCACCTCAGTCTCCTGAGTAGCTGGGGCTATAGGCACATGCCACCACGCCTGAGTGATTTTTGTATTGTTTGTAGAGACGGGGTCTTGCCATGTTGCCCAAGCTGGTCTTGAACTCTTGGGCTCAAGTGATCTGCCTGCCTCTGCTTCCCAAAGTGCTGGGACTATAGGTGTGAGCCAAAGCACTGGGCCAGGATACCATGTTGAGAAGACATGTAGAATGAAAGAGGAAGGTACAGAGCCAAGGTTTTAGACATTCCAACATTTGGTTTTGGGATTATTTAAGCCCTCTTAGAGGAACCAAATTGTGAGTACAAAGATCAGGGAAATATGCTTACTGAGATATATAGAATAAATATATTCACATACTTGTTGCCTGGCAAGGATAAGAATTAGAAATCTCCATCTGTTGAAATTCAGTGAACTGAGGTAAGACTCTTGTGTGGTAACTGTTATTAAATTTGCCCCTCTTCAATCTGTAGACTACCGTCTAACTTTCCAAAAACATTCATCACATTTAATGAACAACTCCTATAGTCAACATTCCACCCTCTGGTTTAGCTGTGTTGTGTTATCATATGTTCCATTAATTATGAAACAGGAAAACAATGATAGGGAATTTTGCAACTGGCCAGTGTACCATGTAGTTGCCTTGAGAAGAAAATGTGCTGCTGCATGGGATATGAAAACTGTCACTTTCTCCTATCACATTTTGTATGCAGTAGAAAAGTCATATCAAGGCCAGGTACGGTGGCTCACGCCTGTAATCCCAGCACTTTTAGGAGGTCAAGGTGGGCAGATCACTTTAGCTCTGGAGTTCCAGACCAGCCTGGGCAACATGGTGAAATATCATCTTTACAAAGAATACAAAAATTAGCCAGATATGGTGACATGTGCCTGTAGTTCCAGCGACTTGGGATGTTGAGGCAGGAGGATCGCTTGAGGCCAGAGGTCCAGGCTGCAGTGAGCTGAAATCGTGCCACTGCACTCCAGCCTGAGCAACAAAGTGAGACCCTACCTCAAAAAAAAAAGTCGTATCAAATTTTTCCCATTTCAATGTCCCTGATACACTGTTTCTTCATCTGCTACCAATAGCATCTACTTCAGTAATGCTACATTTATGTCTCAGCATTAGTTAAGTTGTACTAAAGGATAAACTTCCTCCTTCTAGACAAAGGTTGTGCCAGCTTCACCTTCAGTTTTTCTTAAGATATTTAGCTGTTTCTTATTATTGCTACGCTGCTGACATCCAGGTGAAAGGTCAGACTAGCAAGATATTTTGTGAAAAGACAAAAATTAAAAGTAACCAATCCTCAACCATGCTACCTCAATTACTCATATATAAAATCAAAAGTCATCTTGATAAATAAAGCTTACATTACCATGAATATTACCATGTTTCTGCTCCACGATTTCTCCAACAAGCAGCTTCTATCACTGACCTGTATTTGGCCAACTTGAGGCCAATCTTTTGATAGTCAAGCCCATGGCCTTGCACAATTCCTATTTCATGTCTTCATTCTTTTTTTTTTGAGACAGAGTTGCGCTCTTGTTGCCCAGGCTGGAGTGTAATGGCGCAATCTCTGCGCCCCGCAACCTCTGCTTCCCGGGTTCAAGCAGTTCTCCTGCCTCAGCCTTCCTGAGTAGCTTACAGGCATGTGCCATCATGCCCGGCTAATTCTGTATCTTTAGTAGCGATGGGGTTTCTCCATATTGGTGAGGCTGGTCTTGAACTCCTGACCTCAGGTGATCCGCTCACCTCGGCCTCCCAAAGTGCTGGGATTACAGGCATGAGCCACTGCACCTGGCCCATGCCTTCATTCTTAATTCATGTCACCATCTTCCTAATTCAAAATCTAGATATGCTTTGTGCACATCATACTCTTGCTGCAATTCTGACTATCCTGCCATATGCTCTATTTCCTCTGTATTCCTAAATTAACCCCTGTATCATTAATTTTTATGGTAATCTTCTGTGTAGTGAGGATCTAGATCTAACCTCATCCAAAGAGAGATCTAACATTTGTTCTTAGCTATTAGGAAATGAGCTCTAGGCCCCTGGAATGTCCTGGCCTATAGGAGTGTCTTTGTTTGCCCACTGGCTTTAGCTGCTGGACAGTTTAACAATATGATTTATGACAGGGGCTTTGGCCCATGCCATATCAGTTCCACACTTTGGAAAAACTAGATACTCTAGGTATTAGCCCGACTTCTGGGAGAGGCAAAAGACTAAAAGTCAGCCATGTGGGCTGTATGTGACTGGAACCTAATCAAAACTCTGGCCACCAAAGGCTCAAGTGAACTTCCCTAGTTGTCAATACTCTGCATTGTCACACACTGTGGCTGGGAAGAGACGTAAT
>NW_012108030.1:573487-584205 GCF_000951045.1 Mandrillus leucophaeus | reverse complement strand
AAAGAAAAAAAAAATTGACTATGGTGATGGTTACATAACTGTTCATATACCATGAAGCACTGAAAAATAAACTTTAAATTGGAAAATTGTATGGTATGTAAATTAAGCTGTTAAAAAACAAATCTATAATGGGAAAAACACATTAGGGAAATGAATACAATGCTACTGTCTAAGATGAACTAAGGGAAAAGCAGAAATCAAATGTACAAAGGAAGTACTCTGAGATAGACATAAGTTATGACCTGGTTTGGACTACAACTGATGTAGGATGTAAAACTCCTTTCTAGGTAAACAGTCAACAAAAATAGTAGAGACTTTTAACAAGACAACTCCATAGGTAGAGGACATTCAATACAATACTAGCACAGACAGGAAAGAAGTATGGTACTGAAGGAGAATGCAACCTTAAAATAAGATGGGAAGGGTTTTTTGTGGAGAAAAAATGATCCGTATTCCTAATAGGCACTGCTTCTGTGTCCTGAGACACCCACACAGCATTCTTTTACTGACTATAATATGACTTACGCATCTTGCTGGTTCTCGCATACCTGGACAGATTTGACTGTGCCTTTCATCTTCCATTGTCCATGGTTCTTCTCCTCGTTCCAACCTGGAGAGTGCATCTGGTTTGCTGACTTGATAACCTGTTTATGGGAAATGACAGAAGACAGACACACTGGATTGGGCTAGTGTATGTAATGTGAGAGAATGTGACATTTAAGTAACTAGATAGTTTTCACATCTGCAAAGTAAGTAGAGGCTTTTCTCTCAGGAAAGGGCAGATTACAGTCAGACCTTAATATCTGAAAATTTCACATCCAGGGATTCAACCAACCATGGATTGAAAATATTTAAAAAAAAATACAATAATAAAAAATACTAAGTGCAGTGGCTCTTGCCTATAATCCCAGCACTATGGGAGGCTGACATGAAACCAACACTTGAAGCCAGGAGTGGGAGACCAGCCTGGGCAACACAGATTCCATCTCTACAAAAAAAAAAAAAAATAGCCAAGCATGGTGGTTTGCATCTGTAGGCATAGTTCCTCAGGAAGCTGAGGCAGGAGGATCACTTGAACCCAGTTCAAAGCTGCAGTGAGCCATGAAGGCACCACTACATTCTAGCCTGGGCAACAGAGCAAGACGCTGTCTCTAAAGAAAAAAAAAAACACAATAAAAAACAAATTAAAACATACAGTATAACAACTATTTACATAGCACTTACATTGTATTAAGTATCAGGCATAATCTAGAGATGATTTAAAGTATTTGGGGGGAGGTGTGTGTAGGTTATATGCAAATACAATGCCATTTTATATGAGATTTGAGCATCTGTGAATTTCATATCCATGGAAAGCTGTGAAACCAATCCCTCTCAGACACTGAGGGGTGACTGTATATCCTTTTATCAGAAGCCAGAGGATGTACCAAAAATCTGCTATTCAGAGCACTGCAGTTAATTCCAAGGGTAAGCAGCTGAGAAAGCAAAGGCCACAGACTGGGCACCCTCCAAGTGACACAGGGCAGCTGTCCTTACCCATTGATACCAGGTTGCTGTAGATCTCCAACATCACATCCCGGTACAAGTCCTTCTGAAAAGGGTCCAGGAGCTGCCACTCCTCCCAGGTGAACTCCACAGTAACATCCTCCAGTGTCAGCAATTCCTGTAAGAAAACAGAGCCTCGCTTAATAGGAAGTGTTTCTCTTTTATTGACATGAAAAGAATGTGAAGGGAAGTTGTCCTGCTCATATTAACCACATAGACTGCATCCATCTATAAATCTATTGTATTTTTTAATATCACTTGAGAATCTCTAAGTATTCTATAATTGTACAGTGCCCCATTTGCTCAACAAAAATTAAGGTTTTATATCAAATCCGCTCAGTAAAAACAGGTTTTACGTATAAATTTTAATTTCAGTATCTATTGCCCAGTCAAGAAAGTATATGCTACCTACATCTAGGTATCTGATATAAATTGTTTCATTCACTGTAAGCCTTCCCAGCTAATACTAACATAAGACATGGGGAGACTCCAGATGCTAGAATCACAGGATACTACATTCATGTTTAATTATTAAATGGATTAAAAAAATAGAAATGCATAGAAAGCATGAGAAACTATTAAAGAGTAACCAAATTGGGAAAACTTATTTTTGGAAATATATATTAAATATATATGTACACACACAAACATATATACGTATGTGTGTATATATATGTATACAGTCACAGGTATGTGTGTCTATTAACAGAAAGGTTATATTAGATACACTGAAGAGATAATTAGTGAGTTGGAATTCACAGTAAAAAAAAAAATAACAGGGCCAGGTGGGGTGGCTCACACCTGTAATCCCAGCACTTTGGGAGCCTGAGGCAGGTGGATAGCTTGAGCTCAGGAGTTCAAGACCAGCCTGGGAAACATGGTGAAATCCTGTCTCTACCAAAAAGACAGAAATTAGCTAGGTACAGTGGCACATGCCTGTGGTCTCAGCTACTTGGGAGGGTGAGGTGGGAGGATTGCTGGAGCCCAGGAAGTTGATGCTGCAGCGAGCTGTGATCATGCCACTGTACTCCAGCCTGGGTGACAGAGTGAGACCCTATCTCAAAAAATTAAAATAACTGAAAAATGAAGCAGAGACACAAAGTGACAGAAAGTATGAAGGAGAGTTTACTAAATATGGAAGACAGAATGAGGCCTAACATACGCCTATACATAGTTTTTGAAATATTATATTGAAATGAGAAGCAATTTCCAAATATCTGAGTGAGAAATTTTCAGAACTGATTAAATATCCTGTAACTCAAATTTAATAAATCAACAAAGCCAAGCAGAAAATCTGCATCTAGACACATCAGACAGAAACTATTGAACATCAGATGCAAATATAACATTATATAAACAACCATTAACAGAAGGAAAAGATGCATTACCATCAAAAGAAAGACAAAATGTTGTAACAACTGACTTCCATAGAAACAAAAGAAGCAAGAAAAGTGCAGAATAACGTCTTCAATGTCTTGATTCTGTGGTAATTGGCAAATTGTATGGTATGGCCTAGCCCCGAATGCCACTGGAAAATAAATTGAGACCCTCTTGTCAACTAAACTGCCACTCTCCTGTCTCAACATGACTTATAAATCATATGGTAGTGGGAACTTGAGGCAGGAAAGAGCTAGGTGAAAACTGATGGGATAATCTATCCCCATGTAATTGCAGAGATTAATACACAGATAAAAGAACAGACTTAGTGGAGTCTGCAAATTCTTAATGCTGCTGATCTTATCACATTCGGAATTATTTCACACGAGAAATAAATCTGTTTGGAAAAAAAACCCTTAGGTTTCTACCTAATTTCATACTCAAAAATAAGTTTTTCCCGTTTAAAGTCCTAACCGGAAAGCAAAAGAACCTATGGAAGCAGAAGCAAATATGAAATATATTCATGTTCAAAGCCATAAAGGAAAAAACAGGGACAAATTTTATGAGAAAAAAATTTTAATATCTACATTGAAAAACAGATCATAAACAAAGCTGAAAGAAAAATGACGGGCTAAAAAAATTTGCAATAAACAAAAGGTCAATATATAGTAGATATAACCAACTCATTAACCAGTAAGAAAAAAGTTTTTTAATATAAAAATTATAGTCAGGCATTTCACAAGAGAAAAAAATCCAGTTGGCCAAGAAATACACACGAAGGACTTCAACCTCACCTGTGATGAGGAAAATGCAAAATAAGACAAAAGAATATTGGATCACTGAAAATTGTGTAATTTGATAATGTCTTATTTTTAAGTATTGGCAAAGATTTAAGGCAAAAAGGACTCCATGTATCAGTCTCTATGTTGCAGGCACTCATTTAAATACTTTACATAGTTTAACAATGTTTCCATGTATGACTTTAGACAAATGGAATGTTATACAATTAATATTCCTCAATTAATTATAGTGATATTCCTTTATATTCTAAAACTATACCATCTAAGGCAGGGGTGTCCAATCTTTTGGCTTCCCTGGGCCACACTGGAAGAAGAAATGTGTTGGGCCATGCATAAGATACACTAATGATAGCTGGAAAAAAAGTGCAAAAAATTCTCATAATGTTTTAAGAAAATTTACAAATTTGTGTTGGGCCACATTCAAAGCCATCCTGGGCCACATGCCGCCCACAGGCCGCAGGTTGTACAAGTTTGATCTAAGGTGACCAACAGGTGAAATGTGATTCCACTGAAGCAAAAGAAGTCATAATAAATGTGTTTATATATACAGACACATACATAAAACACCTAGATTTATAAATACACATACATACAGAGATGCACACAATTCGGTGACAGTAAGTACGTGCTACCAAACCTTTGTTGAAGCACTATAAGGGGATTAGGAAGAAAGTTATGATGAGCAAATTTACCTTTTTTTTTTAGAGACACAGAGTTTTGCTCTTGTTGCCCAGGCTGGAATACAATGGCATGATCTCGGCTCACCACAACCTCCGCCTCCTGGGTTCAAGCGATTCTCCTGTTTCAGGCTCCCGAGTAGCTGGGATTACAGGCATGCACCACCATGCCACTCTAATTTTGTGTTTTTAGTAGAGACAGGGTTTTGGTCAGGCTGGTCTTGAACTCCCGACCTCAGGTGATCCGCCTGCCTCGGCCTCCCAAAGTGCTGGGATTACAGGCATGAGCCACCGTGCCCGGCCCGGGAATTTACTTTTTTAACCAGTGTGTACTTCATCATTAGAATTCATTTCCCTGTGGGGCCAGGCACAGTGGCTCACTCCTGTAATCCCAGCACTTTGGGAGGCAGAGGCGGGTGGATCACCTGAGGTCAGGAGTGCGAGACCAGCCCGACCAACGTGATGAAACCCCATCTCTACTAAAAATACAAAAATTAGCCAGGCATGCTGGCGTGCACCTGTAATCCCAGCTACTCAGGAAGCTGCGGCACGAGAATCCCTTGAACCCAGGAGGCGGAGGTTATAGTGAGATGAGATCACATCACTGCACTCCAGCCTGGGAAACAGAGTGATACTCCATCTCAAAAAAACAAAACAAACGAACAAAAAACAGATTTTTTTCCCTTGGGAATCCATGAGTTATTTATGTAATTACAAAAAAATAAAAGCAATAAAAATATGTAAGAATTGGATGTGAAAATGCAGAAGGATTCTGTATATTCTGAGATGAGGTAAAGTTATCAAACATGGCACCCAACAACTCAAGACCTTATCAGACAACTCCCTAATGCCAAATCTGCAGTTAATGCCAGTTCAGCCATCTGTTCAGGACAAATGGAAGCTATGCACGCCTTCCATTTTCCTAGGCCACTTAGATTTTATTCCTAAATCAGCTCACAAAGACACAAAGACTTGAGTGTGTGGCCTTGCTTTCGTCCCTTGAAAAAACTGTGTCCACTGAGTTTTCCTGGTCTATTTCCATAGGAGTCTCTGAGGAACCCTGTTATAAACAGCAGTAAGAAATCTTCTGCCTTTATTAGAAAGCTAGTTCAAAACACTGTTCAAAAAACCATATCACCTCTGGGAAGAAGAGCAAATTTTTTTTGACATCTAAGTGCCATGAAATAATGATCTCCTGAGGAACGTGTCTGCTTTTTCCTCACAGTCACTGTATATTACATAACTTAGCATGACTTTCTTGTACTGGCTGTCGGAGACATCAGATGCAAACTGACAGCTAATGTAATGGAAAGGATCTTCTAGTCAGGCATTATGTTCCAACATCAGTCATTTTGTAGGAATCACATAAACACTATATTCCTGATCTTACTTTGCCATGATGTTGGAGTTAGATTTAAAGTTTATTTCTCTCTAGATTCTGAAATGATTTCTTACAGGTCTCTACAAATCCACCATGGAATAAAGGAGAGAGTAAAATAGAGAAAAAGTCACCTGGGCATTGATCATTTTCTTCGGTTGTGGGAAATGGCCAGCACCTGGGATACTCTGTCTTTGTCTCCTCTGGATCTGCCTTAAATTTCTAGTTAGAAACCTCAGTCACCAGTGAAGAGTGCCCACAAAAATCATTATCTGGGTCCTGGAATCTTCCTCTGTCTTCATTCACTTCTTGTCTCTTCCCAGGGCAGCCAGGACCTGTAGACTGAGGAGCAAAACAACTTTCAGGGGTACATTCACCTTAACACATGACCCTGGGCCGGGCGCGGTGGCTCAAGCCTGTAATCCCAGCACTTTGGGAGGCCGAGGCGGGCGGATCACGAGGTCAGGAGATCGAGACCATCTACTAAAAAGTACAAAAAAACTAGCCGGGCGAGGTGGCAGGCGCCTGTAGTCCCAGCTACTGGGGAGGCTGAGGCAGGAGAATGGCGTGAACCCGGGAGGCAGAGCTTGCAGTGAGCTGAGATCTGGCCACTGCACTCCAGCCTGGGCGGCAGAGCGAGACTCCGTCTCAAAAAAAAAAAAAAAAAAAAACACATGACCCTGAATATTTGTCTCTTTATTTGGTTCTCTCAAACCAAAGAAATGCAAGACCCTCAATGAAGGCCAAATGCCTTTCTTCGGTGAAGTGTGGAAGTAACATGAAGAGGAAAGGGGAGGTCACAAAGGCCACACAGCATCATGCCTAAGCAGTAGGTAATTCTCGTATCAGCTTTTTAAATAATGCCATATGGATGGTGAGAAACTGTACATTTTTTCCTTTATACAATGTTACCCTCACACCTCTTTAAAAGTCTTTATATATATTTAAAAGTGCTTATATATGGCCCGGCATGATGGCTCACATCTGTAATCCCAGCACTTTGGGAGGCTGAGGTGGGCGGATCACCTGAGGTCAGGAGTTCAAGACCAGCCTGGTCAACATGGCGAAACACTGTCTCTACTAAAAATACAAAAAATTAGCCGGGTGTGATGGCGGGCACCTGTAATCCCAGTTACTCGGAGACTGAGGCAGGAGAATGGCTTGAACTTAGGAGGCGAAGGTTGCAGTGAGCCCAGCCATTGCACTCAAGCCTGGGCGAAAAGAGCAGGACTCCATCTCAAAAAAAAAAAAAGTGTTTATACACACACTTCAATATGAAGAACAAGAAACACATCAAAAAAAAGAGGGGGACAGAGAGAAGGAATACGAAGTATAAGTAAAAATTTAGAAAACAATTCAAAAATATAAATACAGGGAAAATAGCCGCCTTTATATACGAACATACAAAACCTGAAACACCCATAAAAAATATGCAGTACATTTGCAAGAGGAAGGATAAAAATAGGCTCTTATTAATTTGTGCAGCAGTAATAAAAAAAAAAATACTGTAAATAGAAAGCTTATTCATCCGCACCCTCTCTGCCCCCTCAACAAAACTTTCACTTTCTGCAGGTTCAAGAGCATGGGTTGTCGTGGAAAGCCAGAGGATTAGAAAACTCATCGTGCAGGAGGTACTTGGACCTGAAACTTTTAGGAAATGTTAACGTTCATCAAGTCTGTTCCAGCAGCCAAAGTTTGAGCTCAACACACACACACAGACCCTGCCAGGGCTCTTGTGAAAATACTTCAGTTTTCACTTGTCTCTACACAAAAGGCCACCACCCCGCCAGATTAATACGAAAACCTGGAGTAGATACACATGTACACTGGCTTCCCTTAATGATTCCTCGATCACTGAACCTCAGATTAATCCAGAATGTGAAACAGAAGTCACATTAGTTGAAAAAGCCACCCCACCGATTCTCAATCACTGAGCCCCACAGGGGAGTGACCCGCGAGGACCACAATCCCTGACCTCAGGACTCTTGGTCGTAGATCTACTCAGGCCTTTAATCACTGACCACCAGAGCCTCCATGAGGGACCCCCAAAGATATCCCATCACAGACACCCACCAGGGACTCCTACCAGCTCCCCTCCAAAAGAAAACACCCGCCCCCGCCTCCCCCACACTGCCGCGCTACCTACACGGTACAGCGCCGCCAACAACGCAGACGCCCTCAGAATGCTCCCTCCCACCGCGTTTCCACGTCCTGACCCACACACTGACCTTACTCTCCCTGGAATCGCTGCGACTTCTTAAAGACTGAACTTACTTCCCTAAAGTTCTTCCACTTCTGGGCCCCTCGCCCAGCTCCCTCCCCACTAAACCTCAAGGGAGGGTCACCCGCGTTTCCATGGAGAGCGGAATGCGGCCTTCCGGCTTTTCCTCAGAAGAAGCGTCCGCGCCGGAGTCGCCTCGCCGCTCTGGGGGCGGCCATCTTTGAGTACGTGACGTACAGACGGCACAGGAGCCGCGAGACGCTGTGACAGAGGCCTCTTAAAACTGTCCGATTTCCAGATACGTCAGCCCTGGCAGAAAATGGAGAGATTATCAGAGGCTTCAGTTCACACAGACAGATACGGCGTGTGGGTAAAGTCCTCTGAACAGACAGGGAACAGAATAAGTTGATCTTCTCCTTGCAGGGGCTAGTGAACGGCGCAAACTTCTCAAAGGCCGGAACCCATTAGTACCACAAAGGCGCGGCATCAGTTCTTAACGGTCATGATGGCTGTGGCGTCTCAACTCAGTGGAAAATTGAAGTCACCTCTGGGCACCTCAATCACTATTCTAAATGCGAAGCGTTTTAGAGGCCGTATAAAAACTGAATCAAGCGGGATTAGAACAAAAAATAAGCGAGCGGTGCGTTGCAGGTAACCGCGCCGTCAGGCGGGAGCACTGTGGGGGCGGCCATCTTAGGGGAAGTTCGGTGTCCGTAGGGCAGAACGAATGCTCTCTGGGAAGCTTGCGGTGGAACTGGCCCGTGGAATTGTCTTTAGAAGAACAAAACCACCTGGCTTTGTTCTTGACTCTGGAAATGGATCGTTTTCTAGAATTATTTAGGTTGTTGGCAGATTAATTTCCTTCACACAGTTTCCTTGCCCCCACTCCTTTAAAGATAGGAATCTTTAAAGCCAACAATAGTATTGTCAAATCCCTTTCATGTTTGAAACCTCTGACTATCGCATCTCTCCGGTTTCTCCTATTATTAAGTGCTTGGGCAATCCAGAATAATCTCCCAATGCTAAAGGCAGCTGATTAATAATTACAGTGCAGAGTCCTTTTTGCCATTAACATAATGTAACCATGGGAATTATTCTGGAGTTGGAGATCTGCCTATGATATGACACTAATGAATATTTTGCAATGAAAAAATACTATTTTTTAAAATTGTCCATATATCTACAGAATTATTACCACAAGTTATGCCTTGTGACGTTTTTTTAGAAGACGCAAGGATGAAAATGTCAACATTTTCAATTGTGTGTTTTCTTTTTAATAATAAAGCTTGTGTTCTAATTTACAAAAACCACAATAAAGGTATTTTCATCATGTCAGTCTTGAGGCTGAACAACACTTAACATTCTTTTTCCTTTTACCTGTCTGCCTTCTCCCTTCCCCTACACTCTCTATACCCCACACTCCAGGCTCTGTTCCATCATCTTATGCCTATGGCCCCTTTCCCCTGTAGGCTCTTATTACTTCCATCTGTCACACAGACACACACTGTCACTCCTCTAAACACTCTAGTGTTAAACAATTGCCACTGATTGTTTTTGACAAGTGCCCTATGGGTAGGAGTGTTCACATAGATAAAGCTGAGTCAAGTCAAATAGAGAAATACTATGAGAATAGACCTATTCAGGCTGCAACACATTTAGTAGTGAAAATTCTGTGGCGATGGAGGCTTTTGGGTGTTTCAGAGCCATTTCTGCCATTTTCAGAGCCATTTCTACCCCTTTAAGTGCAGATAATCTGCTAGGGTGCAGATATTCACTGTTACTGTTGTTAAAAGGTGGTTGCTTTTCAAGGCTACCTTGGAGCAGAGGATATGGGGATAGGATTAGGGCAAGGTAAATACCACAAGGTAAAGCTCACTTGTGGCCGGTGTTGTGAACTTAATTGGCCACTCTAGAAAAGGAACTAACTGGCCTCTAGCCAGGGCCTAAAAACTAGATCTAGATAGCACAAAAAAGTTACATTAAACTTCCTCTAGTGTCCAATCTATCAGATTCCGATCCTGAAGGACCAACTCAGTCTCTCTTCTACTTCATCTCCTTTCTCTCATCTTATAAAAGATATTCTTTGGGAAAACTGTTTATTTCACATATAACTCAGCTTTAGCTGGGTCTGGTTCTCTCCTCCAAGATCTTGCCTTTACCACATAACTTCTGCAGCCTCGAAATGCTGAAGATTTCCCAGAAATTTGTTCTAATTCCTAGGGGTTTAACCTACCAGTATCTCCTCTGTATTCATCTTGGCCTTCTCCATAAAATTAGATTTTGCCTAATGTAAGTACAGATATAAAGCTCAAATCCCTTCAGATATTTCCAAAAGAATTTACTTTTACAGAAAAACCTCAGTGACACATGTGGCCTTTTTTGAAGATTCTGTAAGAGTGACAGGGACAGAGATAACAGGGCACTCAAGAGCAAAAAACTTCAGAACTTCTCATAATAATTACTTTTTCTCCACATCCCCTCTAGGATGCCTCACCTGTGAGTCTTTTCATATCTTCCTCCTCTACCTATGCAGTGTCCCACCTGCTGGTCTTGTGCTGATCTCTCTCACGGCCCTACCTGCCCCAACAACTTACATTCTTCTCCATTTTAATACAGATCAATTAATTCTTCCAAGAATGTACCCTAAACACTTATATTTATTGTGATTTAGAGAGTATTAAATCCCCTTTTTAAAAAGAATAGTTAGGAATTGCCGGGCG
>NW_012108030.1:571796-572670 GCF_000951045.1 Mandrillus leucophaeus | reverse complement strand
GATTCTCCTGCCTCAGCCTCCCTAGTAGCTGGGATTACAGGTGCACACCACCATCCCTGGCTAATTTTTGTACTTTTTGTAGAGATGGGGTTTCACCATGTTGGCCAGGCTGGTCTCAAACTCCTGACCTCAAGTGATCCACCCCCCCTCAGCCTCCCTAATGAAGCAATATTTAATTAAGATTTCTATCAGTTGGATATTATGCATCAGGATGAGGATAACCTGATTTATTCACCGTTGCTATCCCCACGTAGGTACCACATTAACCAGCTGAAGAAAATCCTGAGACTACAATAGAAAGAAATGTGGCTCCTCCGTAAGTTTGTGTATTGATGTTCCAAGGATGATGAATGTGTAAACAACTGAATGTGTGCAAAAACATGCAATTTACTTATTTATGATAAGATGAGGAGAATTTGTATTTCTGATCCAGACAAAGCAGAGCCTGGATACAGTGGAATCACAGCTCATGACAACAAAGGGGCTGACACTTGGAAAACACACAGAAATGAGGGCAACAGTGTTCACCGGCTACCACCTGGGGTTATGAAATCGAGCAATACAAGCATGAATGAAGGAGGAGAGGATGTGAAAAGACACAAAGGTGCTCACCAGGACAAGGATACTCTGGGTGACTCTGGACTCGGAGGATCTGGAGGAAACATTATTCCTGTGAATGTGTTGGACTTACTGCTTGTGCCTGTACAAAATGAAAATCCTGGAGCCACTGGACAAGATTATGAGCCCAGAAAATAAAACTTCAGGGAATACAAATAATGCTGCATACAATGGGTCTATAATTTTGTTAAAACCTAGAGAAAGGCCGGGCGCGGTGGCTCAAGCCTGTAATCCCAGCACTTTGGGAGGCCGAGAC
>NW_012108030.1:570123-571581 GCF_000951045.1 Mandrillus leucophaeus | reverse complement strand
AAAAACCTAGAGTAGAACAGTAACCAAAATCTCTTCTTTGTGATGTTTTTGTTGCTGTATGTGACAACCAGATACACGGGAAAAATTTACTACAATGTACAGGATCCAGCAGATGGGAATGGAGTATCCAATGTACTTTGCAGCTTTTACTTTAAGATCCTTCCACCTGGAGTTCATGGGGCTGATCCTTATGGTCTGGAAGACACTCAAGAGGCAGGTGGTGCCAATGGACGTAGTCCTAACCACTCTTTCTACATAGAAAGTATGTTCACATCCAAAACCATTGAAGAAATGTGTCAATCCAAAAGCTGACATTGTCTGGGGAACTCCTTTTGAGAGAAGAAACATGGGGTTTCCAATAATCAAGTGCTTGAGAATCACATCTGTGGACCTCAACCTGGATCCTTTGTAAGAAAGGAATAGATAATGGCAGATAAGAGAGAAGTTGCCTAGGATTTCAACTCTCTTCTGTGATAAGAAGATTATCCTTATTGCCACATCACTGGAATCTATTCTTTCATTCAGCACATGTTCCTTTAAGGATGGTAACAATTATTCTTATGAGAAAATAGCCTTATTGAAGATTCTTGTCATTAACAGTAACTTTCACTGTGTGCTCCAGTGAGGATAGCCAGGTGCACTTAGAAATGGAAAGAATTACCAGGATACTTCATGGAAGTCAGCACTAAGGATGAGGTGCTGTTAACCATGGGAGAAGCAATGACAAGTGATAGCAAACAGAAAAAAAGCATCATCTAACATTTTATGAATAAACTGATGAGGTAGTTATAATGGAAAAAAGACATAACCTCAACCGCTACCAACACTATAGAACAAATTACTTCTGAATGAATTGCTGATCTAAATTTTCATGGTAAGTAATACAATTTCTAGAAAAACAATAATAGTATTCTTGTGGTTTTAGAATAACAAAATGTTTCTCAAGCCACACAAAACACATTAATAATATAGGAAAGATGACAAATTAGGCCATAGTAAAATTAAGAGCTGGCACTCCTAAAAGACACACCACACACACACACACACACACACACACACACACACACACACACACACACGAGGGGTTTGGAAGAGAGAGATGTATGTACCGTAAAAAAACACAGATTCACACAATAGAGTAAATTATAGTCAAAACATTCCAATAGAAGCTTCAAAAACATTATTCAATTAATAATTTAGAGAAAATGTTCAATGTCCTTATTAATTGTGAGAATTCAAATAACACTACTACCTAATATCATTGTACACCAACCAGAAATCTATAATAAAAATGGTAGGAAATATCAAGTTTTGGAAAAGATGTGGGTAAATCAGGCACTTCATACCAATGGGTGTTAAAAATGGCACAAATATTTTGGAAAACTCTTTGGTAGTACCTACATAAGCTGAAGAGATACAAACCTAGGTCTCAACAATTACACTCTTTTTTTTTGTTTT
>NW_012108030.1:568669-569833 GCF_000951045.1 Mandrillus leucophaeus | reverse complement strand
ACACCACCAAAAGATTAATTCAAGAATTTATATACCAGCACTAGTCATAATACCCCAAACTATAGACCATCCACATAGTAAAATGACTCAGTGATATCCACACAATGGAATCCTTTAAGGCAATGCTAATGTATGCCAACAATACATTCACAAAAATCATATAGAATAAAAACAAGGCAAGTATAAGATAAACTAAAAAAACAGGAAAAGTGATCTAATCTCTTAAATGTTAGAATAGATGTAAACCTATGTCCCAATGCCGCTTCTACAAAAACCCAACCGAACTGTAGCCTTGGGCCAGGCATGGTGGCTGACGCCTGTAATCTCAGCACTTTGGGGAGCCAAGGTGGTGGATCATGTGAAGTCAGGAATCAAGGTCAGCCTGGCCAACATGGTGAAACACCATCTCTACTGAAAATACAAAAATTAGCCGGTGTGGTAGCGTGCGTCTATAATTCTGGGTGCTTAGGAGGCTGAGGCAGGAGAAGCGCTTGAACTCCGGAGGCAGAGGTTGCAGTGAGCCTAGATCACAGCACTACACTGCAGCCTGGGAGACAGAATAAGGCTCTGTCTCAGAAAAAAAAAAAAGAAAGAAAAGAAAAAGTACTTGATCCCAATAATTCACATTAGATGTCACTGAACTCATTTGTACAATTAAATGCAAATTAATTTAGAAGTGATGATGAAGAAATAGGAAAATCTACCTTATCAATATTGACCCCAGCAATGATAGGAAGCCTGAACAGAAATCTATCCCTAGAAGAAAGAGATATATTTGTAACAGTCTTTCACAAATAAAAACAACAGCATCAAATGGTTTAAATGGCAGATTCTACCATTTTTTTGAATATCACATAAGCCAATAATTGATACTTCCCCCCCCCCCAAGAAAAAGAACACTCACTGGCTATGTAATTAATGAAGAAATACAAAATTTAGCGGTAAAAATTGATTCTTTGGGTTTTCAAATAGACAAAGTTAGCAAATAAGTAGAAATTGCAGCTCAAGGTGCAGTGGGATGAAGTGGTTACCAGTGCACTATGTACCTACTTTGCAGTGTTTTAAGATACAGTATGGGCCAGGTGAAGTGGCTCATGACTGTAATCCCAGCACTTTGGGAGGCCAAGGCAGGCAGATCACCTGAGAGGCCAGGAGTTCGAGACC
>NW_012108030.1:563166-564434 GCF_000951045.1 Mandrillus leucophaeus | reverse complement strand
TAAACATACACAATGGGATATCTTGCGGGGTAGGTAAAGTAGAAACTTTATATATTCAACCCAAAACATATTTTGTTAATTTGCACTGGGGGCACTCCACTAGAACAGGATGGAACCCCACCCACGTTTGGATGCTGGGACTGATGATGTCACATAGTGAAGTATCATATTTGTTACATAATGAAGACTCTGGAAAGAGCAGAAGACTTCCCAAGCTGGTTCAAAAGTGGCTTGTGAGAGCAGGAAAATGTGTTGTTGACTATGGTTAAGGAGTAGGGCTAGGGTAAAGGTACCCAGGCATGTCTTGAACTTCCAGCATATACCAAAGAAGGGAGCACTCAGGCTTTATTATCGACTTGCCCAAATGGGCAAAATAGAAAAAGTGGTGTGGCTTAAAAGATATCAGTAATCAATCAAAAAGTAGATTCAGATTCTTTAATCCAACACTGAATGTTTACTCTTGAAACTCCTGACTTCTAGGTTGAGAAAGCCTCAATTTCCTCATGCTAAAACCTTATACATGTCCTTTCTTCCAGCATAAATAGGACCCTTTACACAATATAATTGTTGAAAGTGCTTCCAAAATACTGCTTAGACAAATTGTCTACAATATTTTTACACTTGAATTGTGAAAATTAGTGTTTGTAAGACAATAAAAATTAACAAAAAAGTCATTTTTCAAAAAGCTATAAAAATTTCTACATGAGGTTATCATAATAAGCATGGTACTCTATAATAATTTCTCAACTATAGCAAAGCTCCATTTTATTTATTTTCTTATTTATTTAGAGATGTAGTTTCACTCCTGTCGCCCAGGCTGGAGTGCAGTGGCGTGATCTTGGCTCACTGCAACCTCCACCTCATGGATTCAAGCGATTCTCCCACCTCAGCCTCCTGAGTAGCTGGGATCACAGGCACCTGCCACCACCCCCAGCTAATCTGTATATTTCTAGTAGAGACGGGGTTTTGCCATATTGGCCAAGCTGGTTTCAAACTCCTGACCTCAAGTGATCCACCCGCCTCGGCCTCCCAAAGTGCTAGGATTACAGGCGTGAGCCACTGCTCCTGGTCTATTTATTTATTTTTAAATAGAGATGGGGTTTCACCATGTTCCCCAGGCTGGTCTCAAACTCCTGGGTTCAAGCAATGTTCCCACCGTGGTCTCCCAAAGTGCTGGGATTACAGGTGCGAGCCACTACACCTGCCCAAAACTTACTTTTTAAAATACTTTTTAAAAACAATTATACACTTTCCTAGAAATCACTTAA
>NW_012108030.1:559015-560746 GCF_000951045.1 Mandrillus leucophaeus | reverse complement strand
AGGTGTGGTAGTAAGTACCTGTAATCCCAGCTACTTAGGGACTGAGGCAGGAGATTTGCTTGAACTCGGGAGGCAGAGGTTGCAGTGAGATCATGCCATTGCACTCCAGCCTGGGCAAAAAGAGCAAAACTCTATCTGAAGAAGAAAAAAAAAAAATTAGCTGGGCATGGTGATGCATGCCTGTAGTCCTAGGGAGGCTGGAGCGAGAAGATCGCTTGAGCCCAGGAGTTCAAGACCAGCCAGGGCAACATGACAAAACCCTGTCTCTACCAAAAACAAAACAAACAAAAAAAGATACAATATGGTATAAACTTGAGAGCATGGGAAGTAGCAGTTAACAGACATACAACTATTTTCCAAATTATCATGCGTCATGTCGTCAGGGCACCTTCTCTTTTGTTGATATGGCAGAGAGTCTTTATTGATTAAAGGAAAGGATCACTCTGCAGGATGACCATGTTACATGAATAGCAGATTGGAACATTAAGAGAATGAGATTTTCATTGGAGTAGAATGATAGGTTACCTATCTGCATATATGGTAGACAAAAAATGCATATATGGTAGACAAAAAAAATGTAAGGAGAATGATAGTCACCTTCTACTTTGAAAAGTAATAGTTGTGGCCAGGCACACTGGCGTATGCCTGTAATACCAGCACTTTGGGAGGCTGAGGCTGGTGGATCACCTGAGGTCAGGAGTTCGAGACCAAACTGACCAACATGGAGAAATTCCCGTCTCTACTAAAAATACAAAATTAGACGGACATGGTGGCACATGCCTGTAATCCCAGCTACTCGGGAGGCAAAGGCAGGAGAATCGCTTGAACCCAGGAGACGGAGGTTGCAGCGAGCCCAGATGGCACCATTGCACTCCAGCCTGGGCAATAAGAGGGAAACTCCGTCACACACACAAAAAAAGTAATAGTTGTATATCATATTAATGAAAATTAGTCTTATTCTTGGAAACTAAAAAGACAGCAGTTATTACAGAGGGCATTTTATTCGAAAGAAGCAGAAGAGTGTTCATGTGTAGGATTCATATTTGGCTACTGAAATTGCATTTTAGTATTGATTTATAATGGATGTATTAATCAGTAAAATGTAATTGCTTGTTTTGCAACCTGGAACAAATCATGTGCCTTACATCAACCAAAGCAAGTTCTGCCTCACTGGGGTACTTCATAATAAATATTAGTAATACATCACGAAGTGCTGAAGGTTGAATGCCACCTATAACAAGTTTTTTCATATTAGATGAATTCAAACAGGATACAATTTTGGGAATATATGCTTATAATTTGCACTTGAGCTATTCTCTCTGAGTGTGCCCCAGGACATTTTTGTAGAAATACCATGCAGTGCAATTTCAGACTCTGAGCATCTAAAACCTGCCTCAGTATTCATGAATATTCACTATATGATTATATTTCTACATGCCTTTGTATGTACTAAGATCAGTGGCTTGCATTTGCCTTGACTTTTATGTGTGGTAAAAATAAAAATACGGCAAGTATATACAAATATTAGGAAATGGTCCAGGTGTGGGGACTCATACCTGTAATCCCAACACTTTGGGAGGCCGAGGCAGGTGGATCACATGAGTTCAGAAGTTTGAGACCAGCCTGAACAACACGGTGAAACCGTGTCTCTACTAAAAATACAAAAATTAGCTGGGTGTGGTGGCGCATGCCTGTAATCCCAGCTATTTGGGAGGCTGAGGCAGAAGAATC
>NW_012108030.1:555177-557185 GCF_000951045.1 Mandrillus leucophaeus | reverse complement strand
GGTCTATTTATTTATTTTTAAATAGAGATGGGGTTTCACCATGTTCCCCAGGCTGGTCTCAAACTCCTGGGTTCAAGCAATGTTCCCACCGTGGTCTCCCAAAGTGCTGGGATTACAGGTGCGAGCCACTACACCTGCCCAAAACTTACTTTTTAAAATACTTTTTAAAAACAATTATACACTTTCCTAGAAATCACTTAATCCAATTTATAGATTTACATTTCTTCCCTTGTACTTAAATGAAAAACTTGAAGGATCCATAAATCAAGGTGGTATTTTTAGATTTGTGTGGCAAAAAATATGTACAGAGAACTGACAGATAAAAAGCATGTGCTCTATCAATATGTAGAGGGTCTCTTACATTTTAAGTTCCGTGAAATAATTCGAATGATACAAGATAATGAACTGAAATTGTATAATGCGGAAGCAAGAGCTCTGTTGCTAATGTGCAAGTATATCACCGGGATTTTTAAAACATAACATGCTAATTATACCTTAAAATATATTTCTCCCAGTCTGGGCAACATGATGAAAGCCCATCTCTACAAAAAATACAAAATTAACCAGGTGTGGTGGCGTGGGCCTGCGGTCCTGAGGCAGGAGAATAGGGTCTGGAGGCAGGACACCTAAGGCTGTTTCGTGCTAACTTCCTTGAACTAAATTGAAGGGAAACCCCTAACTTTCCACACCTAAGTAACAAAAGAACCAGAGACTACTCCCTTTGCAAACCTCTACCTTGTCTGCGTGGCAGGTGGGAAATTAAAAGTACCTCTGATTGATTGCTTTTTGCTTTTACTTTTACAAAGTAAAGACCTTTGTAACTTTACTTCAGCCTCTGATTGGTTGACTGATTGCAGGCCACCATTTTATTTATATGAGGAGACCACCAAGCGGCCAATGGGAAAGCTGCAGTAGTCATTTGGACCCAAGAAGATTCTATATCCGGGCCACTGCTAGGGCTTGTTCCCACACTGTGGAGTGTACTTTCATTTTCAGTAGATTCCTGTTTTCGTTCTTTTGACGCTGCATTCTTTCCTTGCTTTGCTGGGTGTTTTTTCCAATTCTTTGTTCAAAATGCCAAGAACCTGAACAACTTGCAATCAAGACCTTCTACTGGTAACATATTTTGGTGAGCTAGCCAGGAGAGAAAGTAGGTCCAAAGTTTGGGTTTTCTTTTTCTCCTTTCCCCTTTTACATACAGGGAAGTCTTTGTCTAGGTTCTCTTTTCCTTTCCAACTCAGGACCCTCGGTGGACAGCGCCTAAGCACGAAGACAACTGCAAGTTTCTGGCCAGGGCCATTCTCCGGTGAAACTGAAAGGTTTCTGTGTGGAAGTGCCTGACTGCCACCGCTTGGTTCAGGTGAGAAACCTGAGTCCTATTCCTTTTTTTCTTTTTCTGAGTTCTTTTCCTTTTCTCCTTTTTCAGTCTTTCAGCAGCCGTTTTCTAGTAGCTCCTTGGTAATTGGGGGGAACTGACTGGGGCCACTCTCTGGTGGTCTCTGAAGGCCAAGGAGTGAACAGGGATGGCTGCCCTGCCCAGAAGGGGAAAAGACTCTTTTCTATCCTTTTCAGGGATAGATAGAGATCTATCCCTGATCCCTATGTGTGATGCAGTTGGCAGCAGTAGCTCATCCAGGGCGAACTCACAGGTTTCAGGTGACTTAAGCTTCTTTTACTTATGCTAAATTCTTCCCTTCCCTCATTCAACTGGCCAAGGACAGAAAACCCACCTAACTATGCAAAAAAGGTTATACAAGTCAGAGGGTCTGGGCATATCGTAGGTGGTCTGTGTGGTGCATGGTGGTGGAGGGAATTCATGAAAGGGAATTTATTATTGCCTAAGTTGAGAGGGTTAAAGAGTTGCTTTAAGTGGGATAGAAAAACTTCTCAGGTCCTCAGTGGTGGAGAGAACCATTCCAAAGCGGTGCCAGCACCCATCTAAGGTCAGAGATGTCTGACAGACTAAGTTGGAGCCCTAAAGGGGGGATGCTCCCAGGGACCCCACTCT
>NW_012108030.1:550570-554772 GCF_000951045.1 Mandrillus leucophaeus | reverse complement strand
TCACTGCAACCTCCACCTCCCAGGTTCAAGCAATTCTCCTGCCTCAGCCGCCCAAGTAGCTGGGATTACAGGCACACACCACCATGCCCAGCTAGTTTTGCCTTTTTAGTAGAGATGAGGTTTCTCCATGTTGGTCAGGCTTGTCTTGAACTCCCGACCTCAGGTGATCCGCCTGTCTCGGCCTCCCAAAGTGTTGGGATTACAGGCATGAGCCACCGTGCCCAGTCAGATGACCCCCTTTTACAAGAGCCACTTGTCTCTAAGGATGAACAGCAACCATCCCTATCGCCCCCTTACCAAGTGCTCCTGAGGCTAAAACCCTTAGGACGCTACTAAGTCCCCCTAACACTCGGAGGGGAACACCATATTCCACTCTCCCTCCAGCCTTGCTACCCCTTAGGGAAGTAGCAGGAGCCGAACGGCCAGTCCTATTGCAGGTCCCCTTCTCTATAACTGATATACAGCAATTAAGGAAAAGCTAGGAAGCTACTCTAAGAATCCTAGGAAATTTGCAGATGGGTTCCAAAAGTTGACCTTATCACTATTGCACTCCAGCCTGAGTGACAGGGTGGTTACATGATAAAAATGTCAATTTACAAAGATGATTTGAGAATCTTGTGTGTGTGCACTTAAAACCAGCTGCAAAACATGTGAAGCAACAAGTGACAGAAGTGAAAACAATGTACAAATCTAGGTGGAGCACAGATTTTTAGGGTAGTGAAAGTACACCGTATGTTTCCCATATCCCAAAGTAACTCTGTTTGTCAAAGGACACTGTGAACACAAGCTCAGTGACTTACGTTGTAAATTTACATTGTTCTCCACCGTACTCCATGCTGCTTAACTCACACAGTACAGTGACCTTAATCTTCCAGAAAACATGGATATGAAGGAACCACACCTAATGAAGTAGCCCTCTCATCTGATTTATTCCCAGAGGCCACAATGAAGGATGTGTAGGAAAGACTTCATACTTTAGGATGAAGGTCACAAATAGTTAACTAGCCTTTTTAAGAAATGTCAAAGTGAATACAATTATTTTATATACTGAATTAGCCATTTGCACACATGCTTTTGCTCCTTTGATGTACATATTACCTGGGGTTTTGACAAATTTTGTCTTGTAGTTATTTTACAGCAGGTATCATTCCAGGTCAATCCTGGATGGAGAAGCAGACTTAGTTATCCATAGTATGGTTTACCTAATGTGGAATCTGTTGAGAAATGGTTTAAAACTTTACCTTGTTAATTACATTTGCAAGGTTTCTATCCAGCATGAATAATTTGGTGAAGCCTGAAGACACACTACTGATTAGAGGTCCTTCCATGTTAAGCACAATCATTTGGCTTTTCTCCTGTATAAATTCTCTCAAACTCCAAAAACATGAACATTTGATTTTTTATTTTTTTGAGATGGAGTCTTGCTCTTATCACCCAGGCTGGGGTACAATGGTGCAATCTTGGCTCACAGCAACCTCCACCTCCTGGGTTCAAGTGAGTCTCCTGCCTCAGCCTCCCAAGTAGCTGGAATTACAGGCGCCCACCACCATGCCCAGCTAATTTTTGTATTTTTAATAGAGATGGGGTTTCACCATGCTGGCCAGGCTGGTCTTGAACTCCTGACATCAGGTGATCCACCCACCTCGGCCTCCCAAAGTGCTAGGATTACAGGTGTGAGCCACCACACCCGGCCCATTTGATTTTTTTTAAAAAAAGGCTTACCACATTCGTTACATTTGTAAGGCTGTTCTCCAGTATGAATACTCTGATGTTTCCGTTTTGATGTTCGGGTAAAAAGCCTTAGCACACAAGTTGCATTTGTGTGGTTCCTGTCCAACACGTATATTCTGATGTCTAGCAAGTTCAGATACCTCGGGGAAGCCTCTAGCACATACATTTATATGATTTATTTCCAATATAAACTCTCATATCAAGTAGTGACTGAACTCTGGTACAAAGTTTTTGCCACACTCATTTCATTTGTAAAGCATATCTGCACTTTGAGTTATTTATAGATCCACAAGTTTTGACCTTTAGTATTCTTGCCACACATATTACACTTCTGTGATTCCTCTCCAGGATGTATATTCTTATGCCTAGTGAACACTTGCTTGAAACTTAGCTATATTCTTCACTTCATGTGTAAATATATTAGGCCATAATTGCATTGCTAGAAAGAAATACCTGAGGCTAATGTATAAAGAGGTTTAATTGGCTCACAATTTTGTAGGCTTTACAGGAAACATGGTGCTGCCATCTGCTCACCCTCTGGGGAAGCCTCGGGAAGGTTAAAATGATGGTGGAAGGTGAAGGGGGAGTGGGCATGTCACATAGCCAGAAGAGGAACAAACAAGAGGGAGGTGCTATTCACTTTCATGCATGCGTGTGTGTGTGTGTGTATGTGACGGAGTTTCACTCTGTTGCCCAGGCAGGAGTGCAGTGGCACGATCTTGGGTCACTGCAGCCTCCACCTCCAGGGTTCAAGCAATTCTCCTGACTCATCTTCTCGAGTAGCTGGTACTACAAGTACCCACCATGAAGCCCAGCTAATTTTTTGTATTTTTGGCAGAGACAGGGTTTCACCATGTTGGCCAGGCTGCTCTCGAATGCCTGACCTCAAGTGATCCGTCCACAGTCTCCCAAAGTGCTGGGATTACAGGCATGAGACAGGCACCTGGCCCTGCCATTCACTTTTAAACAGCCAGACCTCATGAGAACTCACTATCACAAGGACAGCAACAAGGGGATGGTACTAAACCTTTCTTGAGAAATCCACCCCCATCATCCAGTTGCCTCCCACTAGGCCCCACCTCCAATGCTGGAGATTACAATTCCACATGAGACTTCAAAGGGAAGGGACAAATAGACAAATTGTATCAGTTAAGTATAAATTATTTGGGGATCCCAGAAGTTAGGACAACGTCTAAAGGCCTTTCCACGTTGAGTTTAGTTGTAAGGTTCTCTCCAGTATGTTTTATCTGATGTTTAGTAAGGCCTGAGCGACTAATGTAAGATTTGCCACACTCATTACATTTATAAGGTTTTTCACCAGAATGAATTCGTTGGTGTTTAGTGAGGCAAGACCGCCGCCCAAATGCCTTGCCACATTCAATACATTTGTATGGCTTCTCTCCAGTATGGTTTCTCTGATGGTAAACCAAGTTTGACCTTTCGATAAAAGCTTTACCACATTCATTACATTTATAAGGTTTCTCTCCAGTATGCATCATCTGATGATTAAGCAGAATTGAACGTACTCTAAAGGCTTTGCCACACTCATTACATTTGTAAGGTTTCTCTCCAGTATGAATACTCCAATGACGTGCGAGGCCTGAGCGGTAACGGAAGACCTTGCCACATTCATTACATTTGTAAGGTTTCTCTCCAGTATGAATTCTCCGATGCCTTGCAAGGGTTGTAGTGGAATTAAAGACTTTCCCACATTCAATACATTTGTATGGCATCTCTCCAGTATGTCTTCTCTGATGGTATACCAGACTTGTTTTATGACTAAAAGTTCTACCACATTCACTACATTTGTGTGGTTTCTCCCCAGTAGGATTTCTGTGATATTTTGCAAGTTTTGAACTTTGGATAAAAGCCTCGCCAAACTCATTACAGTGGTAAGGGTTCCCTCCAGTATGAATTACCAGATGTTTAGTGAGGCTTGAACGCTGAGTATAGGCTTTGCCACAATCATTACATTTGTAAGGTTTCTCTCCAGTATGAATTTTCCGATGACGCGCTAGGCATGAGTAGTAACTGAAGACCTTGCCACATTCGTTACACTGGAAAGGTTTCTCTCCAGTATGACTTCGCCTATGTATTGAGAGGTTTCCACTGTCAATGAAGACCTTGCCACACACATTACATTTGTAAGGTTTCTCTCCAGTATGCATTCTCTGATGACGTGCTAGGCATGAATAGTAAGTGAAGACCATGCCACATTTATTACAATGGAGCGGTTTCTCTCCAGTATGACATCTCATATGAACTGAAAGGTATCCACCATAATTAAAGACCTTGCCACACACATTACATTTGTAAGGTTTCTCTCCGGTATGAATTCTCTGATGTATAGTGAGTAATGAGCCCCAATTAAAGGCTTTGCCACATTCATTACATTTGTAAGGTTTCTCTCCAGTATGAACTCTCCGATGCACTGCAAGATGTGAATGTTGACTGAAGACCTTGCCACATTC
>NW_012108030.1:545523-548130 GCF_000951045.1 Mandrillus leucophaeus | reverse complement strand
TCTACTAAAAATATAAAAAATTAGCCAACTGTGATGGTGCATGCCTGTAATCCCAAGTACTCAGGAGGCTGAAGCACGAGAGTCACATAAACCCATAAGGGGGAGGATGCAGTCAGTCAAGATTGCGACACTGCACTTCAGCCTGGGCAACAGAGAGAGACTGCCTCAAAAAAAGAATAAAACTTGGGAAAGGAAATCAGAAATTCCAGTTATGATTTCGTGCCTACAACTATGTAACAAACAATAGAGCAACTCCCTATGTATTCATTGTCTTTTTTTGCTTTTGGTTGAGATGGAGTCTCACTCTCTCACCCAGGCTGGAGTGCAGTGGCATGATCTTACCTCCCTGCAACCTCCAGCTCATAGGCTCAAGCGATCCTCCCACCTCAGCCTCCTGAGAGCTGGGACCACAGATAGATGCACGCCATCATGCCCAGTTAATTTTTTTGTAGTTTTGGTAGAAATGAGGTTTTGCCATGTTGCCCAGGCTGGTCTGGAACTCCTGAGCTCAAACAATCTGCCCACCTCTGCCTCCCAAAGTGCTGGGATTACAGGCATGAGCCACCGTACCCAGTCCTGTTCATTGTCTTTAATTATCCAGTTCATTGGCCACAAAACATGTATGATACAGAGATTGCACTTGGAAAATGTATGAACTAAGATAAAAGACAACACTGTTTGGAACAAACTGCAAAATGAAAATTTACAGATACAATGTAGACTGTTCTGATATAAAGACTTATGTCTGCCAAAATTCCTGTTAAGGTCCCATCCTCAGTGTGATATAGTATTTGGAAGTGTGGTCTTTGGGTGGCAATTACGTCAGGATGGTGCATAGAACTTCAGGAATGCAATTAGAAGAGACGTGAAAAAGCTTCTGTTTTTTGCATGGCAATCTTTCTGCCACATGAGAACACAAAAACAGTCAGCCATGGCACACCAGAAAAAATCCCACACCAAGAACCAAAGTGGCTGGCTCTGACATGTTGAACTTTGCACCACCTAGATCTGTGAAAAGTCAATTTCTGCTGTTTAAACCATCCTATCTATGGTATCTGATATAGCTAGCCATGCTGACTAAGGTAAAGCCAATATGCTATCTCATTATAAACATGAAACAATGTTGATACACGTTATTAAACAAATTTGTGAGTCTTTACTATAAAACATGCAATATTCTAAGCTAGCTAACAGCATTAACTTGTTTAAAAAGTCTTTAGGTAAGTTATCATTATTTAACAAACAAGCACACTAAATATGCCCACAGCATTTATGTATCTATACCCAATTTACAAAGAAAGTAAGATATAAGAACCTGGGTTTGCAAGATCAAACATGTTTTTAAAAACAACTCCCAAACAAGCAGTGCAGATAACAGGTCAACCCAAATATCAAGAGTGTAGAAATAATTCAAGAGCCATTTTGTGTACAGCACCTGATTCTGTCGCTGTTCGGGGTGCCACTATGTAACCCACATGGACCTAGGGGAACTGAACAAAGAGGGCGAATGTGGGAATAAAACACAAGAGACAAAAGAGTATATTTGGAAGAAGGGGTCAGGGGGGAACACCTTGCCTCTAGTGGACAAGGGCCCTGAGCTTTACACAGCCCTCTGTATTTACTAAGCAAGAGAGATAGTGAGAAGGAGGGTGGAAGAAGGGGTCAGCTGCTCAGCCCAAAGTAGGTTTGCAAGACTGCATTCCTCAAACAACAGGCTCTAGATATCGCAGTAGATAACCTTGGCGCCAGGGAGTGATTGCCTCCAGCAAAACTTCTGTCACCAGAAGCAGTCATGAGTTTGCCCACATCCTGCATTCATGATAAACAATTTGCTGTTTGATCATATAGCCTCCGGTGGAATGCTGAGTTGGTCACGTCCCATGGACCTTCAGCTCCCTGCAATGCTGTGTTGCCAAAAGCATTATTCAGCCATCCGTCATGAATAATGAACGGTTTCTGAGTCATCATATTGATTTAGGCAGTGTTATCAGACAATGGTCAAGTAAATGAGTAGGGGTGACCCCTTACAGAATGAGAGTAGCATAGGAGGTGAGGGAGTTCTGCAATAATGGAAGTATAAAATTAATATGCTAGGCAGTAACTGGGTAGTCCATCTGGACCAAAGTAATATGTTAGGAAAGGCCCAAGAGGAGAAAGGGCAAGCCGGGAGAGCAAGGAGTAATAAGCATGGGGCAGCAAGATTTGTGTGCTTGCAGAGCTGTGGGAATGTAACTGCACAAGAAACAGCTAAAATCCTGGCTTTGGAAGAAAAGAGAAACTAATGTAGAAGTAGCATTGTACTAATACTTAAATGTGAGAAATACACTATGGGTGCAGGACAACAAGGGAAGACAATTAAAAAGGAGGTGGTATGATGATATGGGAAGAAAACAGATTATGTCTCTATAATATTTGCTATGAAATTTATCAAATTGAATGTCCCATAAGTTCTATTTCCAGGTATATGCTCAACAACCCTACCTATCAGGAGATATGTGAAAGACTGTTCTTATAATTCAGTCCTTAAGAAAAAACTTGAAAACTGCCATGAAGAGGAGATGGATGAATTCATTTCGTACACACACATAATGATACCATAAAACTTTA
>NW_012108030.1:542526-544458 GCF_000951045.1 Mandrillus leucophaeus | reverse complement strand
ATTTGTAAGGTTTCTCTCCAGTATGAATTCTCCGATGCCCTGCAAGACGTGAACGTTGAAAGAAGACCTTGCCACATTCATTACATTTGTAAGGTGTCTCTCCAGTATGAATTATCTGGTGCCTTACAAGTTGTGAATTTTGATAAAAGACCTTGCCACATACATCACATGTATATGGTTTCTTTCCTGCATGGATTATCTGATGTGCAGTGAGGCTTGAGTTCCGTTTAAAGGTTTTGCCACACTCATTACATTTGTAGGGTTTGTCTCCAGTATGAACTGTCTGATGAGTTGCAAGAGAGGAACTTTGACTAAAGCACTTCCCACATCGATTACATTTGTAAGGTTTCTCTCCAGTATGAATTCTCTGATGAACTGCAAGGTGAGAACTTTTACTAAAGGACTTGCCACATTCATTACATATGTAGGGCTTGTCTCCAGTGTGACTTCTCTGGTGATTTATAAGATCTGAATTTTGTCTGAAGATCTTGCCACATACATCACATTGATATGGTTTCCCTCTTCTATGGACTGTCTGATGTATTGTTAGTAGTGAGCCCCGATTAAAGGCTTTGCCAGACTCATTGCATCTGTAAGGTTTCTCTGTTGTATGTATCATCTGATGATTAATAAGACTTGGAGACACTCTAAAGGCTTTGCCACACTCATTACCTATGTAAGGTTTTTCCCCAATGTATGTTTCCTCATCTTGTGTAGGTAACGAAAGTTGCAAAAAATCATTCCCATATTTCCTAGAAATGTTGGTTTGGACACTAGGAAAAATTCTTTGAAGTGGTGAAGCTAAAAAACCATTATTAACTGTCTTCTCAATTTGATTACATTCATAAATTTTCCCTGCAGTTTGAAATTTCTGCAATTCAGCCAGACCGGACTGAAAGCTTAATATAAGCTGATTTTCAATATGCTTGTTTTCTACGTCCCCTTGACTATGTTGAACTCTTGTACCAGTAAGATTGTTTTTATGGGTCATCGGTGCTTCTTTACAATTTATTTCACCATCTTTCCATTGAAAGTCAAGGTCCTGTAGATTTTTGTGGATTTCTCTGAAGTAAACATTTTCAATGTCATAGCTTTCATGTCCTTCCAACATCACTGTTTGGAATTTTTCTCCTGTGTTATTGTTCTGTATTGGTGGTAATTCCTTGATCACACGTTTAGGAGAGATACCTGCAAAATATAATGAACATGGAGTTTTAAAATAACTATTATTGGTAAATATTATTTTATACTGAAAACACACTACACTAAACATAATATGCTAGCAAGTTGTGAAACTTTTCTACCATGATCTTCTATTTGTAGAAATGCAAAATGAATAGAATTCTGTAGTAAAGATGATCACATGTAATTCAAATCAATTTTAGGAAAGCCTAGTTTCAAACATCCTTTGACCAAAAGACTTGTGTTGTGCAAACATAAATGAGCACCAAAACAAGTCTTTTGCAACCACTGACCCCAAATGACACACCAACTGGCAGTAAACATATGGCTCCCTCATAATAGAAGAGAAAAAAAGTTACATATATTTATTTCATACAAATAAATGCTAAAACCACAGCAAGATATACTGTAATGGTAAATATTAACTAATTAATAATCATAATATAAATTAATAAATAAAACATTCTAATAGCCTGTGATAAAACCAGCAGGTAAATAATGAACAACCACAAAATACAAATTTATAGTATGAAATTCTAAACAATTCTCCATTAATAATAAGCAAGAACTTCTAGAGGCAGCATATGATAACTAGAAAATACGTTGAGATCACTGGCTTTTAAAGATAAAAGAAAGGTAAATATGTCTATGGCCATACCACCGTGAATGCATCTGATCTATCTGATCTCAGAAGCTAAGCAGTGTCAGAACTGGTTAGTACTTGGATGAGAGAAAGGTAAATACATAACA
>NW_012108030.1:511851-538936 GCF_000951045.1 Mandrillus leucophaeus | reverse complement strand
TGTAAAAAAGTCATTTTTGTATGTAATTGAAGTTAAGCTGTTATTAGTTTAAAATAGGATGTTATAAATCAAAAGTGTTTTCTGTAATTGCAACGGTAACCACAAAGAATGTATAGAAGACACACACAATGGAAGTAGAACCATTTCAGGAAAAAAAAAATCAACTATACAAAAACGAAGGCAGTAAGAGAAACAGAACAAAAAAAATCTAAAAGAGACACAGAAAACACAACAAAATGGCAATATAAGTCCTTTTCTATCAGTAATTACATTAAATGTAAGTGGTTTATACTCCACAGTCTGAAGACAGAGACTGGCTGAATGAATTTCTAAAACTGGCTTCAGCTACACACTATCTAGAAAATACTCATTTTAATTCAAAGGATATAGGTAGGCTGAATTGAAGCGATGAAAAAAGATATCCCCTATAAACGGTAACAGAAAGACATCAGCAGTGGCTAAACCGATGTCAGTCGAAATAGACTTTATGTCAAAACTGGAGACAAAGAAGGGCATTATATAATGATTAAAAGGTTAATTAACTAGGAAGATATAATAATATGTGCCTAATATAGCAATCCTCAATATGTGAAGCAAAATTAATACAACTAAAGGGAGAAGTAGTTTCACAGTAATAATAAGAGACTTCAATGGCCTATTTTTACTTATAAATAGGACAATCAGACAGAAGAAAAATAAGGAACTAGAGAACCTAAACTATACATCAAATTGAACCTAACCTATATATGCATAACACAACATCCAAAAATAGCACAATACAAATTTTTCAGAACTGCACATGAAACATTTTTCAAAAAAAAAATATTGGAAAAGAAAAAATTTTTTAAACTTTTTAAAGACTAAAATCATAAAGCATAACTTATCCCATCATAATAAAGTAAAACTAGAGGTCAAGAAAGAAAATTAGATTATCAACAAATATGTGGAAACAACATACTCTTAGGACAGTGTGGTGGCTCACACCTATAATCCCAGCAATTTGGGTGGCTGAGGCAGGTGGATCACTTGAGGTCAGGAGTTCAAGATCAGCCTGGCCAACATAGTGAAACCCAGGCGTGGTGGCAGATGCCTGTAATCCCAGCTACTCGGGAGGCTGAGGCAGGAGAATCGCTTGAACCCAGGAAGTGGAGTGTTACAGTGAGCTGAGATTGCACCGCTACACTACAGCCTGGACAATAAGAGCGTAACTCCATGTCAAAAAACAAAAACAAAAACAAATAAAACCATACTCTTAAACAGCCAATATGTCAAATTAGAAATCACAAGGGAAATTTTAAAAAATCTCAAAACAAAGGAAAATGAAAATAGAACATACCAAGACTTGTGAATGCAGAAAAAAGTGCTAAGATAGAAAATCTATAGATATAAATGCTAACATTAAAATAGAAAGCTATCCGATGAAACAGAATAGGAAACCCAGAAATACAGCCACACACCTACAACCAACTGATCTTTTATAGTCAACAAAAACAATTGGGAAAAGCCATTCTATTCAACAAGGATGCTAGAAAAACTGGCTAGCCATAAACAGAAGAATGAAACTGGACTCCTATCTCTCATCATATACAAAAATTAATTCAAGATGAATAAAGACTTACATGTAAGACTTCAAGCTACAAAAATTCTAGAAGAAAATATAGGAAAAACTTTTCTGGACAAAATACAAGTTTGTTTTTTTTTTCTTATTTTTTTTAGGGACAGAGTCTTGCTCTGTCACCCAGGCTAAAGTACAGTGGCGCGATCTCATCTCAATGCAACGTCTGTCTCCTGGGTTCAAGAAATTCTCGTCTCAGCCTCCTAACTAGCTGAGATTACATGCATGCACCACCATGCCTGGCTAATTTTTTTGTATTTTTAGTAGAAACGGATTCACCATGTTGGTCAGGCTGGTCTTGAATTCCTGACCTCAGATCTCAAAATGATCCACCCGCCTCGGCCTCCCAAAGTGCTGGGATTACAGGCATGAGCCACTGCTCCTGGCCCAATACAAGTTTTTTAAGAGAATTTATTCTTCATTGCTTGAGCATCATGAAAAAAATATGTAGGTTTTATAAATAGTAGAGAAGTCCCTGAAGTGTAAGAAATGGGCTAAGTGTAAATAAAGTTAGATTTTTAAATAATGATTCACTATAACATGATGGACATGAATGTAGACAGAATAGTCATTATAATATAGCATTTATTCCAATAAAGAAAAAAACAGTGCAATTTGAACACTCAGCAAGCTATATTTAGGAAACTGAAACTTATTACAGAAAAGCAATGTATGTCATATAACAAAGAATGATCGATCTATTAAATGGTATTTCCACAATTAAGACAGTAACTTAAAAAATTATGTTCAAGATATTAAAAATTTCCAACTTAAAAACTGTAATCAATTTAATTGACAAACATATACTTTCATAGTAGGAATGAAGTCAGGTGAAACAGAAGTAAAAGCAATAACTGAAACTGTCAACACAACACTATGGAGTTTGTGTAAGTTTTAGGGAAACTGCTGCTGAGCTATACCATGTGTACTAGAGAAGGAAATCTTGTAAAATACATAAAACAATATGCATTCCCCAACACAACACTACCACACATAGAAACATAAAACAAACAAAACTGAGTATCCTCAAAACTATGGAACTGATCGTTACATAAATAAAAACAAAGTTCATTTATAATACATGAAAATGCATCAGATGAAAGCAACGGCTGCTTAAAACGAACTTTCTGGACTTAAAAAAAATAAGCCTCATTCGACTTCATTAGCTTCCTCAAGATCAAAGTCGTACTCACTGTAAACAAAAATACTGGGGAAGAAAAGTGTGGCATGAGCAGTGGTTCAGGCAACCACCCTGCAGAGATGAAGCTGTGAACTTGGACAATGTTCTCCCTGAGAGAAATTCCTCTTTTTTTTTTTTGAGATGAAGTCTTGTTCTTGTCCCCCAGCTTGTCCCCCAGGCTGGACTGCGATGGCGCAATCTCGGCTCACAACTTCCACCTCCCGGGTTCAAGTGATTCTCCTGCCTCAGCCCCCCGAGTAGCTGGGATTACAGGCACCTGCCACCATGCCCGGCTAATTTTTGTATTTTTAGTAGAGACGGGGTTTCACCAAGTTGGCCAGCTGGTCTAGAACTCCTAACCTCAGGTGATCCACCCGCCTCAGCCTCCCAAAGTGCTGAGATTACAGGCATGAGCCACCACGCCCGGCATGGGAGAAATTCCTACACCATTCACTGCTAGCTCAAAAAAGAGGACCATTAGTATATGAGATCAACATTACCACAGTACCCTTGAGAGATACTTTTGTGACATTTCTCAGAAACCAGGCTCTTGTGATGCTATCTGAATATCATGATAAATGCTGATCATTCTACTCTGACTTTAATAGTCACATCTGTATGTAGCAAGATGATGTTAAAACTCATTACTCAAAGTGCTCTCCTTCAAAAATTTTCTCTTACCCAGTAAACCCACTCCATAAGATAGTCCACGAGATATTCATAACCCCAAGATGGGTTATCACAGCAGGAAAAAAGGATAAAATGTCAGACCCTAGAAATGTGTTTATTCAAAGCAAGTCTCAGAGGCAAAAAAATCACACAAACATAAAAGAGAATGTAAGATCAGAAATAGCCAAGGCATAAACAAGACAGAGAAAAACACAGGAGTTGGATTGTCAGGGATCTTGAAATGAGACTCTGCTCTGTCCACAGATCCCAAACTAAGAGTGTGAAGACAAAGATATGCTCCCTGTGTAGGACTAAGAATAAAGAGAGGATCTTTGTGTCAACTGTCTTTACAATTCTTCTATGTAACAATCTCAGGAGATCCAACTCATCCCCCCGTCACAAACCCGAGAAGAGTGTCCAAAGAAGAACTAAGAAAATGGCTGAGGGACCTGAACAGGCAGAGGGCTGAAGACAGTCCCGTGCAGTTCTAGGACCCCAGCTTCAAAGGAAGGGCAACCAATATTTCCCCATCTCCTGACCAGTACTTTCAAGTATACGAAATGAGGTGGAATCAGAAAAGCTCCAGGCATCAGGACTATGGAGCTCTAATCTATATGGATCAGAGAACTGAGGATCAGATGGAATCAAGAACAGGAGGAGAGACCACACGGGAAAGAGACTTCTTTGAAAAGGCCCTTCCCACGCCACAGAGTCAAAGCATCAGAGTTCAGAGAATTCAGATGACACTGTGGTTCATCATAACAGTCTTGTCCTTTACTCTGTTTGAGCTGCAGCAACCCGTGGAGAGTGAAAGGGTAAACTTATACGTGTCTGGAGAGCAAAGTGATAAGCAGGAAAGAAGAAAAATTTCGGAGCTCACAAAAAATCAAATTTGTTTCCCCACAGAACTCTCCCACTTGCAGAGTTTTACACACACAATTTCATCGTGCTGCTTCCATTGTGCCCATCTGAGCTCTTACCTGTGATCATGCCTTTCATGCATTCTCCCCAATTTGGGTTCCTTGCTATTTTCACTTGGCTCACCACAGTCCAGGGCTCTTTCCCTTCCTCCAACATGGAGATAATATTCAGGTCAGGAAGACAGAGTCCTGCTTATAAAAAAAAGAAAGAAGATGTCCCATGGTTTTTCCAGAACCCAGCCTAACGTTTAGGTAGAAGAGAAAACACTGCAGTTGAATCTACAAAATATTTCACAAACTCATCCATTGACTGCCTCCTTCTGAATGTTTAGGGAACACTGTAAGATGCAGATATCGGCCGGGCGCGGTGGCTCAAGCCTGTAATCCCAGCACTTTGGGAGGCCGAGACGGGCGGATCACGAGGTCAGGAAATCGAGACCATCCTGGCTAACACGGTGAAACCCCGTCTCTACTAAAAATACAAGAAAACTAGCCGGGCGAGGTGGCGGGCGCCTGTAGTCCCAGCTACTCGGGAGGCTGAGGCAGGAGAATGGCGTGAACCCGGGGGGCGGAGCTTGCAGTGAGCCGAGATCGCGCTACTGCACTCCAGCCTGGGGCACAGAGCAAGACTCCGTCTCAAAAAAAAAAAAAAAAAAAAAGATGCAGATATCTAGCTCTCCCCCAAGAAATACTAAATCAAAAACACAGGGATAGGCCAAGCGTACTGGCTCAAGCCTGTAATCTCAGCACTTTCGGAGGCCAAGACAGGAAGATGGCTTCAGCACAGGAGTTCAAGATCAGCCTGGGCAACAGAGTGAAACCCTGTCTCTACCTGGGCATGGTGTTGCACACCCATAGTCCCAGCTACTTGGGAGGCTAAGGTAGGAGGATGGCTTGATCCCAAGAAGCTAAGGTTGCAGTGTGCCGAGATCACACCACTGCATTCCAGCCTGGGTGACAGACTGAGACTGTGTCAAAAAAAAAAGAAAAAAAAAAAAACCACAGGGATAGAAAACAGGAACAGGGAATTGGATATATTAACTCTGCCATAAGGTTTTATATGTACCTCAGCTCTGGAACCACCACTAACATACAAAGAAGGAAGCAGAACATCCATGAGGCTTTTTATTTGTGAATCAACAAGGCTTCAATCTCTGTCAAATAATGTAGGGCCTCCCAAGAAACACAATCAGGAAAGTACAAAAATGCACAAGGGAAGATCCTAACTTCTAGAGGAAAATTATCCTCACCCAGGAAGCCCAGGTTCCTGTAGTTCTCCAACATCACGTCCCTGTATAAAGCTTTCTGAATAGGGTCCAGGCATTTCCACTCCTCCTGAGAGAATTCTATGGCCACATCCCTGAATGTCAAAGATCCCTGAAATGAAAACACATTTCAATATGAGCAATGGGTGAGCTCTTATCTTTACATAAAATGAGAAGAGGAAAGAACTGTCACATCAATTTGATTGAAGTGTGTGTTTTGACATATCCATTAAAAGCATCTGTGAGATAATTATGTGTCCCTAATTTGGGGTTTTATAAAATTCAATAGGAGATTAAGATTTTATCTAAATCAGTGCACATTTCTCACTTCTGCGGACAAAATAAGAAATAAACACATGGTTATCCCTATGAAAGTTTTAGATACTATATTTGTTACACCAAGTAAGGTGTCCAGATGAGCTCGAATACAAGTGGTGTCTTCAGAGATGACAGTGTTCTTAGTGGCTTTAAAGAAAGGTCAGAAACTAAAAACTGATGACAAGAGCAACAGCAAGGACTAAAGTTTTGGAACACTCCTCATGTACCGGGCATTACTCCAAAGGCTTTACATGTTCTAACTCAAATGATGACATAATAACCTAGGACAGAAATATTTCTTCCCATCTTACTAAAAGACAACTGTGTCACAGACAGGCTAAGAAACTCGCCTAGGTCAACAACCTGCCAACAGCGCAACAAGCACCTGAACCCAGATGTCTAAAAATTAGAGTTGAATCAACAGAATTCAACCGTTATATAACAGAATATGTCCTAGTCTTTCTGTGCAGCTATAACAAAATAAAAGAGACTAATTTATGAACAATAGAAATGTATTTCTCATGATTCTGCTGGCTGGGAAATCTCATGATTCGCTCCGGGGCAACAAGAGCGAAATTCCATCTCAGAAAAAAAAAAAAAAGAGAGATAACATGATTGCAACCCAGAAAAAGAATATTTAAGTATACAAACTAATAATATACTGAAAAAAATCTTCCTACTTTAGTACACTAATTTAAAAACAACAACAACAACACACACACACACTTCTAAATTTTCATTAGCATATATACCATGGCACTTAAGTACAAAACATTTTCAGAATTCTGTGAACAAATTATAAAACTATACTGAGTGATGTCAGCAAGATAAAGGAACAAGAATCCCCAAACTCTCCAGTCACCACAGTGAAATGATTTTAACAACAATTCATAGACTAATTGCCTCGGGGATAAATCCACAAAACAGTTACGAGGTTTCTACACCTCAGGCCAACATAAAGCAAACAGTATAGAAGCTCTGAAGGAAAATCTGAAGCATCCACTTGACAGAGACCCAGCCCCTGCCATGCAGGGGTAACAGAAAAGAAACCCACAACTCCCAAGATCATCTAGGGGATGGAAAGGAGCAGAATATCTGTCCAACATCCTGACTTTTCAGATGACCAACTGATGGGCTGGTTTCTCTCTTACTGAATATAAGCACTGACAAGAATAAGGTGAAAGGTTAGGGGCCACTGAGAAAAAGGATGATTTACATAAACCAGTGTGTGCAGTAACATAGACAAACACTAAGTGAAGATCTAGTACTACAGCTTACTGTAGCACCCAAGTCTGCAATACCAAAGAGAGACAACAGGGGAGCTTCTGGGTAGAAACCAGCAAACATTTTCAATGAAGAGATGACAAGCAAAGGCCCAGAGAGGACAAAATCTCCAGCCAGAAAAGGTGTGGAAGGTCTCCAGAATGTAGTTGAGTTAACTGCAGTGTCCTCCCTGAACAAAGCAACCACCGAAAACTGGGGAGGTAGATGATTTTTCAAATACTGAAGTGCCAAAAGAAGATAAGAAAGCTTACAAAGAAACAGGAAAATACGGTCTGTAAAAAGAAACCAATTAAGTCTCTATAAACTTACACTAAAGAAATGGTGATTTACATCATGGCTTTGAAGAACTAAAAAGAAATGGGGACCACCCTCAGTATATGCAGGGGATTGGTTCCAAGATTCCCTAAGGAGACCAAATCTATGGATACTGAAGTCCCTTATATAAAAAGGCATAATATTTGCATATAACCTACCTATATCTTCCCATATGATTTAAATCATCTCTATTCATAATAGCTAATACAACGTAAATGCTACGTAGGTAGTTGTTATACTGCATTGTTTAGGAAATAATGACAAGAAAAAAAGGATTATACATGTTCCTTGAAACCATCCATTTTTTTCTGGCTATTTGTAGTTCATAGTTGGTTCCATCTGTGGCTACATGAGCCATGAATGCAGAGGGCTGACTGTATGCGAATTACCAAAGAATTTGAAATAATAGCCACAAGAATGCTCAATGAGTTAAAAGACAGCACACACAGACAAGCTCACGAAATCAGGAAAACTATAGAACTATGCATGCAAAGAAGAGTATCAACACAGATAGAAGCTATAAAACAGAATCAAAAAGAAATTCTGAGGCTGGGCACCGTGGCTCATGCCTGTAATCCCAACACTTGGGGAGGCCAAGGTGGGAGAATTGCTTAAGCCCAGGAGTTCTGAGACCAGCCAGGGCAACATGGCAAAATCCGATCTCTACAAAGAGTACAAAAATTAGGCAGGTGTGATGGTGCACGCCTGTAGTCCCAGTTACTCAGGAGGCTGAAGTGGGAGGTTCATTTGAACTCGGGAGGCAGAGGATGCAGTGATCCAAGATTGTGCCACTGCAGTCCAGCCTGGGAAAGAGTGAAACCCTGCCTGAAAACAAAACAAAGAAAGAAAAAAAGTATACCTAAAAATACAATAACTGAGTTGAAAAATTCACTAGATGAGTTCAATAGCAGACTTAATCAGGCAGAAGAAGGAATAAGTGAACTCAAAGAGGATTTTGACAGGGAGGAAAACAAAAACTATAAAAAATAAAGAAAAATAAAGAGAGCATAAGGGGAAACCATCAAGCACCAAGAACATATATATTCTGAAAGCCCAATAAATAATGTGAATATATCTAACATTACTTAAGTGTAAGTAAACAAACAAGCTTTACTGAAAGACATAATAAAGATATAATCACTGACTGACAAACTCAATTCTTATTGGAAGATGTGGTGACAAGACCTGCAACTGTAAAAATTCCCAGTCATTCAAACACAAACGAAGTGTGTGGGAATTTAATAAAATGTGACTGTTGTATAAAAAAAAAGAACCAACAAAATTTTGGAAAGAAATGGAGAGGTTTGCCAATCTTCATATGAACCTATTATGACATTTATAATCTGAAACTTTAAAAGTAATCAAATATAATCTACAAAAAGATATACACAAAAATTCAAATTAAAGATTCAATCAAAAAAAATTCGTGCAAAGAAAATGTAAGCAAGAAACATTAGATTTTCAAGAAACTTCATATTTTATAATCACACTGTGAGCCAGGGCTTCCAAAAGATAAAACAAACATATAATTATTTTTGCTTTTGTGGTATACCGTCCTAAAAGCAGCAAACATTCTTTGAACTGCCAGTGAAGTAACCCTCACACACTTGTGGTGAAGACAGCATGCACAGAAGCAGCCACGGTGACATTTTTTGCAAAAGTGAAAAATTGTAGAAGATCCATGTCTTCATTAAGAAATTGCTCCAAAGAGGATGCAAAACAAGCTATTAATGTTTATTAACATAAAAAACATGTACATTTCCAAAACTTGCAAAATACAGCAGAACATTCACTGAAGAATCGTTTTCTAAAAACCCACAATGACGTGTAAATGCATCTTGACACCTCTCACTGATTCTTGCCACAGAGCTTACCACTGTAGCTCCTCAATGAAACATGACACATGGTGGAGGATGTGACAGGAAAAGGAACCTGGGTTCCTCCGGGTACGTAATTGAAAGAGTGATCGCCTCTTCTAGGATAGTACATTTCCTATTTTGGTGAATCTGGCAAGATTCCCCACTATCCCAAATTCAAAGATGCCCCCTCCCACCAACGACACATGACATTTCCCACTCTTTAAAAAAAAACAAGTACTACTATGTAGTTTTTTCTCTTTGAGGATCTAGAAAAAATAAAAATTCTTTATATGTCCATTTTCCAATTCCTTGGACTGTGAGGATATTTCATTATTTTGTGGAAATCAAAATAAAATAATTTTCATTTTATGCTCAATTTTCTTTTACCGCATTCTGGAAGCTCTTTCACATTCTGTAAAGTTTTTAAATATATATGCCTTGATGTCCTTTTTTCAGGTTGTAAGTTGTTTTTACTATAAAACTAAAGTGTTTTTCTTGATGCCCTGTTTTTTACTTGTTTGCTTACAAATTTTATTGTGTATATTTAAGGTACACAATATAGCAAGATATGGATAGTAAAAAACTCACTACAGTTTAACAAATTAACATATCCATATCTCAGTTACCTTTTTTTTTTTTTGCTTTTGTGGCAAGAACACCTAAAATCTCATTTAGCATAAATTTCACATATAATAAAATGTTACTCCCTATCACGCTTATGTTGTATCCCCTCTTCTTAATGCCTAAATTGCATCTCTGTTTGGACTTTTACCACAAAACAAATATATATATCATGTGATGTTCAAAATAAAAGAAACGTAATATTTAATAATAATTGGTGGAATGACAGAATTTGGCTGCATCTTCTCTGACATCAAAAAAGTTTGGCTCTTACATCTGAGCAAAATTATAACCATTTTACAAAAAACAACTGCTGGTAAGAGTCCCTGCAGGAACACTGCATTCTCAGTGGGATGGATATGCTGAGAATGGCTAAATTAATCTGACATTCAGGTTGATTTCATATTTTAAAAGCAATGATGGAATGAAACACCCTCTATCACTGATGTCGGTACCTAGTTTTCCATTCCATTCCCAATCATTAAGATTCTGGAGTTAGAAAGAGTGACTCATTCATTATAGCTTCAAATGTGGCATAAAACCAGGTAGAAAAGATCTCTCCTTAAAGGCATCTTTTCAAGAATTTATAAGGTATTTGTACACATTAACATGTGACTACCACACACAGCTTCTCTACTCCTGGTCTACTGAGAGCTGACAGTGCATTCAGATGTTGCCCGTAAACAATCTCTGCTGCCCAAAAGCTGACACCGCAGGACCCACACCCCGTTTCCATCCATGTCTGGGTATGAGCCCTTCCCAGGACCATGCCCAGTGCAACCTCTTCCCAAGCTCATGTCACTGGGTCACCGTGAGATCTGGAATGTAAGTGCAGATGAGCGGGACTGAGGGAAGGCATGGGTGAGTGCGAGCAAATGTGTCAGGCAGAACACTTCAGACTCAGAGATTCGCAACTCCAATGCCCTGCATTTCAAAAAGGAAGGAGACAAAACAATCCACTGAGCATATCCCTTTACCTGAGGAAGAGCCATTCTTGACTCCTTTTCTTTCTTCTTCCTCTTTTGGGCTTCTCTCTCAGTCAATACAATTAATTCTTTAAAAGTCAAATCTGAAAGTCAAAAATCTGTTGTTTAATGCTTGGAAACAACACATTCCTTTCTATGCCACAACCATGCCCACAGGGAAGACCTCAGCATGTGGACAGACAGCCCACTGCACCAGGAGGGTGCAAGAATAATAAATTCCTACACAATGACCAAGTGAGTTTCTCACCCTTTTCTTTTTTTTTTTTTGAGACGGAGTCTGGCTCTGTCGCCCAGGCTGGAGTGCAGTGGCCAGATCTCAGCTTACTGCAAGCTCCGCCTCTCAGGTTTACGCCATTCTCCTGCCTCAGCCTCCCGAGTAGCTGGGACTACAGGCGCCCGCCACCTCGCCCGGCTAGTTTTTTCGTATTTTTTAGTAGAGACGGGGTTTCACGGGGTTAGCCAGGATGGTCTCGATCTCCTGACCTCGTGATCCGCCCGTTTCGGCCTCCCAAAGTGCTGGGATTACAGGCTTGAGCCACCGCGCCCAGCCATCTCACCCTTTTCTTCAGAACTTGTTCCCCTCCCGGACACCCTGCAGCAGTGGGGAGCTGGGCTGGACTATGCTTCCCTTCAGGACACAGACCCATCCCTGATCAAACCCCATACAGAGCACAGCCCCCTCAACTCCCTGTGGATCACAGGCTGAGCTCAGCTCTCAGAAACAGAAGACACAGAGGTTTGACGCTCAATGCTGGATACAAATTAGAATCAACTTGGGTACCTTAAACAATATGAAGGTTGAGTCCATGCTAACTATTGGAAGTGGAATCTGTGGTAAAAGGGCACAAAACATGTATTTGCAAACTGCCTCTGCATGCTAATGTGAAGCCAGGGTTGAGTACATCTTAAAGGGGGCAAGACTAGCACAGCCCCATCCTCCCAGCTCTGCTCTCCCCTTGGGGCCTCATTGTTACCAGTTTGTAGACAGTAGAAGACAATGGACCAGAAAGAAACACAGAGACACATAATATGCACCAGGGGTAGGGGCAAGGGTGTGGCTGGAGTGTTAAATGGTGAGAGGAGGGTCCCAATGGAGAAGGTGATATCAGAACAAAGACCTCAAGAAAGAAGGATGTTTGCACCTGCAGCTGAGGGGCCAGACAGCCCAGGCAGAGGCCCTAAAGCAGAAGCGACCTCAGCCCAAGGAACAGGAAAGAGGCCTGTGTGGCTGGAGCAGCGGGAGCAGGGAGGACACAGGGAGGAGATGAGGTCAGAGAGGTTCTGGGGAGCAGACTAGGTAGAGACGAGGTATTCAAACACTCTTCTCCCACAGCTCACAGTAATTTAAGAAACTATGTATTTCCTCACCCTTTTTAAGTAAATACAACTTATCTTTATCACATGAATTAAAGCACTTCTTTTTAATGTCATGTTTTCTCTATTTCAAATATATGCTGACATCTAAAACTGAAGCCAGGAAGTATAGGATCACCTTCACCTGAGAGGTTCAGGAGCACAGGGGAATGTACTTGGGGAGTTCAGGCAGTCGCTTTTGGTGGAGATACCTGTTAGTTGGCTGAGCAGACAGCCAAGAGGACAAAAGGACACAGAATTCTAGAGGTCAGGGGACAGGTCTGCAGGGGACATGGACACGGGTAGGTGGGTGATATGGATCGGCTCTGGGTCCCTGGCCCAAATCTCACACTGAATTGTAATCCCCAGTGTTACTGGTGGGGCCTGGTGGGAAGTGGTTGGATTATGAGGGTGGATTTGTGTTGAATGGTTTCTCACCACCTCTTGGTGCTGTTCTTATCACAGTGAGTTCTCACGAGATCTGGTTGTTTAAAAGCGTGTAGCGCCTCCCCCCTCACTCTCTCTTGCTCCTGCTCCCGCCATGTGAGACGCCTGCTCCTCCTTCACCTGCCATGACTGGAATCTTCTTGCAGCCTCCCCAGAAGCAGATGCTGCTATGCTTCCTGTGCAGCCTGCAGAACTGTGAGCCAATTAAACCTGTTTTCTTTATAAATTACCCAGTCTCCAGTATTTCATTATAGCAATTCAAGAATGGCCTAATACAGTGGTGTTGAAATTCGTAAGATGAGATGATGAGGAAAGACAGTGGGTGTGGAGAGAAACAAGAAGAGGCTCAAGGACTAAGCCATGAATCATTCCCACATTGAGAAACAATTTGGAGTCAGGACACAGCAGCAGAGAGAAGTGTGAAATGGTCAGGGAGGTGACAAGAAAATCAAATAGCTTCTGACGGGAAAAGAAAGAGTAAAGCAGGAAATGAAATACATTGGATTTAGAAATGGGGAGGTCACTGGTGACTCTGAAAAATAAAGTTATCAGTGGAATGGTGGATATGAAAGTTTCATCCGACGCATTCAAGACACAGTTGGAGGCAAAAAGTGAAGACAGAGACTCTGAACAAGATTGCAGTGTATTAAGCTCTTAAATGAAGCACAGAGAGGGGTACTCACTACAGGCAGAAACACAGTTAATGGTATGTCTTGTTTTAATTAGGGCACAGTGGAAGGAAACTAGAGGCTTTAGGGTCTGTGTGTGTGCATGCATTTAATGGTCAATACACCACCATCAGAAAACACTGTTTAAAGTAATTCTGCGGAAGGAAAAATGAATAACCAGTTAAACAAATTTTTATGGAAGCCCAAAGTATTTTTTTTAACTTATATTTTAAGTTCAGGGGTACCTGTGCAGGATATGCAGGCTGGTTACATAGGTAAACGGGTCATGGGGGTTTGTTGTACACGTTATTTCATCATCCGGGTATTAAGCCTAATATCTACAAGTTACTTTTCCTGATCATCTCCCTCCTCCCACCCTCCACTCTCAGGTAGGTCCCAGTGTGCGTTGTTTCCCTCTATGTGTCCATGTGTTCTCATCACTTACCTCCCACTTGTAAGCGTGAACGTGCAGGGTTTGGTTTTCTGTTCTTGTGTTAGTTTGCTAAGGATAATGCCCCCAGCTCCATCCATGTCCTGGGAAAGGACATGATCTTGTTCTTTTTTGTGGGAAGGCCGTTGTTTCGGACCAGCCTCCCGAACTACCAGACCAAGCCAGAATGAAGTCTCTTGTGCTAAGTGCCACATTATCAAACTGAACCTTGAAATGGGCCAGGTTTAGGGGGAAGAAAAAAAACAACTCTAAAAAATAAACAGGAAAGGCCCAGCACGGTGGCTCATGCTTGTAATCCCAGCACTTTGGGAGGCCGATGTGGGTGGATCACCCGAGGTCTGGAGATCAAGACCAGCCTGGCCAACGTGGTGAAACCCCGTCTGTACTAAAAATACAAAAATTAGCCGGGCACGGTGGTGCACACCTGTAATGACCCCACCCCCAAATACTGGCACCACCATCTACTAAAACAGATGTCTTCAATGATGCACATGCCCCAGTGAGACCCCAACATCTTCCAAGGAAATTCATTACAAAAAAAACCAAGACTTTCAATGCTCCTTCGAAGACATACCTCGTAGGCCTGGTGTGGTGGCTTACATCTGTAACTCCAGCGCGCTGAGAGGCTGGGGTGGAAAGACTGCTTGAGGCCAGGAGGTAGAAGCTGCAATGAGCCCAAGATCATGCTACTGCTCTCCAGCCTAGGAGACAGAGAGAGACCCTGTCCCCCGCAAAAAACAAAACAGAACAAAGCCAAAAAAAACACCAAAGACATATCTTGTAGTAACAGTCAGTCATTTCTTGCCCCATTTCTCCCCTCCTTTATCCTCTACTCCATCCTTGAGAAGAAGAGAGTTACCACAAATAACTAGATCAAATCACTGCCCTCTGGCTAAACAGGAATTCCAAATATCTTTTAATAAAAATAAACACAAAATGCACAAGCCTTATAGAAAAAACGTGACTTTCATCCTCATGAGTACAACTTAAAGAAACATATTTTAAATCAGGGTACAAAGCCACAAATCAATATATTACAACCACCATCCATATCCAATCAACTGTCACGCATCTGGATGGAGTCCTCTCCCACTTTCTTCACTGCTATGTGTTTCCCTCTCTCATGCTGCGCGTCTTTTTTTTTTCTCCTTTTCTGTTTTTTACCCCTTTCTTTATTCCCTCTTTTAGGTCTGTTCTGCCCAATGCGTCACAACTTACTTCACCTCTTGTAGCTCTTTCTCCTCAATCTTTCCAGTTGTCCCCAATCTTCACGTATCTCTGCCTCTTTTCCCCCATCTAAGCTCCCTCTCTGCTCTCCTTGTTAAATTCCCTCTTCCCTGTTACAGCTCGTTTGTTCCCACTCTCTAGCACCTCCAACTTCCTAGGCTTCCTCCCTGCTGTGGTACTCTCTACTCTGCTCCTCATTCACTGCCCTCTCTCTCAGTCCCAGCACCACGTAGCTCTGTCAGCCACGGCTCCAACTCTTTTACCTTCTCCCCACTGTCCGTCTGCAGTGCCTCCTCCTTTGCCGCCCCACTCTATTTTGCTGCCCTTCATCTCTCTGAAGGTCCCCCTTTTTTCCTAAATTTCTCTACCTGCTTTTCTCTCCCTGCTACTTTCTCCAATCGTTCTGTTTCACTGTTGCTCTTTGCAAAGCCCTAAATTATCATCCATTTTTGCCGTGTATTTACAGGTCTCCCTCATTCTCTTCTCAGTTTTTCCTTTTGCTCCGTCGTTCCCCGTCTTTTCCTCTCCTGATCCCTCTCACCCACACATTCGGGAGGAAAGGGAAGGAATAAGATGCCCACCTCCCGGAAGAGCACATTTTCCAGTAGAGTAAAATTTGGGAACGAAGAACACTAGGTGTCACAAGACAGACTCAGGTCACCTGCCCCAACGGAGAGTCAGGAAAAGCAGTTGCTGTGAAGGGGAAGCCTGCGGAACGGAAGGACCCGGCGTGAGGAGGACACAGGGTGGCGCGGGGGACGATGTCTCAGGACAGGGAGGTTCGGCAGAATCCCAGGAGCTGGGAAGAGAAGCGGATCCTTCAGGAGCCGGACGGCGGGCGCTCCCCTTCAGAGGCCGACGAGGGAGAGGCTCGGGGGTCGCGAGGGCGCGAACCTCCCGAACGAGGACTAGACTTGGCGCGGGGCCCAAGCAAACGGTTTTAAACAGGAAAACGACCTGAATGGGGTTGTCTACATGGTCTTAAGGAAGAAAGGCAGAGAGCAAGAAACAGCCTCAGAGAGATTTTAAACCGAAAGGGAAGCAATTCTCCGACTTACTTGGGACGAATGGGGCTGTTGCGGTATTTTAAGGTCCGTAGCGATCCCCAGGTCACGGGTATGGAGAACCGAGGACTGCGAAGTGCACGTTTAATCCAGATAGACAAAGCGAAGCAAATGTTTAATCCAGGTAGACCGAAACACACGCATAGCGATGTGGCCTTTCCCCAGCGCGATGTGGCCTTTCCCCAGCGCGATCTGCTTCCGGGTGTGCAGGAAACTGGGCGCGGAAAAAAAAAAACTGGGCGGCGTGGGGGCGGGGCCTGGGCGGGGCGCGACTGGGAAAGGGCTGGGCGGAGACGGGGCCTGACTTGGGGGAGGGCCCGAGAGGGTGGTGGGAGGCCCGGGCCGGTAGGGGGCGTGACCAGTTGGGGCTTGGCTGGACTGAAAACTGGGATGAAGCGGGACCTCCAGGGGTGGGCGGGGTCTGTTCTCCAGATTTGGGAGTATTTGTGACTATTTCTTGTCCTGTGAAGCAGCGTTGCTTCTTGCCCATTTTAAGTTAATGTTTCAGAATTTAAGGATGAATCTTAAAGTTGTGGTCCACTTACGTGGTCCACTTACATGGTCCACTTATATGTTCCATCTTTGTGGAAACTAAGATGATTTATTCTTAACAAGTTGAACTGAATTAAGTAAAAACCGATTTTTCTCAGCTTGGTGGACTCCATTCAGTCTCACCAGAGAAGCTAAAGCTACTCAGTAGTCAGGGAACTAGCATCTCGGTGGGGATTGGATGTGGAGAGGTGACTGGATCCAGGAACCCAGAAGACATTATGCCAATTGAAATGTGCTAGACACAGTGTAGAAAATGAAATAAGTAGAGGTTCCTCTTCAAAGGGACTTTCCTCCCAGTCTAATTGAGAATAGATAGTAACCTCTGTTAGAAGCAAAATTTACTCAAAGACCTGTGGTAATATTCTTAAGTATCTGCTAACCTTAATAAATAAATCAATATACTCTGTGTTCTTAGCTCCCACATTTTAGCCTAGATATTTGCCCTGCAGAACTGTTCCAAGCAAGCATTAGGTCACAGCCTATTTCTCTTCCTTATTTGGAAGTGTTTTTGCCTCTCTCAGTCTTCCACAAGTTACTTCCTCTCTTCCTTTGTTCTCCTCTGCCTTTGCCTCTTTTGGGAAGTACTAAGGTGCTAGCCAATTGGGTCAAGTACAGAATGTGAGGTCCAGTTCCAACCAATGGAAACCAGACACAGCCGTAGGATGGACACGTCAGGTTATAAATGAGCCTGTCTCCTTTGTTCATGTGTGCTCTCGTGACAAGACTGCTAGTGAGCGGCACCCTTTCTGCAGAAAGTAAACTAGCCTTGCTGAGAGCTCCCTTGTCTCAGTGTTGATTTTTGCAACACTGCTCCCAACACACAGAAAGACAAATGCTTCATGCACTTTCTTACATGTGCTAAGTACAAACGTCAAATTCACAGTAACAAAGTGGAAGGGTGGTTTCCAGGGCTGAGGGTCTTTCCTATGCCTGTCCCACCATTGTATTTTGGAATCAGATAACTTCTCTGGCTTCACAGATTCACAGCTGGACAAAAATTTTGCCTCAGGATGAACCACACATTGTTTCTCACCCATATGTGATTCAGATAATATTTAGGTGATATTTGGGCCTTAGAGTTGATACTGAAATGGATTAAGACTTTTCAGATGAGCCAGGCAAGGTAGCTTAGGCCTGTAACCCCAGCAATTCAGGAGGCCAAGTCTGGCAGATTACTTGAGCTCAAGAGTTCAAGATCAGCCTGGGCACATAGCAAGACCCCCGTCTCTACAGAAGATATAAAAATTAGCCATGCTCAGTGGCACAGTCCTGTAGTCCCAGCTACTTGGGCAGCTGAAGTGGCAGGATCACTTAAGGCCAAGGGTTTGAGACCAGCCTGGGCAACATAGTCAGATCCCATGTCTACAAAAAATTAAATTAGCCAGGCATGGTGGCCTGCATGTGTGGTCCCAGCTTTTGGGAGGCTGAGGCAGGAGGATCACTTGAGCCCAGGAGGTTGAGACCGCGATGAGTCATGATTACACCACTGCATTCCAGCCTGGGTGACAGAGAGAGACCCTGTCTCAAAAAATAAATACATAAATAAAAGATTTTTGTTTGGATGGGAGTGAAGGGATCTTGCATGTAAGAAGGACATAAAGTTTAGGAGTCCAGAACACAGTGTGTTATGAGCGGAATAATTTTCACAAAAAAAATCCTATCTTGAAGTCCTAATACCCAGTACCTCAGAATGTAACTGTATTTGGATATATGGCATCTACAGGAGTGATTAAGTTAAAATAAGCTTGTTAAAGTGGGCTCTGATCCAATCTGGCTGATTTCTTTATAAGAAGAGGAGATTGGGCTGGGCAAAGTGGCTTGCCCCTGTAATCTCCATACTTTAGGAGGCCGAGGTGGGCAGTTCCAGCCCAGCCTGGGCAACATGGTGAGACCCCGTCTCTACTAAAAATACAAAAATTATCTGGCAATGGTGACCCGCACCTGTACTTCCAGCTACTGAGGAGGCTGAGGTGGGAGATTTGCAGAGGTTGCAGTGAGCCAAGATCACACCACTGCACTCCAGCCTGGGAGCCAGAGTGAGACTCTTGTCTCAATAAATAAACAAATAAATAAATAAAAGATAATGCCAAGGTAGCAGGGAGCTAACCTGCTTTCTTCTGTAAGGTGTCTGATGAAAAATTGAAGCAGAAAGTTTATGAGCTATGTATGTTATCTGTGCAGAAGGGTTATATGTCCTGAGCCATAAAGAAAAACAGACTTACAGCTTATCTGCTTCCTGTATTTTGTTTATATGTCCTGGACCATGAAGAAAGGCAGTTTTTTAAACTTTTGTTTTGTTTTGTTTTGTTTTGTTTGAGACAGAGTCTCACTGTTACCTAGGCTGGAGTGCAGTGGCATGATCTTAGCTCACTGCAACCTTTGCCTCCTGGTTCAAGCAATTCTCATGCCTTAGGCTCTAGAGTAGCTGGGACTTCAAGCACCCACCACCATGCCCAACTAATTTTTTTATTATTTTAGTAGAGACGGGGTTTCACCATGTTTCCCAGGGTGGTCTGGAGCTCCTGAGCTCAGGCAATTCGACCGCCTTGGCTTCCCAGAGTGCTAGGATTACAGGCGTGAGCCACCACACCTGGCCTAGAAAGGCAGATTTATAGCTTATTTGCTTTATCTCTTTGCTCTCCCCTGGTCCTGCCAGCCTGACTCCTTTTCCCTAATTAGGTCTCCACAGACTCTACCATAAAAGTGCATTTTTCTCACCCTCCTATAAAATCCCTGGATTCCTAGTTTTACTACAAATAAACCAGGATTCTATTTCCCAGCATGAAAAGCTTGTCAGAAAAAACAAAAAGGGGTAGCATGGGACCTTCTTTCTTTTCTTCAAAACTAATTCACCTCCTCTTCTTCTCTTTCCTGTCTCTCTCTTCCCAGACTGGCCTGTGCAGTTCTAGGTCCCCAGTGAATCCTTGGGTTGACATACAAGGGACAAAGAACCTATAGAAAAGGGAAATCTGTAGCTCTCAGAGGTGGCTTTTTGGATGTCTGGATGCATTCATAACCATCCCCATGTTTCCAGAAAGGGGTCCTGATCCAGAACCTGAAACCGCCATTGCACAATTATAACTGAGAAAATTATTACAGTGAAAGAGATCTGACTTAACCAACTCCATCTTGCTTTTAGCCTCCAAGCTGCCTTTGTTCACTCCTGGGTGTAGGCCAAACTAGCTTTGGGAGGAACTTAGTTCATCTTTTGAAATAAAGACATTAACAGCCCTTTCCCAAAACAAATCCCCTATCTGCTTGGGGACTAGACTGCCTTTGTAGGACTAACAAGTTAGTCACAAGATTAGAGACTATAGTTTAGGAATCATGCAGCTAGAGGCTACAAGATTGTCACCTTTCCCAAATTGTTCCTGGGAATTACATCAGTATTTTAAAACCTAAGATCAGTGCTTGAGATATTTTGCAGACCCTGCACTTGATGGATAACTTGGCACCCAGATCAATAAACTGACTCATCTGGTCTTGTGACACCACCCAGGAACAGACTCAGTGCAAAAGGACAGCGTCAACTCTCTATGATTTCATCTCCAACCAACCAATCATCGCTCCTGACTCACTGGCCCCTACCCATCAAATTATCCTTAAAAACCCTGATCCCCAAGATTTCAGGGAAACTCATTTGAGTAATAATAAAACTTCACTCTCCTGTACAGCCAGCTCCACGTGAATTAAACTCTTTCTCTATTGCAATTCCCCTGTCTTGATGAATTGGCTCTGTCTAGGCAGTAGGCCAGGAGAACCTATTAGGCAGTTAAACCCAAAAGAAGGGGTTCTTGGATCTTATGCAAGAAAGAATTAGGGGTGAGTCCAGACAGTAAAGTGACAGCAAGTTTATTAAGAAAGTAAAGGAATAGCTGGGTGCGGTGGCTCATGCCTGTAATCCCAACATTTTGGGAGGCTGAGGCGGGTGGATCACAAGGTCAGATCAAGACCATCCTGACTAATGTGGTGAAATCGCGTCTCTACTAAAAATCCAAAAAATTAGCCAGGCGTGGTGGCGGGTGCCTGTAGTCCCAGCTACTCGGGAGGCTGAGGCAGGAGAATGGAGTGAACCCGGGAGGCGGAGCTTGCAGTGAGCAGAGATCACACCACTCCAGCCTGGGCGACAGAATGAAACTCGGTCTCAAAAAAAAAAAAAAAGAAAGAAAGTAAAAAAATAAGGCAGGGTGCAGTGGCTCACATCTGTAATCCCAGCACTTTGGGAGGCTGAGGTGTGAAAATTGCTCGAGCCCAGGAGTTTGAGACAAGCCTGGACAACATGGCAAAACCCCATCTCTACGAAAAATACAAAATTAGCCAGGGGTGGTGGTGTGCACCTGTAGTATATGCTACTCGGGAGGCTGACGTGGGAAGATTGCTTAAGCCTGGGAGGTGGAGGTTGCAGTGACCTCAGATCACACCACTGCACTATTGCTTGGGCAACACAAAACTCTCTCTCAAAAAAAAAAAAAATTAGATAGATAGATAGATAGACAGATTCAGACTTTATTTCAACACTGAATGTTTACTCTTGAAACTGACGTTTACGTTGATAAAAATTCAATTTTCCCTATGCTAAAGACTTTATACATGTCCTTTCTTCATGCATACATAGAACCCTTTACACAATATAATTGTTGGACGTGTTTCTGAAATACTGTTTAAACAAATTGTCTATAATATTTTTACACATGTACTATAAAAATTAATATCTATCAGACAATAAATATTAAATTATTTAATAAAAGAACCATTTTTTCAAAGGCTAAAGCAATTTCTATTTGAGATTATCATAATAAGCATTGTATTCGATGATTTCACAACTGTAGCAAAACTTTTTTTTTGCGATAAGGTCTCACTCTGTTGCCCAGGCTGCCGTGCAGTGATGCAAGCTCTGCCTCCCGGGTTCATGCCATTCTCCTGCCTCGGCCTCCCGAGTAGCTGGGACTACAAGCACCCGCCACCACACTTGGCTAATTTTTTTTTTGTATTTTTAGTAGAGACGGGGTCTCACTGTGTTAACCAGGATGGTCTCAATCTCCTGACCTCGTGATCCACCTGCCTCGGCTTCCCAAAGTGCTGGGATTACAGGCGTGAGCCACTGCCCCCAGTCTGGTGCTCAGATTTTGGTAACCAAGGAGGAATTCAGAGTCGAGGTGCCCTTGGCCTTTGACAAATCTATCAGTGCTTGGTACCAGCTTGAGCTGTCTCTATGGCTCAAACCAGTAGGATGATTTGCTGAGGCCTGGGCACATACTCTCCAGAGAATCACTGATCTCACCAAATTTGGTCAAGATCTAAAGTTTATTTTGCCGAACAACTCCTTTTTTGGCCGGGCGGGGGGAGTTTTACTTGCTTCCATCAAGAAAGGCAAGATTTCCTGCTTCCATGACAATGGAAGCCAGATAACTTCTTTTGGGAGTTTGAGCTTGCTTCCAACAAGTAAGGTAAGTTTGAGTTTTTTCCTGCTTCTAGGATGACAGAGAGCAGTCTTCAACATGAGACCCATAATAGGTAAGTAGCTGAATTGAGGTTCTGTCTTGGCTAAATATTAACAACCAGCTGGTTGTAATTTCTCTTTACCATTAGCGTGCTCAGTAACCATATATATAGGTTTAATGGAAATAACTAAATCTTGCATTATTTAGTAAAATAACCATATATTTAATCTTAAGTTTCTCATTAGGTAAACATCTGAAATTAATAGGCTATAAAATGATTGACAGGTAATAACTATAACTGTCCCATGGGTTCACCTTGCCCACTGCCTAGACAGAGCCAACTTATCAATACAGGATAACTGCAATAGAAAAGGAGTAATTAACACAGAGCTGGCTGTGCAGGAGACGTTTTATTATTACTCACATTAGTCTCCCTGGAAATTTGGAGATCAGAGTTTTTAAGAATAATCTGGTGGGTAGAGAGCCAGCATTTGGGAGTTCTGATTGGTAGGGTCAGAGACGAAATAATAGGAAGTTGAAGCTGTTCTCTCACGCTAAGTCAGTTTTTGGGTGGGGGCTATGAGACCAAATGAGCTAGTTTATTGATCTCCTTCTTCCCAGCTGATCCATTGAGTGCAGTTTCTGCAAAATATCTCAAGCACTAATCTTATATTTCACAATAGTGATGTTATCACCAGGAGCAATTTGGGGAGATTGAGAATCTTGCAGCCTCAAGCTGCATGACTCCTAAATCATAATTTCTAATCTTGTGGCTTTAGGAAGCCAAGTTCCCCAGCAGGAAGATTTTGGAAAAGGACTGTTGTCATCTTGGTTTCAAAGACAAACCATAAACTAGCTTCTCCCAAAGTTAGTTCCAGTCTATGAACAGGAATAAGTAAGGACAACTTGGAGGTTGGAAGCAAGATGAAGTCACGTCAAATGTCTTTATCTCAGTTATAATTTTGCAATGGTGGTTTTATAAATGTAAATGATGACTATCACAGTTTTCATAAATAATCTGGCTAAAGTATGATAATAATTAGGTAAACATAATGGGATAAATACTTGTAGACACTTATCATAATTTACAATCTAAAGTTATATTGAGTTAAATTATATTTTATTAATTGGGTATTTTCCAATGAAAAATATTATAGAAAAACATTATTTCATCAAAAAAGTGTGTCCTTTTTAAAAGGTGAATAATTTTTATCTAATTCAAAGCTTAACTAAAGGTTATGTACAAAACAAACCAGAAAGAACCCAGAAACAAGAAGGATGTAAAGAAAGTTATAGAAGTAAAGATTCTGTCTCAAAAAAAAAGTTATAGAAATAAAGAGGTATTTTTCGGACTGGCACAATGGCTTATACCTGTAATCCCAGGACTTTGGGTGGCTAAGGTGGGAGGGTCGTTTGAGGTCAGGAGTTCGAGGCCAGACTATCCAATACAGTGAAACCTTACCTCTACTAAAAATATAGAAATTAGCCAGGCATGGCAGTGTGCATCTGTAATCCTAGCTACTCTGGAGGCTGAGGCAGGAGAATCACGAGCCCAGGAGATGGAGGATGCAGTGAGCTAAGGTCCAGCTATTGCATGCCAGCCTGGGCCAGAGAGAGACACTGTTTCAAAAATAAATAAATATTTTTGGTAGGAAAGCTTAAAGTAAAATAATTCTATATGAGAAAGAATCTTGTATGAGAAATTTTGTCCTGGAATAAAATAACTGATTGTGTAAGAAAAATGGATGCTCAGGACAAACAAGAAATCCCAAGCATGTCATGAATGGTCTTTGTAAGTCATAATAAGATTTGTGAAAATAAGTTTTATGTGATCAAATTGTCTATAATTAAAGGGAAATTATAATAGTCTTTCTAGAAATTGGGTTTTGATTTTTAAAAACCCCACTTATACACTAAAGGATTGGTTCAAACTACAAAATTTTCTTAAAGTAGTGCTTTACTCTAAATAAATTATGAAACATTATAATTTATTCAATGTAAAGTTCAAGTTTTATGGAATCTCACTGTTTTCAGCTTTCTCTCCCCTTTTAAAAGGCCTGAAATCATAACTTTTTCAACTAATTTCCAGCTCCTGTAACCTTCTTTCTTTGGGTTCTAACTGTTGTGGCCTGACACTATAAAATGTTTTATTTTTGAGGTCTAAAGGAAATGTTTCTTTCCAACATAATATCTCCCACAGGGAACAGCAGTCACACTGTAGAAGGCCTTTTCTTTTGCCTTTGGATAACTGGCCTACTAAACAGATCTTACACTGTATCAAAATAATTCCTATGTCAGTATTACTAAGTTTGGTTTGGTTAGAAAGAAATTTAAATTAAAATTTTAAAAATTAGTTTATTATATCCATATAACTTTCTGTATGTGCTTTTAAAGTCCTTGTTCCATTCAGTTACAGGGCTTTGACTCCTGGGTTTAAAAAGGACACTAAGTCTTGCTAAATCTTAAACACTGATAGAGCAGATCAAGCCTCATCTTCAGACCCAGTAGAAGTTTCTAATCAAAATAAACTGTATTTGTGAAACACAGGGCAAGAAATTAAAATTATTCAACTCCTCAAGTCGCAATGGTTATAATGAAAGAGGTGGACATGTGAGATTGTCAGGGTCAATTTTTAGAGCTAAAATAAGTTTGGGTTCTCTAGAAATGAACTATCAATTTCAAAGGCAAATTGTTGCAAGACCAGCATGTGAGCCCCTGTGCCAGATTAACAAGGTTGTCTTGAAGCATTAGCCCACTTTTTTTTTTTTTCTTGAGATGGAGTCTCACTCTGTTGCCCAGGCTGGAGTGCAATAGTGCGATCTGGGCCCACTGCAACCTCCGTCTCCTGGGTTCGAGTGATTCTCCTGCCTCAGCCTCCCAAGTAGCTGGGGTAACAGACATGTGCCACCATGCCTGGCTAATTTTGTATTTTTAGCAGAGATGGGGATTTACCATGTTGGTCAGGCTGGTCTCAAACTTCTGACCTCAGGTGATTCACCCACCTTGGCATCCCAAAGTGCTGGGATTACAGGCATGAGCCACCATGCCCGGCCTAGCCCACTATTTAATAAAGATTACATAGTTAAAAAAAAAAAAGCTCATGGAAATTATACAGTCAAGATGATTAAAATTTTAGTTTGTTTATAAAATGTCAAAAAACCAATTTAATTGGCCTTGTGTCATTTTTATTAGGGAATATTGTTTGGGAAATTAAGTCTTCTCTCTCAAAAAATAAAGGTGGTCACCTTTTACTGAAATCTTTGAGATACCACTTTGGTTAAATGAATAACTTATTTTATAATGACCTGTGATCCTATTTTATGATATCAAGTGTTTTAAACTTTTTATATTTGACAAGCTTTCCAAAGTTACATTTTAACTTGGGTCCTCATTAAACTTTTGTTAATCCCCTGAAGTCCAGAAGAGACATATTTGGCTTATTTTGTATAAAAATCATACAGGGAGCATTGTCAAATATGAAATGGTGTTTGGCTTTCTTTGGGCTGTACTTGTATAAATATGAAATTGGCATGTATTCCAAAATTATGGAAAATCTTATCATTCTGATACGACTTACTATATGTTCTTATTTTATTTTTTGAGATGGAATCTCACTCTGTCACCCAGGCTGGAGTGCAGTGGCACCATCTTGGCTCACTGCAACCTCTGCATCCTGGGTTCAAGCAATTCCCCTGCATTAGCCTCTCAAGTATCTGGGACTATAGGTGTGCACCATCACACCTGGCTAATGTTTGTATTTTTAGTAGAGATGTGGTTTCACCATGTTGGTCAGGCTGGTCTTGAACTCCTGACCTCAACCCACCTTGGTCTCACAAAGTGCTGCAATTACAGATGTGAGCGACCGTGCCTGGCCACATATTATTAATAATTATAATTGTTGACTGGGCATGGTGGCTCACACCTATAATCCCAACACTAGGAGGCTGAGGCAGGCAGATCACCTGAGGTCGGGAGTTCAAGACCAACCTGACCAACATGGAGAAATCCCGTCTCTACTAAAAATACAAAATTAGCTGGGTGTGGTGGTGCATGCCTGTAGTCCCAGCTACTCAGAAGGCTGAGGCAGGAGAATCGCTTGAACCCCAGAGGAGAGGTTGCGGTGAGCCAAGATCATGCCACTGCACTCCAGCCTGGGCAACAAGAGCAAAATGCCATCTCAAAAAATAATAATTATTATTATTATTACTATTGATTGTTAAGTAAAATTGTTGTATGTCAAAGAAGTAACTAAAATTTCCATTATAGTCAATTGTGGTTTTAATAACAGCTGTCCTGAGACATTTTGTTGTCCATAGGCAATTGTTGTCTTGTTCGGATCCTCTTCAAAAGTTGGTTTATAATCAGCTATAGGACTTTGATAGGTGCTCTGGAGTGCAAGTTTCTGATAACTTTGGAAATTGTGACATTAGAATAGAGGAATAGAGGAAACAACTTTCAAAACTTTCATGGAGAAATAAAATGTTCATGAATATCAAACACAACACACATTAACTGCATGGACTGAACTAAAAGGAGATGAAAGTAACCTTTCTGATTTTTTTCTTTGGATCCTTTGTTTTGTTTTACAGAGTCAAGGAAACTTTTCTTTTGAGCTATTGACAATTTTTTTTTTTTTTTTGAGACAGTCGCCCAGGCTGGAGTGCAATGGCATGATCTGGGTTCACTGTAACCCCTGCCTCCCAGTTTCAAGCAATTCTCCTGCCTCAGCCTCCCGAGTAGCTGGGAATACAGGCACCCACCATCATGCCCAGCTAATTTTTGTATTTTTGTAGAGACAGGGTTTCACCATGTGGACCAGGCTGATCTCGAACTCCTGACCTAAGGCAATC
>NW_012108030.1:486529-511801 GCF_000951045.1 Mandrillus leucophaeus | reverse complement strand
GACTTACTATATGTTCTTATTTTATTTTTTGAGATGGAATCTCACTCTGTCACCCAGGCTGGAGTGCAGTGGCACCATCTTGGCTCACTGCAACCTCTGCATCCTGGGTTCAAGCAATTCCCCTGCATTAGCCTCTCAAGTATCTGGGACTATAGGTGTGCACCATCACACCTGGCTAATGTTTGTATTTTTAGTAGAGATGTGGTTTCACCATGTTGGTCAGGCTGGTCTTGAACTCCTGACCTCAACCCACCTTGGTCTCACAAAGTGCTGCAATTACAGATGTGAGCGACCGTGCCTGGCCACATATTATTAGTAATTATAATTGTTGACTGGGCATGGTGGCTCACACCTATAATCCCAACACTAGGAGGCTGAGGCAGGCAGATCACCTGAGGTCGGGAGTTCAAGACCAACCTGACCAACATGGAGAAATCCCGTCTCTACTAAAAATACAAAATTAGCTGGGTGTGGTGGTGCATGCCTGTAGTCCCAGCTACTCAGAAGGCTGAGGCAGGAGAATCGCTTGAACCCCAGAGGAGAGGTTGCGGTGAGCCAAGATCATGCCACTGCACTCCAGCCTGGGCAACAAGAGCAAAATGCCATCTCAAAAAATAATAATTATTATTATTATTACTATTGATTGTTAAGTAAAATTGTTGTATGTCAAAGAAGTAACTAAAATTTCCATTATAGTCAATTGTGGTTTTAATAACAGCTGTCCTGAGACATTTTGTTGTCCATAGGCAATTGTTGTCTTGTTCGGATCCTCTTCAAAAGTTGGTTTATAATCAGCTATAGGACTTTGATAGGTGCTCTGGAGTGCAAGTTTCTGATAACTTTGGAAATTGTGACATTAGAATAGAGGAATAGAGGAAACAACTTTCAAAACTTTCATGGAGAAATAAAATGTTCATGAATATCAAACACAACACACATTAACTGCATGGACTGAACTAAAAGGAGATGAAAGTAACCTTTCTGATTTTTTTCTTTGGATCCTTTGTTTTGTTTTACAGAGTCAAGGAAACTTTTCTTTTGAGCTATTGACAATTTTTTTTTTTTTTTTGAGACAGTCGCCCAGGCTGGAGTGCAATGGCATGATCTGGGTTCACTGTAACCCCTGCCTCCCAGTTTCAAGCAATTCTCCTGCCTCAGCCTCCCGAGTAGCTGGGAATACAGGCACCCACCATCATGCCCAGCTAATTTTTGTATTTTTGTAGAGACAGGGTTTCACCATGTGGACCAGGCTGATCTCGAACTCCTGACCTAAGGCAATCCACCCGCTTTGGTCTCCCAAAGTGCTGGGATTACAGGCATGAGCCACTGTGCCTGGCTGACAGCATTTAACAATTGAGGAAGGTATACTGCTGTGAACAAAATTTGGAAATATTTGTTCCTCTCTACCCGCTTTCTCCAGAATTTGGAAACTATTTCTGAGTATTCTTAACTTACGGCAATACAGTTATTTGCGTTAAGTGCAATGAGTTTGTTTTGGTTTTTTGTTTTTTGGCAACAGGGAGCCATCAGAGAAACTGGTCATTTTACCAAGGCTTTGACTGGAATGGCATGCTAATCTAACTTGACTTACACAGCCAATGAAACCCTCTCAGGAAAACTGGCTTCATTCCTTGTGAACGCAGTCCCTATACAAGGTTCCTGACCTGTGGCAAGTAAAGAATGCCACGTTCTGACAGACCCAGGAGCCCCAGGTTATCATGGCACCTCAAGAGAAGAAGAATTTACCCAACTCATTGATATTTGGTGCTACAAAGCCATGCCTGGGCTCTGCTTTTTAAAAGTCTTATCTGAGATTGCTTCTATGGAACAAAGTTCCATCAAAGCCAATTTTTAAAGCCTGTAAGAAAAATAAGTATACTTGCTGCACTTTACACATATAATCCGGCCAAGTATAATAAAGTAAATCAGTCCTTCCATGATTTGACTTTAATAAAAATGGGAAACTGGAGAAAAATTATGTTTCAAAAACCATGGTATACCTGTTGTTAGATTCTAGTCTTGCCTAATGTTTTTCAATTTTTATGATTTTCTACAGTTTGGACTGAATTCTAATTTTTTCTAGCTACATGTCTCTGAAATAATGTTTTCAATTTTTTCTTCTTTCTTTTCTTTTTTCCCCCATATTTTCTAATATGAAATCACTGAAAACTAAACTGTATTTTCTTAAAGCCCTGATAACTGAAGCTAGACAATTTAAACTTCAAAAGAAAATAACAGCGACCTATTCACATACATAAGCCACTTTCACACCTACCTACTGATGTATGGACTTCAGAGTAATATGGCCTGTATATATTTTCCAGAATTGTTCTTCGTTTTGATCTGTTCCTCCTGCTATTTTCTCTTCATAGGACATGATACTTTACAACGTGCTAAAAATGAGCTTTCCAAATAACATGGAATTTGCCTGCCTAAAAATAAACTGTCCCAGCCACGAAAGATCAGATGAAACCTGATTTTTTTTTCTTTATTTTGAGACGGAGTCTCCCTCTGTCGCCAGGCTGGAGTGCAATGGCGCAATCTGGGCTCACTGCAACCTCTGCCTCCTGGGTTCAAGCGATTCTGCTGCCTTAGCCTCCTGAGTAGCTGGGACTACAGGCGTGTGCCACCACACCTGGCTAATTTTTGTATTTTTAGTAGAGATGGGGTTTCACCATGTTGGCCAGGATGGTCTCCATCTCTTGACCTCATGATCTGCCTGCCTCAGCCTCCCAAAGTGCTGCGATTACAGGTGTAAGCCACCACACCCAGCCTCTCCCAAAGATTTTTAAAGGAGAAAAGGGGAAATGTGAAAGGAAAATAAATCTTGGCACCCAAAACTCACTAAGCCAAAGGGAAAAGTCAAACTGGGAACTGCTTAGGGCAAACATGCTTCCCATTCTATTCAAATCATCCCTCTGCTCACTGGGATAAATGCATATCTGATTGCTTCCTTTGAAAATGGTCACCAGAAACTCAAAAGAATGCAACCTTTGTCTTTTATCTACCTATGACCTGGAAGCACCCTCCCTGCTTGGACTTGTTCTGACTTTCCAAACCAAACCAATGTGCATCTTACATATTAACTGGTATCTCCTAAAAGTGTATAAAACCAAGCTGCACCCCGACCACCTTGGGTATATATGGCCAGAAACTCTTAAGGCTGTGTCACAGGCAAGCATCCTTAACTTTGGCAAAATAAACTTGCTAAACTGACTGGAACAAAAGAAGTAATCTTCAGAGAAAATAAAAATACCACGGAAAAACAGGGAGATTACATGATAAAAATGTTAACTTACAAAGATGATTTCAGAACCATCAGTGCGTATGCACTAAAAAACAGCTGCAAAACGTGAAGCAACAGTGACAGAAGTGAAAGAAATATACAAATTTAGATTGAGCAAAGAGGATTATTAGGGTAGTCAAAGTACTCTGTATGTTACCATAATGGTAAATATGTGCCATTTTACAGTTGTCCAAACCCACACAATGTACAAGTGTGAGCCAAGTATAAACTAGGGATGTTGGGTGATAATCTACCACTTTGGTGGAGGATGTTGACAATGGGGAAGTCTATGCATATGTGGGGGAAGGAGCTATATAGGAAATCTCTGTACCTTCCACTAAATTTTGCTGGAAACCAAAAATTGCTCTACAAAGTAAAGTATATCATAGAAAAAAAATTGAATTAGAAAATAGGTTAAAAACATGAGAAGAAATTTCACCAGTGTAGATGCACAGATAAATAGGCAAAAGAAAAGATTTTCCATATTACCGTCCATCAAGTCTCAGAAATTAACAATGTTCTTTTTTTTTTTGAGGCGGAGTTTCGTTTTTGTCGCCCAGGCTGGAGTGCAGTAGCCGGATCTCAGCTCACTGCAAGCTCCACCTCCCGGGTTTACGCCATTCTCCTGCCTCAGCCTCCGGGTAGCTGGGACTACAGGCGCCCGCCACTGTGCCTGGCTACTTTTTTGTATTTTTTTAGTAGAGACGGGGTTTCACCGTGTTAGCCAGGATGGTCTCGATCTCCTGACCTCGTGATCCACCCGTCTTGGCCTCCCAAAGTGCTGGGATTACAGGCTTGAGCCACCGCACCCGGCCTTATTTCTTTTTTTTTTAATTGAAAACTGAACAGCAAATGAATTTTTATGGTTTGTTTTCTGCAACAAACAATATTAAAATGTATGAGAAATAATATGTATTGCAACAGGTTATAAGGGTGGAAACAAATAGTCTTACAATTTGCTGGAAGCATAACAGAGCTTACTGACATTTTCAAGGAAAGACAACAAAGAAAGATGTTATCAAACAAGATGGTATCCTGACAGAGACACAGCGCTCCACAACTGCTTCATACTCTGCACACAATAAATCCTCTCAGAAAGAGGAGAGGAGTGATGCCAAATGGGCTTGCACTGGAGCTGTGGACACTACCACTGCTATTATTCATACAACCAAGGCTCTACAATACCCCTCTGGAGACAAAAGTGCAACACAAAATCTGTGTAACAAAGGAAAGCAAAAGTAGCAATAAAGGTCCAGAGAAATACACACAGTGCAAATACAGTACTGCAAACTCAGTAAAAGGAGTTTTTGACTAGAGTATGAACTTTCAAGTTCAAGATATATTTCGCAGGAACATTCACCCAAAGCTTGAGCTAGAGCGAAGAAAGACTTGCAGTCAGTAACTGAGTAGATGAAATGTCTAATTTTTCACTAGGTGATAATTTCCTTTGGGAAGAAGTGCCTTATCTTTAATTATTCCACTTTTTAAATTGCCTCAAACTTGCTTGCTATTGAATTGTATAACACCAGACAATGGCAGGTTGTCAAACGATAACCCCAGTGGATAATTTAAGCTGCTTTTATGAGAAGCATGGTGCTAAGCTGCCTTACACAGTGTTTTTACAATAATCATTAAAAAACTGAGTTTATTTGATCATGTAAAAGAGTATGACCTTCTCACATAAGGTCATGTTAGAGGAATTCTTTTTAAAAGAGGTTTTCAAACTCATCCTTTGGGCATTTAAAAAATCATTATATAAATGTACACTTCTTCCATACATAAGAACAAACATTTTCCCTTCACAAAAAAACCTCATATTTAGGCCAAAATAAATTACAACTTGCTGAAATACCTTTTATGGCTCAGTGCTCATTCCAGCTATATGAAGCTATATTTTTTGCGCATCTTCAGAAATTAGAGATACTGAGAGAGAGCAGTTACTTTTTTTTTTTGAGACGGAGTTTCACTCTGTCACCCAGGCTAGAGTGCAGTGGTGCAATGTCAGCTCACTGCAACCTCTGCCCGCAGGGTTCAAATGATTCTCCTGCCTCAGCCTCCCAAGTAGCTGGGATTACAGGCGCCCACCACCACGCCCAGCTAATTTTTCTATTTTTAGTAAAGACACGGTCTTGCCATATTGGCCAGGCTGGTCTCAAACTTGACCTCAGGTGATCCACCCACCTCGGCCTCCCAAAGTGTTGGGATTACAGGCGTGAGCCACTGCGTCTGGCCAGAGAGAGAGTGGTTACTTCTAAAATGACATGATGATATAACTCTGGCTCAGGGAACAGGTGAAGTTCTAAATCTCGGGAATAAAAAACAGATACTCATTATCCAATCCATATAATCTTGTATTATATATGTATTAACAGTCTATGCAGTGAAAAATGAAGAACATAAATTTCATAAAACTTTAAAAACACACAACATAGGCCAGGCGTGGTGGCTCATGCCTGTAATCCCAGCACTTTGGGAGGCGGAGGCGAGCAGACCATCTGAGGCTGGGAGTTCGAGACCAGCCTGACGAACATGGAGAAACCCTGTCCCTACTAAAAATACAAAATTAGCTGGGTGTGGTGGTGCATGCCTGTAATCCCAGCTACTTGGAAGCTGAGGCAGGAGACTCACTTGAACCCAGGAGGCAGAGGTTGTGGTGAGCCAAGATCATGCCACTGCACTCCAGTCTGGGCAATAAGAGCAAAACCCCATCTCAACAACAACAACAACAAAAAACCAAAACAAAAAAACACAACATAAAAATGTAAAGAAACAAAACATTTAATGTACAAGCTACTCCATTTGGCAATGTGTACCGAGATAAAAATTTACCTACAAACAGAATATAACACAAGGAAAATGTGATTTAAGAAGTGATCTCAGGTCCATAGCTCTTCAGTTCTTCCAAATTTGTAGATCAGAGTGGTTGGGTAACATATGCACCAAAAAGAATCCACATGGAAGCAATAAGTACCCCAAACATCGACACAAAACCAATGAAAAGCCAAACTCAAGCACCTGTTCTTCCTCAACAGCCTCTTTCACAGCTATCATCTGTCACCTGAGCATTGGATACAGCATTTTTATCATGAAGAAAGCCAATGTGGGAAATACACCACATGTGTGAAAGGCATGGTTCAACTGTTCTGGCCTACGATACACCACAGCTGCGTCATTATCCACCAGCCTGTAAAAAACAATATACCTGTTACAACAGACGCCACAGCATTCCTTCTCTCACCCCAGTCAATACATTCATATTCTGGCCAATGAAAACTATCTAGGAAGCCTGCCATTTTTTACTTCTTAAGCATCCATTTTCCATTAAATGCTGTATCCCCACTTCCTCAAACACCCACGCGGACTTCAGGCACGTGCACAAGGAGACTGCTGCTCCACAGTCTGGCTGGCGTCCTCCAGCTCCACCTCAGCCTTGGGAGCCCACAATGTTCTATTTTTATTTGATCCCGTCTGCCTCCAGCAATCATTGAAAAGAAATAGCCTTTACCAAACACTCCAAAGTGTCTTTGTGGTGATGTCATTAGGAACCCATAACTGTCCCCAGGAATTGGCAGTGGGAACAAAGGTTTTCAGGAACATTCTTAGCTCACCAAGCTTGCACCATTATTATCAATATTGGTGAACTGACGAATTGCAGTTTTTTGCAAAGCTGCTATCTCAGAATCACAAACTTACATCTCACAACCAGCTGGCTCCCTCCCCCTAACATATTGGTACAGTCATCCCACATTATCTGCAGTTTCACTTTCCACGATTTTAATTACCCATGGCAACTGTGATCCAAACACATTAAATGGAATATTCCCAAAAAAGGTAACTCAGAAATTTTAAACTGTGCACTGCTCTCACTAATGTGATGAAATCTCACATTGTTCTGCCCACGACATAAATCATCCCTTTATACAGTGTAGCCACACAGAATAACCTACCCATCTCTCAGTCACTTAGTAGTCATCTCAGTTAGCATTGTTAAAGTGTATTGTGGTGTTTGTGTTCAAGTATCTCCTATTTTACTTAATAAAGGCCCCAAAGCACAAAAGTAGTGAGGCTTGCAACTTGGATATCTCAGAGAAGCTGTAAGCTAGACACAATCGCATGTACCTGTAGTCTCAGGTAGTCTGGAGGCTGAGGTGGGAGGACCACTTTTTGAGGCTGCAGTGTGCTAAGATCTTACCTGTGAATAATGGCTGTGCCGCATTGATTACATTTCCAAGTTTCCTCTCAAATAGGAAATAGGAATAATTTGGTAAAGCCTGAAGACACACTACTGCTTACAGTTCCTTTCATGTTCAGCATACTTACAGGATTTTTCACCTCTATACATTCAATCAAACTGCAAAGGCATGGACATTAGTTTTGTCTCACTTTAAGTTCCTGGGTACATGTGCACAATTTGCAAGTTTGTTACACAGGAAAACATGTGCCATGGTGGTTTGCTGCACCTACCAACCCATCACCTAGGTATTAAGGCAAAAATGCATTAGCGATTTTTCCTGATGCTCCACTTCCCTGACCTTCCCACCCCCATCGGCAGGCCCCAGTGTGTTGCTCCCCTCCCTGGGTTGATGTGTTCTCATTGTTCAGCTTCCACTTACAAGTGAGAACATGTGATGTTTGGTTTTCTGTTCCTCTGTTAGTTTCCTGAGGATAATGGCTTCCAGCTCCAGCCACGTCCCTGCAATGGACATGATCTCATTCCTTTCTATGGGTGCATAGTATCCCATGTTGCATGTGTATCACATTTTCTTTATTCAGTCTATCACGGATAGGCATTTGGGTTGATTCCAGGTCTTTGAACATTTCATTTTTTAAAACCATTTGTTACATTTGTAAGGTTGCTCTCTAGTATGAATACTCTGTTTCCATTTTGATGTTGGGGTAAAAGCCTTAGCATGCACATTACGTTTCTGTGGTTCCTCTCAAAGATGTATATTCTGATGCCTAGTGAGTTCTGATGCCTGGGGAAAGCCTCTGACACATACATTTATATGATTTCCTATCAGTATAAACTCTCTTATGACAAGTAGTGATTGAACTCTACTAAAGGTTTTGCCACCCTCATTTCATTTCATACATCCCTTTGAATTACCTAGATTCACAAGTTTTGGCTTTTGAGTAGAATTCTTGCCACACGTATTATGCTTCTGTGATTTTTCTCCAGTATGCATACATCCTGGAATATGTATACATATTCTTACACCCAGTGAGTAGTGAACACTAGCTTAAAACTTAGCTATATTTACTGCATGTGTAAATGTATTAGGTCATAACTGCATTGCTACAAAAAAATACCTGAGGCTGGCTAATGTATACAGAAAAGAGTTTAATTGGCTCACACTTCTGAAAGCTTAACAGGAAACATGGTGCTGGCATCCGATCACCCTCTAGGGAAGGCTCAGGAAGGTTAAAATCATGGTGGAAGGCAAAGGGGGTATAGGTATTTCACATGGTGAGAATGAGAGCAAACAACAGGGAAGTGCTATGCACTTTTAAACAGTCAGACCTCAAGAGAAGTCACTATTGCCAGGACAGCACCAAGGGGATGATGCTAAATCTTTCTCAATTTGAGAAATCCACTTCCATGATCCAATCACCTCCCAACGGGCCCCACCTCCAATAGTGGAGATTACAATTCCACAGGGATTTCAAGAGAAGGGAAAAATATACAAGCTATAACAGTAAGTATGAATTATTCAGTGATTCTAGAAACTAGGACAACGTCTAAGGCCTTGTCACATTGAGTTTAGTTGTAAGGTTCTCTCCAGTATGCCTTATTCGATGTTTAGTGAGGCCTGAGCGACAAATAAAAGATTTTCCACACTCATTACATTTATAAGGTTTTTTGCCAGAATGAATTCTTTGGTGTTTGTTGAGGGAAAACAACCGCCCAAAGGCCTTGCCACATTCAATACATTTGTATCTTTTCTCTCCAGTGTGGATTCTCTGGTGACTTACAAGATGTGAACTGTGCCTGAATACTTTGCCACATTCATCACATTTATATGGTTTCTTTCCTGCATGAATTATCTGATGTGCAGTGAGGTTTGAGCTCCGTTTAAAGGTTTTGCCACACTCATTACATTTGTAAGGTCTGTCTCCAGTATGAACAGTCTGATGAAGTCTAAGATGGACACGCTGACTAAAGGAATTCCCACACTGATTACATTTGTAAGGTTTCTCTCCGGTATGAATTCTCTGATGTCTATTCAGTGTGGAGCCCTGATTAAAGGCTTTGCCACATTCATTACATTTGTAAGGTTTCTCTCCAGTATGAACTCTTCGATGCCCTACAAGATGTGAATATTGACTGTAGACCTTGCCGCATTCATTGCATTTGTAAGGTTTCTCTCCACTATGAATTCTCCGATGCACTGTAAGACGTGAACATTGACTGAAGACCTTGCCACATTCTTTGCATTTGTAAGGCTTCTCTCCGGTATGAATTCTCCGATGCCTTGCAAAAGCTGAACGGTCACTGAAGACCTTGCCACATTCTTTGCATTTGTAAGGTTTCTCTCCAGTATGAATTCTCCGATGCACTGCAAGACGTGAGTGTTGACTGAAGACCTTGCCACATTCATTGCATTTGTAAGGTTTCTCTCCAGTATGAATTCTCTGATGCGCTGCAAGTCGTGAATGTATGCTGAAAACTTTGCCACATTCATTGCATTTATAAGCTTTCTCTCCGGTATGAATTCTCCAGTGCACTGCAAGACGTGAATGCTTACTGTAGACCTTGCCACATTTATTGCATTTGTAAGTTTTCTGTCCAGTATGAATTCTCTGATGCACTGCAAGACTTGAACGTTTATTGAAGACCTTGCCACATTCACTGCATTTGCAAGGTTTCTCTACAGTGTGAATTCGCCGATGCACTGCAAGACTTGAACGTTTACTGAAGACCTTGCCACATTCATTGCATTTGTATTGTTTCTCTCCACTATGGATTCTCCGGTGACATACAAGATTTGATCTATGTCTGAATGCCTTACCACATACATCACATTTATATGGTTTCTTTCCTGCATGGATTACCTGATGTACAGTGAGATTTGAGCTCCGTTTAAAGGTTTTGCCACACTCATTACATTTGAAGGGCCTCTCTCCAGTATGAACTGTCTGATGAAGTCTAAGATGGACACGCTGACTAAAGGATTTCCCACACAGATTACATTTGTAAGGCTTTTCACCAGTATGAATTCTCTGATGAACAGCAAGGTGGGAACTTTTACTAAAGGACTTACCACATTCATTACACACGTAGGCTTTCTGTCCAGTGTGACTCCTTTGGTGTCTTACAAAATATGAATTTTTTCTGAAGATCTTGCCACATACATCACATTGATATGATTTCCCTCTTGTATGGACTACCTGATGTACAGTTAGTAGTGAGGCCCGATGAAACGCTTTGCCACACTCTTTGCATTTGTAAGGTTTCTCTGTAGTATGTATCCTCTGATGATTAATAAGGCTGGAAGATGCTTTAAAGGCTTTGCCACACTCATTACATACATAATGTTTTTCCCTAATGTGTGGAGAAACTAAGCAACCGTTATTACCTGTCTTCCCCGTTTGATTACATTCAAACATTCTCCCTTCAGTTTGAACTTTCTGCGGTTCGGTCAGACGTGACTGAAAGCTTGATGTAAGCTGGTTTTCAATATGATTGTTTTCTACATCCCCTTGACTATGTTGATCTCTTTTACCAGTAAGATTGTTTTCATGGGGCACTGGCACTTCTTTATAATTTGTTTCACCATCTTTCCATTGAAATTCAAGGTCATATAGATGTTTCTGTATTTCCCTGAAGTATAAATTTTCAATATCACAGCTTTGATGTCTTTCCAGTGCCACTGTTTGGAACCTTTCTCCTGTATTACTGTTCTCTGTTGGTGGTAATTCCTTGATCACACATTTAGGAGAGATACCTGCAAAATATAATGAACATGAGTTTTTTAAAAATAACTACTATTGATAAATACTTTATATTGGAAACATACTACACTAACCATAATGTTTATACCAGACAGGTGTGAAAGTTCTCCACCATGATCTTTTATTTTTAGAAATACAAAATGAGTAGAAGTCTATAGTAAAGAAAGGATGACTACATGTAATTCAAATTATTTAGGAAAGCCTAGTTTCAAACATCCTATGACCAAAAGATTTATGTTGTGCAAACATATATTGGCACTAAAACAAGTATTTTGCAACCAATGACACCAAATTACACACCAATTGGCAGAAAACGTGGCTCTCTCATAAGAGAATAAAAGTTATATATGTTCACTTCATATTTGCTGTGTACAAACAAATGTCAAACTACAGCAAGATACAGTGTAACAGTAAATATTCACAAGTTCAACTAATTAATAATTATCATAAAAATTAATAAATAAAACACTCTAATAACCCAGATAAAACCAGCACGTAAGTAAAATACAATATACATTATATTTAGAATTCCATACTATAAATTTGTATATTGTATATACAAATTTGCATCATATGCAAATATACAAATTTATAGTATGAAATTCTAAACAATTCTCCCTTTATAATAAGCAAGAACGTATATTCTAGAGACAGCATATGATAACTAGAAAATATGTTGAGATCACTGACTTTTAAAGATAAAAGAAAGATAAATATGTCTTTGGCCATACCACCCGGAACACAGCTGATCTCAGAAGCTAAACAGTGTCAGACCTGGTTACTACTTGGATGGGAGGACGGTAAATATACAACATAATATAGAATAAAAAGTGGGGCAGGAAGTCAGAAATACTGACTATGACTTCATGCCTACAACTATGTAACAATCAACACAGCAACTCCCTATCTATTGTGCTTTTTTCTTGAGATGGAGTCTCACTCTGTCACCCAGGCTGGAGTGAAGTGGCATAATCTTGCCTCACTGCAACCTCCACTTCTAAGACTCGAGCAATCCTCCCACCTCAGCCTCTCAAATGGCTGAGACCAAAGATGTTCACCACCATGCCCACCTGATTTTTTTGTAGTTTTGGTAGAGACAGAGTTTTATTGTGTTGCTCAGGCTGATCTCAAACTCCTGAGGGCAAGCAATCTGCCTGCCACAGCCTCCCAAAGTGCCAGGATCACATACAGGCATGAGTCACCACACCTGGTCCTATTCATTGCCTCTAATTACCTAATTAACTGGCCACAAAATATATATCATACAGAGATTCTACTTGAAAAGCATATGAACTAAGATAAAAGACAACAAACATTGTTTGGAAGAAACTACAAAATGAAAACTTACAGATACAATGAAGGCTGCTTTGATATAAAGACTTACGTCTGCCAAAATTCCTATGTTGAGGACCTAATCCTCAATGTGATAGTACTTGGAAGTGTGGTCTTTGGGAGGCAGTTAGGTCCTCTGCCACGTAAGGACACAGAAAGAGAAAGTCATGGTAAACCGGAAAAAGGGCCCATGCCAAGACCCAAAATGGTGGTTCTGACATGTTAGACTTCTCATCACCCAGATCTGTGAAAAGTGAATTTCTGTTGTTTCAACCACCCAATCTACAATATCTACTATAGGTAGCCATGCTGACTAAGGTGAAGCCAATATGCTATCTCATTATAAACATGGAACAGTATTGATATGCTTTATTTAACAAAGAAATCTGTGAGTCTTTACTAAAAAACACAATTTCTAGACTAGCTAACAGTACTAACTTGTTTAAAAAGTCTTGAGGTAAATTATCACTATTTAACACACAAGCAAAGTATGCCCACGGGATTTACATGTTTACATCCAATTTACAAAGAAAGTAAGATATGCACCTACCTTTGCAGGATCAAACACTGTTTTTTTTTTTTTTTTCAAAAACTGCCCAAGCAGGTTCTGCAGATAACAGGTCACCCCAAATACTAACAGTGTAGAAAGAAATACTTCAAGATCCATGCTGTGTTGCCAAAAGCATTATTCAGCCATCCCCATGAATAACAGTATCTGAGTCATCATTCCCTGCATATAATGATTTAGGCAGTGTTCTCAGAAAGTGATCAGGCCAAGGCAGGTGGATCACAAAGTCAGGAGTTCAAGACCAGCCCAGCCAAGATGGTGAGACCCCATCTCTACTAAAAATACAAAAATTAGCTGGGTGTGGTGGCAGGTCCCGGCTACTTGGGAGGCTGAGGCAGGAAATTGCTTGAACCTGGGAGGCGGAGGTTACAGTGAGCCAAGATCGTACCACTGTACTCCAGCCTGAGAGACAGAGGAAGACTCCATCTCAAAAAAAAAAGAAGTGATCAAGTGGATGAGTAGGGTCATCCCTTACAGAGTGAGAGTAGTGTGGGAGGTGAAGGAGTTATGCAATAATGGGAGTGTAAAACTAATATGCTAGTAAGTAGCCAGGTAGTCCGTCTGGAACAAAGTACTATTTTAGGAAAGGCCAGGGAAGAGAAAAGGCAAGAGGAAAAGGGCAAGGAGTAATGTGCATGGGGCAGCAGTGTTTGTGCTTGCAGAGCTGTGGGTATATAATTTCACAAGCAACAGTTAAAATCCTGACTTTGGATGAAAAAAGAAACTAATTTAGAATAGCATTATACTGACCAATACTTAAACATGGGAATTATACTATGTGCACAGGACAAGGGAAGACAGTTAAAAAGGAGGCAGTGTGAGGATACGGGAAGAAAGCAGACTTATGTCTTTATAATATATGCTATGAAATTTATCAAATTGAATGTCCCATGAGTTATATTTCCAGGCATATGCTCAACAACCCTACATATCAGGAGAGATGCGAAAAAAAAGTTCCTACAGTATAATCCTGAAGAAAAAATTTGATAACAGCCATGAAGAGGAGATGGATGAATTCATTTTGTACACATACAAAAAGACAACATAAAACCTTATTGATAGTACAACAATGTTAAGGAGACTTGGGGTACAGAAGAAACCCTAGCAAAATAGGCAAATATTAGTCTGAAAAAACTAAGAAAGCAGGAAACTGCTGTCAAGGTTTAAATACATGTTAATGGAGACACAGTATTTATGGAAGTAATCTGGGATATCAAAAACATAACATGGGTGCAAACCTGTAAAGGAGTCATTTTTGTATGTGACTGAAGTCAAACTGTTATCAGTTTAAAACAAGATGTTATAAATCTAAAGTGTTTTCTGTAATTGCAATGATAACCACAAAAAATGTATAGAAGACACATACAATGGAAATAAAAGTATGTCAAGACGAAAGAATCAACTAAACAAACACAAAGGCAGTAACAGATATGAAGAACAAAAAAATCTAAGAGATATAGGAAACATTCTGCAAAATGGCAACAGTGAGTCCTTCTCTATTAGTCATTACATTAACTATAAGTGGCTTAAACTCCACAATCAGAAGATACAGACTGGCTGAATGAATTTTAAAAATAGGCTCCAACTACATGCTATCCACAAAAGATTCATTTTTATTTGAAGGACACACACAGGCTCAACTGAAAGGATGAAAAAAGATATCCCTTATAAATGGTAACAGAAAGACATCAGAGGTGGCTAAACCAATATCAGTCAAAATAGACTTTATGTCAAAACTGGTACAAGAGACAAAGAAGGGCATTATATAATAATTAAAGGGTTAATTCACCAGGAAGATATACCAATTACAGATATATATGCACCTAATATTAGAGATCCTTAATATATGAAGCAAGAGAAACATAACTAAAGGGGAAAAATTTCCACAGTAATAATAAAATACTTCAACGGACCACTTTTATAAATAGGACAATCAGATACAAAAAAAGTAAGTAACTAGGCAACCTAAACTATACGTCAAATTGGACCTAATCTACATATGCATAACACATCACCCAAAAACAGCACAAAAGAATTTTTTCCAAACTCCACACGGAACATTCTTCAAAAGAAATATTTAAAAATAAAACTTTTTAACACTTCTTTTTTTTTTGAGGCTGAGTCTCGCTCTGTTACCCAAGCTGGAAGGCAGTGGCGTGATCTTGGTTTACTGCAACCTCTGCCTCCCAGGTTCAAGCGATTCTCCTGACTCAGTCTCCCAAATAGCTGGGACTACAGGTGCGCGCCACCACGCCAAGGTAATTTTTGTATTTTTAGTAGAGACGCGGTTTTGCCATGTTGGCCAGGCTGGTCTCAAACTCCTTGTGGGGAAAAGAAAGAGAGATCAGACTGTTACCGTGTCTATGTAGAAAGAAATAGACATAAGAGACTCATTTTGTTCTGTACTAAGAGAAATTCTTCTGCCTTGAGATGCTGTTCATCTGTAATGCTAGCCCCAACCCTGTGCTTGCAGACACACCTGCTGTGTTGACTCAAGGTTTAATGGATTTAGGGCTGTGCAGGATGTGCTTTGTTAAAAAAGTGCTTGAAGGCAGTATGCTTGGTAAAAGTCATCGCCATTCTTTAATCTCAAGTACCCAGGGACACAATACACTGCAGAAGGCCGCAGGGACCTCTGCTCAGGAAAACCAGGTATTGTCCAAGGTTTCTCCCCATGTGATAGCCTGAGATATGGCCTCGTGGGAAGGGAAAGACCTGACCGTCACCCAGCCTGACACCAGTAAAGGGTCTATGCTGAGAAGGATCAGTGAAAGAGGAAGGCCTCTTTGCAGCTGAGATAAAAGGAAGGCATCTGTCTCCTGCTCGTCCCTGGGAATAGAATGTCTCGTCCCTGGGAATAGAATGTCTCAGTGCAACACCCAATTGTATGTTCTATTTACAAAGACAGGAGAAAACCGCCTTAGGGCTGGAGGTGAGACATGCTGGTGGCAATATTGCTCTTTATTGCACCGAGATGTTTCTGTGCAAGCACATTAAGGCACAGCACCTTTCCTTAAACTTATTTATGACACAGAGACCTTTGTTCACATGTTTTCCTGCTGACCCTCTCCCCACTATTACCCTATAGTCCTGCCACATTCTCCTCTCCGAGATGGTAGAGATAATGATCAATAAATACTGAGGAAACTCAGAGACCAGTGCCACCGTATGCTGAGCGCCGGTCCCCTGGGCCCAGAGACTTTGTCTCTGTCTCTTATTTCTTTTCTCAGTCTCTCATCTCACCTGACGAGAAACACCCACAGGTTGTGGAGGGGCTGGCCCTCTTCCCTCCTGACCTGTTTAACACATTTTAAAGACAGAAATCATAAAGCATAACTTATCCCATCATAACAAAGTAAAACTAGAGATCAACAGCAGAAAAAAAATTAGAGTATCAACAAATACGTGGGAACAACATATTCCTAAACAGTCAATATGCCAAATTGGAAATCTCAAAGGAAATGATAAAATACCTCAAAACAAAGGAAAATGAAAATAGAACATACCAAAACTTATATATGCAGAGAAAACAGTGCTAAGATAGAAAATTGTTAGATATACATGCTTCCATTAAAATAGAAGATCTCCAATGGAAGAGAATAGGGAACCCAGAAATACAGCCACAGCTCTCCAATGGAATGGAATAGGAAACCCAGAAATACAGCCAGATACCTACAACCAACTGATCTTTGACGAAGTCAACAAAAACAATTGAGGTAAGACATTCTATTCAATACAGGGTGCTGGAAAAACTGGCTAGCCATATATCGAAGAGTGAAACTGGACCCCTATCTCTCATCATACACAAACATTAATTCAAGATGAATATAGACTTAAATGTAAGACCCCAGGCTACAACAATCCTGGAAGAAAACCTAGGAAAAACACTTCTGGATAAAATACAATTTTTTAAAAAAATTTATTCCTCATTCCCTAAGCATGATGGAAAAAAATACATAGGTTTTATAAACATCAGTTGAGAAGTCCTTGAAGTGCAAGAAATGGGCTACATGTATAATAAAGTAAGGTTTGAAAATAATAATTCAGTATAACATGATGGACATGAAAGTAGACTGGAGAATAATTATTATAATATAGCTTTTGTTCCCAAAAAAAAAAAAAAAAAAAGGGTGATTTAAAGAAAGTCCAGCGAGTTATATTTAGGAAACTGAAACTTACTACAGAAAAGCAATGTGTCTTATATAACAAAGTATGACCAGGCTGGACGCAGTGGCTTACATCTGTAATCCCAGCACTTTGGGAGGCTGAGATGGGCGGATCACCAGAGGTCGGGAGTTCAAGATCAGCCTGACCAATATGGAGAAACCCCGCCTCTACTAAAAATACACAATTAACCAGGCGTGGTGGCACATGCCTGTAATCCCAGCTACTCAGGAGGCTGAGGCAAGAGAATCGCTTGAATCTGGGAGACGGAGGTTGTGGTGAGCTGAGATCGTGCCATTATACTCCAGCACGGGCGACAAGAGTGAAAATCCATCTCAAAAAAACCCAAAAAACAAAAAACAAAGTATGACCAATCTCTTTCATGGTATTTCTACAATTAAGATAGTAACTATATTTTAAAAATATATTCAAGGTATTAAAAAAAATTCCAATGAAAAGAACTGTAATCAATTTCATTAACAAATTTTTTTTTTTTTTTTTTTTTTTTGAGATGGAATCTCGCTCTGTCCGCCAGGCTGGACTGCAGCGGAGCAATCTCAGCTCACTGCAAGCTCCGCCTCCCGGGTTCACGCCCTTCTCCTGTTTCAGTCTCCCAAGTAGCTGGGACTACAGGCGCCGGCCACCACACCCTGCTAACTTTTTGTATTTTTAGTAGAGACGGGGTTTCACCGTGTTAGCCAGGATGGTCTCAATCTCCTGACCTCATGATTCGCCCGTCTCGGCCTTCCAAAGTGCTGGCATTATAGATGTGAGCCACCGCGCCCGGTCTCATTAACAAATTTAATAGTAGGAATTAAGTCAGGGGAAATGGGAGTAAAAGGAATAACTGAAACTATCTTATTACAACACTACAGAGTTTGTGTAAGTTTTAGAGAAACTGCTGCTGAACTATACCATCTGTAAAAGAAAGAAATCTTGTAAAATATATAACATGATATACATTCCCCAATACAACACTACCTCAAAAAGAAACATGAAACAAAGGAAAACTGAGTATCCTCAAAAATATGGAACTGATTATTAAATAAATAAAAACAAAGTTCACTTATAATACATGAAAATGCACCAGATGAAAGTAGCGGTCACTTAAAACAAATTATGTGGACTTAAAAAATATAAGCTTTGGCCGTGCATGGTGGCTCACACCTGTAATCCCAGCACTGTGGGAGGCTGAGGCGGGCGGATCACAGGGTCAGGGATAGGCCACAGGGATAGGCCAAGCATACTGGCTCAAGCCTGTAATATCGGCACTCTGGGATGCCAAGACCAGAGAATTCCTTGAGCCCATGAGTTCAACAGCAGCCTGAGTGACATAGTAAAACCCTGTCTCTACCTGGGCATGGTGGTGCGTACCCATAATTTCAACTACTTGGAGGTGGTACCCATAATTCCAACTACTTGGAGGCTGAGGTGGGAGGATTGCTCTGAGCCCAGGATACAGAGGTTGCAGTGAGCTGTGATCACACCAGTGCACTCCGGCCTGGGCAACAGAGCAAGAACCTGTTTTAAACAAACAAAAAAGCACATGGACAGAAAACGGAATTGGATATTTTAACTCTGCCATAAAGTTCTCTGCGAACTTCAGCTCTGGAACCACCACTGATGTACAAAGAAGGCCGCAGAATATATATACAAAGGAGACAGTGAAAGGCCAGATGCAGCATTAAGAAGCTTTTTATTTTTGAACCAAAAAGGCTTCAGTCTCAAATAATGGAGGGGTTCCCAAGAAAGACAACAGAGAAAATACAAAAATGCACGAAGGCAAATCTGAACTTCTAGAATGAAATTATACTCACCTAGGAAGACTAGGTTCCTGTAGTTCTCCAACATCACATCCTTGTACAAAGCTTTCTGCACAGGGTCCAGGGATTTCCACTCCTCCTGAGAGAATTCTATGGCCACATCCTTGAATGTCAAAGGTCCCTGAAATGAAAAACACATTTCAAAAAGAAGCAATATGAGAGCTCTTTTGTTTACATAAAATGAGGAGAGAACTATCACATCACTTTGAAGTGTGTGTTTTGACATATCTATAAAAGGCATCTGTGAGAAAGTTACGGTGCTTAATTTTAGTTTGTTACAAAATACAATAGGAGACTATTATATTCTCTACATCAGTGTATATTTCTCTTTTTGTGGACAATGCAAGAAATACACAAATAAGAAGAACACATGGTTATCCCTTAGAAAGTGTTAGATATTATGTTCTATACATCAACTGTCTAGGTGAGCTAGTATATGAGTGGTGTTTTCAGAGATGACAATGTCTACAGCAGCTTTAAAGGAAGGTCATAAACTAAAAACTGTGATGACCAGAGTAACAGCAATGACTAAAGTTTTGGAACACTCCCCATGTGCTGGGCATTACTCCAAATGCTTTACATGTTCTAATTCAAACAACAACATAATAGCCTATGAGAGAGAGACTTGTTCCATGTTACTGTGCCACAGACTCGCTAACAAACTTGCCTAGGTCAACAACCTGAAAATGGCAGAGCAAGCATCTGAACCCAGATGTCTGAGAATTAAGAGTTGAATCAAAACAATCAAACAGTTACATTAGGGTTACAGAACGTACTAGTCTCTCTGTGCTGCTATAACCAAATAAGACTGGGTAATTTATGAACAATAGAAATATATTTCTCATAATTTACAGGCTGGGAAAGTTAAGATCAAGGTGCCAGCAGGACTGATGTCTGCTGAGGGATGATCCCTGCTTCCAAGATAGTGTCTTATTGCATTTTCTGGAGGGGAGGAACGCTGTGTCCCCACATGGCAGAAGGGACAGAAGGGCCAAAAAGCAGTGAACTCCGTAGGATAAGCATTTTGATATCTCATTGACCAGAACACCATATTCCATTGATGAGGGCAGAACCCTTGTGATGCAATCACCTACTAAAACCCAAATCTCATAATACCTGGAGATTGGGCATTGGGGATTAAGTTTCAAATGAACTGTGGAGGAGAGAAAAACACTCAGACCACAGCATTCCATCCTGCCCCACCAAAATTCATGTACTCCTCACATGCGAAATGCATTCCATCACAATGGCCCCCCAGAGTCTTAACTTTTTCTACTACCAATTCCAAACTCTATAGTCTACAGCTGCATCTAACTATAATCTAAATCAGATATGGGTGAGACTCAAACATGTGCTTCATCCTGAGGCAAACGCTCTCCAGTTGTGAACCTGTGAAATCAAACGACTTAAGTGCTTCCAACATCCAATGGTGGCATAGACACAGGTTAAATATTTCAACTCCAAAATGCAGAAACAGGAAAGAAGAGGTAGCTGCTCCCATGTTAAGTCTGAAACTCAAATAGGGCACACATATTAAATCTTAAGGCTTGACAATAGTCTTCTTTGACTCTATGTCCCACCTTCTAGACGTCCTGGAGTAGGAGTTAGGTCCCCAGTGTCCCGGGGATCCCTGCCCCATTAGTTTTGTTGGGATCACTCCACATGGAAGTTCTCACAGGCTGTGGTTTCCTGAGCTGCGATCACACACTGGTGACTCTACATCTCTGGACTCTCAGGGGTGGTCCTGCTTCAGGGCTACCCTTGACCTTGCCCTAATACGGGCTCTCTAAGGTGTCCCTGCCTCCATGGCTAGGCTGACAACTGCTCTAGTGGTGACTTCCTGTGGTAGCACTGAAAGAACAGGATGAAAGGTTAGGGGCCACTGAGCAAAAAGATGACTGACATAAACCAGTGCCTGCAGTAACACAGAAAGACACGAGGGTGAAGATCTAGTACCACAGATATCTGCAGTACTAGAGTCTATCTACAATAGCACAGAAAATAGGGGAGCTTCTGACTAGAAAGCCGCAAACCTCTTCAATAGGGAGATGACAAGCAAAGGCCCAGAGAGGGCAGAATCCCCAGCAAGAAAAAGCATGGGAAGTCTCCAGAATCTAGGGTAGTTGATTGGAGTGTCCTCCCTGAACAAAGGAGCCACCAAATCTGGGGAGGCAGCTGATTTTTCAAATGCTGAAGTCACAAAAGAAGACAATAAAACATACAAAGAAACAGGGAAATATGGTCTATAAAAAGAAACCAATTGAATCTCTACAAACCTACATGAAAGAAATGGCGATTTACATTTTGGCTTCGAAGAATTAAAAAGAAATGTGGGCCGGGCATGATTGCTCACAACTGTAATCCCAGGACTTTCAGAGGGCCAGGCAGGAGGATCGCTTCAGAGCAGGAGTTCGAGACCAGCCTGGCCAACATGTATTAATGCCTGAACTGCATCTTTGCTTGAACTTTTACCGAAAAACAAATACATACATCATGTGATGTTTAAAATAAATATAATATTTAACAATAATTGGTGCAGTGGGAGAATTTGGCTCCATCTTCTCTGATAACAAATGCTCAGCTCTTACATCTGAGCAAAATTATAACCTTAAAACTTCAAACAACTGCTGGTAAGAGTCCCCACAGGAACAAAGCAGTCTCTGTGAGATGGCTATTCGGACCATGGCTAGAAGAATCTGACATTCAGCTTGATTTCAGATTTTTAAATCAATGATGGAATAAAACACGCTCTAATGTCTGTATCTGGTTTTCCATTCAATTCCCAGTCATTAAGGGTGGTGCAGTTAGAAATAGTGACTCATTCATACAGCTTCAAATGTAGTATAAAATCAGGCAGAAAGATCTCCCCTTACAGGCCTCCTTTTCCATAATGATGATGATGTTGTTGTTGTTGTTGTTTTGAGGATGAAGTCTTGCTCTGTGACCCAGGATGGGGTACAGTGGCACCATCTCGGCTCACTACAACCTCCACCTCCGGGTTCAAGCTATTGTCCCGCCTCAGCCTCCAGAGTAGCTGGGATTACAGGTCCCTGCCACCATGACCATCTAATTTTTGTAATTTTAGTAGAGATGAGGTTTCACCATGTTGGCCAGCTCGTCTCAAACTCCTGAGCTCAAGTGATCTGCCCACCTCAGCCTCCTAAAGTGCTGAGATTGCAGGCATGAGCCACGGCGCCTGGCCGCTTTCGATAATTTACTAGATATTTATGCCCATTAATATGTGACTTCCACAGGCAGCTTCTCTATTCCTGGTCTACAGAGAGCTGACAGTGCCTCCAATGTGGCCCCCAAACAATCCTTGCTGCCCAACAGCTCTGATACCACGGGGCCCACACCCTGTCCCCATCCATGTCTGGGTGTGAGCCCGCCCCAGGACCATGCCCAGTACAGCCTCTTCCCAAGTTCATGTCCCTCGGTCATGCTGAGATGGAATGTAAATAAGATGAGAGGAACTGAGGAAAGGCATGGATGAGCATGAGCAAATGTGTCAGGAAGGAAGCTTCAGACGCAGAGAAGATTTGCAACTCCAACGTCCTGCACTTCACAAAGGAAGGAGACAGAATGACCCACCAAGAATGTCACTTTACCTGAGTAAAATATCACTTTACCTGAGTAGCCATCACTGACTCCTTTTCTTTCCTCTTCTTCCTCTTCTGGGTTTCTTTCTCAGTCAATGTAATTATTCACACATCAAACCTAAAAGTAAAAAATCTGTTGTTTAATGCTTGGAAACAACACATTACTTTCTGTATCACAACCATGCACACAGGGAAGGCCTCAGCATGTGGAGCGACAGCCCACCGCACTGGGGGGATGCAAGGTTAATACATTCCTACACAAAGACCAAGTGAATCTTTCACCGTTTTCTTCAGCACTAGCTCCCCTCCGGGAGACGCCCACACACAGGCTGCAGCAGAGGGTAGCTGGGCTGGACTGAGCTCCCACTCAGGGCAAGGACCTATCTGTGATTAAACCCCATGCAGAGCGCAGCACTCCCTCACCTCTGCGGGTCACAGGCTGAGCTCTGCCCTGGGAAATGGAGGATACAGAGGCTTGAAGCTCAATGCTGGATACAAATGAGAATCAATTTGGGGCTGGGAGCGGTGGCTCATGCCTGTAATCCCAGCACTTTGGGAGGTCGAGGCGGGTGGATACCTGAGGTCAGGAATTCGAGACCAGCCTGGCCAACATAGTGAAACACCCTCTCTACCAAAAATACAAAAATTAGACAGGCGTGGTGGCATACGCCTTTAATCCCAGTTACTTGGGAGGCTGAGGCAGGAGAATCGCTTGAACCTGGGAGGCAGAGGTTGCAGTGAGCCCAGATCGAGCCATTGCACTCCAGCCTGGGTGACAGAGACAGACTCCATCTCCAAAAAAAAAAAAAAAGCATCAACTTGGGTACCTCTTAAACATTATGGAGGCTGGGCCCACCCTTACTACTGGAAGGAGAATCTCTATACAGGGGAAAGAACCATGTGTTACAAATGCCTTAGCACTCTAGTCTGAAGCCAGGATTGAGTACATCTCAAAGGGGGCAAGACTACCACAGCCCCAATCTCCCAGCTCTGATCTCCCCTTGGGGCCTTGTTGTTACCAGTCTGTAGAAAGTGGAAGGCAAAGAGCCAGAAAGAAACACATAGAGCAAAAATATGGACCTGCTTTTATTGGCTGTTATTTGCAATCCTAGAATCAGACAACACCTCATTCTTAATATGAAAGGCGTTGAGGGGAAGAGGTTGGCTTCATAAGCTGAAAGGGCTGAATGGAGCAAAATCAGGAAACTAAAAGCAGGTTGGTTGTTTCAAAGTTACTTTTCTTTGCCTTGCCATTTTCTCCAGATCCTCAAAATGTAAAAAGAACATAGTAGTAAGTTTTGTTTAAATGAGTAGGAAACCCCATGTGATGCTGGTGGCAGAGGGCACCTTTGCAGCTCGGGATGGGGGAAATCTTGCCAGATTATCTGCAACTGAGGGGCCAGAGAGTTCTAGGCACAGGGACAGCCCAGGTAGACGCCCTCAGGCAGGAGTAACCTCGGCTCCAGGAATAGGAGAGGCCTGTGTGGCTGGAGCAGAGGGAGTGAGGAGGACACAGGTAGGAGGTCAGAGAGGTCCCGAGGCAGCAGATCAGGTAGGCAGGAGGTCTTCAAACATTTTTCTTCCACAGCTCACAACACTTTTAGAAACTATGCATTTCCCTACCATTTTAGGTAAATGTAACTTTTATTTATCATTTGAATTAAAACCCTTCTATATAATGTCATATCTTCTCTATTTCAAATATATGCTGAATGTAAAGCTAAAGCCAGGAAGTATAGGGCCACCGTCATCGGAGAGATGTTCAGGTGTGCAGGCGAATGTACCTGGGGAGTTGGGGAAGTCACTTTAGACACATATAGGTGGAGATGTCTCTTAGACGGTTGCACGGACGGCTGAGGAGACAACAGGATACAGAATTCTAGAGTTCGGGGGACAGGTCTGCAGGGAACATGGAGACATGTAGGTGGGTAGGTGGGTAGGTGGGTGATACGGATCGGCTCTGTGTCCTTGGCCCAAATCTCACACTGAATTGTAATCCCCACTGTTACTGGTGCATCCTCCCACCTGGTGGGAGGTGGTTGGATTATGGGGGTGGATTTGTGTTGAATGGTTTCGCACCACCCCTTGGTGCTGTTCTTATCATAGTGAGTTCTCGCGAGATCTGGTTGTTTCCAAGTGTGTAGCGCCTCCCCCCTCACTCTCTCTTGCTCCTGCTCCCGCCATGTGAGACGCCTGCTCCTACTTCACCTGCTACCATGTTTGGAATCTTCCTGAAGGCTCCCCAGAAGCAGATGTCGCTATGCTTCCTGTGCAGCCTGCAGAACTGTGAGCCAGTTAAACCTGTTTTCTTAATAAATTACTTAGTCTCTGGAATTTTGTTGTAGCAATTCCAGAACGCACTAATACAGTGGAGTTTAAAGCCATGAGATGAGATGATGAGGAAACACAGTTGAGTGTGGACAGAGATAAGAAGAGGTTCAAGGACTAAGCCATGAGTCATTCCTACATTGAGAAACAATTCCGAGTCAGGACACAGCAGCAGAGGAAAGTGAAATGGTCAGGGAGGTGACAAGAAAATCAAATAGA
>NW_012108030.1:469154-484199 GCF_000951045.1 Mandrillus leucophaeus | reverse complement strand
CGCCCTCAGGCAGGAGTAACCTCGGCTCCAGGAATAGGAGAGGCCTGTGTGGCTGGAGCAGAGGGAGTGAGGAGGACACAGGTAGGAGGTCAGAGAGGTCCCGAGGCAGCAGATCAGGTAGGCAGGAGGTCTTCAAACATTTTTCTTCCACAGCTCACAACACTTTTAGAAACTATGCATTTCTCTACCATTTTAGGTAAATGTAACTTTTATTTATCATTTGAATTAAAACCCTTCTATATAATGTCATATCTTCTCTATTTCAAATATATGCTGAATGTAAAGCTAAAGCCAGGAAGTATAGGGCCACCGTCATCGGAGAGATGTTCAGGTGTGCAGGCGAATGTACCTGGGGAGTTGGGGAAGTCACTTTAGACACATATAGGTGGAGATGTCTCTTAGACGGTTGCACGGACGGCTGAGGAGACAACAGGATACAGAATTCTAGAGTTCGGGGGACAGGTCTGCAGGGAACATGGAGACATGTAGGTGGGTAGGTGGGTAGGTGGGTGATACGGATCGGCTCTGTGTCCTTGGCCCAAATCTCACACTGAATTGTAATCCCCACTGTTACTGGTGCATCCTCCCACCTGGTGGGAGGTGGTTGGATTATGGGGGTGGATTTGTGTTGAATGGTTTCGCACCACCCCTTGGTGCTGTTCTTATCATAGTGAGTTCTCGCGAGATCTGGTTGTTTCCAAGTGTGTAGCGCCTCCCCCCTCACTCTCTCTTGCTCCTGCTCCCGCCATGTGAGACGCCTGCTCCTACTTCACCTGCTACCATGTTTGGAATCTTCCTGAAGGCTCCCCAGAAGCAGATGTCGCTATGCTTCCTGTGCAGCCTGCAGAACTGTGAGCCAGTTAAACCTGTTTTCTTAATAAATTACTTAGTCTCTGGAATTTTGTTGTAGCAATTCCAGAACGCACTAATACAGTGGGGTTTAAAGCCATGAGATGAGATGATGAGGAAACACAGTGGGTGTGGACAGAGATAAGAAGAGGTTCAAGGACTAAGCCATGAGTCATTCCTACATTGAGAAACAATTCCGAGTCAGGACACAGCAGCAGAGGAAAGTGAAATGGTCAGGGAGGTGACAAGAAAATCAAATAGAAAGCTTCTGACAGGAAAAGAAAGACTAAAGCAGGAAAATAAATACATTGGATTTAGAGATGGGGAGGTCACCGGTGACTCTGAAAAATAAAGTTATCAGTGGAATGGTGGATATGAAAGTTTGATTAGATGCATTCAAGAGGGAATTGGAGGCAAGAAGTGAAGACACAGAGTATAAGTAAGATTTTAGCGCAGAAGAGGGGTACTCATACAGGCAGAAATAAAGTTAGTAGTATGTTTTGTTTTAATTAGGGCAGAGTGGAAGGAAACTATAAGCGTCAGGGTCGGTGTGTGTGCATGCATTTAATGGGCAATACCACCATCAGTAAACACTGTTTAAAACAATTCCCTAGAGGTAAAAATAGATGATGCAGTTGTTACACTTTATAAAAAGCCAATTGTTTTTTCTCTTTTTAACTTATATTTTAAGTTCGGGGGTACATGTGCAGGATGTGCCGGCTGGTTCACAGGTAAGTGGGTCATGGGGGTTTGTCGTACACATTATTTCATCACCCAGGTGTTTCTGTTTTTTTTTTTTCTTTTTGAGACAGTCTCGCTCTGTCGCCCAGGCTGGAGTGCAATGGCACGATCTTGGCTCACTGCAACCTCTGCCTTCCTGGTTCAAGCAATTCTCCTGCCTCAGCCTCCTGAGTAGCTGGGACTACAGGCGCGTGCCACCACACCTGGCTAATTTTTGTATTTTTAGTAGAGACGAGATTTCACTATATTGGTCAGGCTGGTTGCGAACTCCAGACCTCAGGTGATCCACTCGCCTTGGCCTCCCAAAGTGCTGGGATTAGAGGCGTGAGCCGCCATGCCTGGCCCTGTCACCCGGGGATTAAGCCTAAAGTGTATTAGTTATTTCTCCCGATCCTCTCCCTCCTCCCATCCTCCACCCTCAGGGAGGTCCCAGTGTGTGTTGTTGCCTTCTATGTATCCATGTTTTCTTGTCATTTACCTCCCACTTGTGAGTGAGAATATGCAGTGTTTGGTTTTCTGTTCCTGTGTTAGTTTGCAAAGGATAATGGCCTCCAGCTCCACCCATGTCCCGGTCAAGGACATTATTTTGTTCCTGTTTATGGAAAGGCCGTCGTTTTGTACTAGCCTCCCGCACTACCAGACCAAGCCAGAATGAAGCCTCTCATGCTAAGCGCCGCATTATCAAACTGACCCTGGAAATGAGCCACGTTTAGGAAAAAAAAAAATTCCAAAAAAGATAACAGGAACAGGAGTTAAAAAATGAATTTGTAAGAATTTCCCTTCTTTTTTTTTTTTGAGTCGGAGCCCAGGCTGAGGTGCAGTGGCCCTGTCTCTTATACACATCTAGATGTGTATAAGAGACAGTCTCACATGAGTGTGAAAACTCAATCATCACATTTATGAACTACAAAAGGATTGAATTTGTTGTGATTTTGTCCTTCAACAATAAGAAACTGGTAAATGTGTTTCTCTAAGTTCTGTGAGCCATCCTTGGAAATTAATCAAACCTTTAGATGGGGTAGTAGGAATGCCAATTTGGAGTCAGTAGGTCAGAAGTATAGGTGACAACCTACTACTTTTGAATGATAGCTGAAGTGAGCCGGGGCAGTCTTGTGAGACTGAGCCCTTAACCTGTGGGCAACCTGTGGGAGATGACTCTAACTCCAGGTAGATAGTGCCAGAATTAAATTGAATTATAAGGCAATCTAGCTGGTGTCTGCTGGAGAATTGTTTAGTGTGTAGGAGAAAACTCCCCAACACTGGCCACAGAAGAGTTCTGTGTTAAGTGTGAGAGTAGAGACAAAAAAGTTTGCTTTTTCCTTTATACCCAGCAATTACTAGGACTGTCATTCTCCAAAGAACATTATCCATCCTCTCCCCAAACTGCCTCCCCAGGACCTAGTGGACCTTTTTGACTGCAGAAAATATCCCTGTTCCACACTGAGTTTAAAGCATTTTGCCTCATAGCTCCCTGTGCCTGTTGCAGCAGACAGAGGTGGGGGAAAGTAATCACCACTGTCCTGGCAGTGAGAAAGTAACAGCTGTATCTTCCAAGGACAGTCCCAATTGAAATCTTTGTGCCGCAGGTCATTGTGATATCATATTCTCTAATTCTTTGAAAAATCTTCCCTAAGTCACCACCCTGCCATAGATCTACCACAGAAAACTCTCCCTAACGAAAGCCTTTTGTCACTAGAGTTTGAGGCCCTAACGTTCCCCTCCTAAACTGAGACAGGTTTACAAACTTCCATGGGGTCCACACCCTTCCCAGATACTCCACGGTGCTCCCCATATCCTGCTACGAAATCCCACATGCCCCAGCAACTCATAAACTCATGCTGACCTCATACATAAAAAGATACCCGAGGACTCAATGACCCAAGACGCCCTATTCCATTCATAATGACCCCACCCCTGAACACTGGCACCACCATCTACTAACACAGATGTCTCCAGTGATGCACATGCCCCAGTGAGATCCCAACATCTTCCAAGGAAACTCTCCACATTGACATTTAGATATTCTAAAATGCATCTATAACCATCTTAACTTGCAGCCCAAAATACTCCAAAATAACAAATGTTGCCGCCAAAGTGATAGACTCCACAGAAGTCACTATCGAGAATGCTTGGTGTGCTGCAGCTCTGGGTTCCACGCCCTCAGGACCAATGCACCACCTCTGCAGCTGCCCACCCTGCCCGTGGGCTCAGCTTAGGCCTTGATCCTCAATTCAGCTCACCCTCGAACAATATAGGTTTGGATTGTGTGACTTCACTTTTAATAGAATTTTCCTCCATAAACATCCTGAAGAATATTTTGGAGATTTGCAATATTTTGGCTATTATCAAATAGGCAAGAGATAACAGATGTTAGCAATGATGTGGAGAAAAATGAGCCCTTGTACACTGTTGCTGGGAGTGTATCTCAGTACAGCCATTATGAAAAACACTACAGACGTTCTTCAAAATATTAAAACTAGAACAACAATGCAATCCAGCAATCCCATTTCTGGGTATAAATCCAAAGGAAATCCAATCAGTATATTGAAAAGACATCTAGGCCAGGTGTGGTAGTTCATGCCTATAATACCAGCACTCTGAGAAGCTGAGATGGGAAGATTGCTTGAGACCAGGAGTTAGAGACCAGCTTGGACAAAACAGCAGGACCATGCCTCTACTTTAAAAAAAAAAAAAAAAAGGAACATCTGCCTCCTCATGGTCACTACAGTATTATTCACAACAGCCAAGATACAGAAACAACCAAAGTGCCCATCCATGAATGAATATGTAAAGAAAATATGTGTGTATATATATTTATGTATGTGTATATATAGTGTGTGTGTGTGTACATTTACATAATGGAATATTATTCAACCATAAAAAAGAAAATCCTGCTATTTCCAACAACATGGATGACTCTGGAGGACATTATGCTGGGCGGTATCAGACTGACACAGAAAGATAACTACTGTATGTTCTCACAAGTAGAATCTAAAAAAGTCCAATTCATAGTAACAGAACAGAACAGTTGTTACCACAGGATGGTGGGTGGGGAAAGTGGAGAAATGTTGGTCAAAGGGTACAAATTCTCAGTTATAAAATGAAGAAGTTCTGGCTGGGCGCAGTGGCTCACACTCGTAATCCCAGCACTTCAGGAGGCTGAGGCAGGCGGATCACGAGGTCAGGAGATCCAGACCATCCTGGCTAACATGGTGAAACCCTGTCTCTACCAAAAATACAAAAAATTAGCCAGGCGTGGTGGAGGGGGCCTGTAGTCCCAGCTACTCCGGAGGCTGAGGCAGGAGAATGGCGTGAACCGGGCGGCGGAGCTTGCAGTGAGCTGAGAGTGCCACTGCACTCCAGCCTGGGCGACAGAGTGAGACTCCAAAACAAAACAAAACAAGACAAAACAAACAAACAAACAAACAAAAAAATGAATAAGTTCTGAGGAATCTAATGTACTCTGTGGTGAGTATACCGTACTGGACACTTCAACAGTTTGGAAAGTTTTTGAAAAATCTAATAAATTGTGTGGTAAAAGTAAAAAAAAAAAAAAAAAGCAATATTTAGAAATTAATGACATCAGCTGATTACAGGATGACATCAAATCTTATTTCAGAAGTTAGTAATTATAGAAGAAACTGAATAAACTAAAATTTAAATCAAGCTTCCAAAATAACAATGAATTAACTGCAAAGCAACTACAAGGAAAAAGGTAAATCCATTAACAAAACAAAAAACAAACACTCTCAACCCTCCTTCAAAGGCATACATTGTAAGCCTGGAGAGGTGGTTCACACATGTAATCCCAGCACCTTCAGGGGCTGAGAAGGAAGAACTGCTTGAGCCCAGGAGGTCGAGGCTGCAGTAAGAGGATATAATGCTACTATACTCCAGCCTGGGCCACAGAGAGAGACCCTGTCTCAAAAAGAGAAAAAACAAACAAAAAACCCAAAGCTCTATCTTGTAGTGACAGTCAGTCATTTCTTGCCTATTTCTCCCCTCCTCCATCCTCTACTCCATCCCTGGAAAGAAGAGTTACAAAATGACTGAATCAAGTCACTCCCCTGTGGCTAAATAGGGATTTCAAATATCTTTTGATACAAATAAATACAAAATGCACAAGCCTTATAGAAAAGAGTGGTAATTTTCATCCTCATGAGTACAATTTAAAGAAACAAATTTTAAATTAGAATATAAAGTCACAAATCAATATATTAAAACAACCATCCATATCCAAGCAACTCGTGGCTCATCAGGATGGGGTCCTCTCCCACTCTCTTCACTGCTATGTGTTTCCCTCTCTCATGCTGCAGGTGTCTTTTTTCCCCTTTTCTGTTGTTCTCCCCTTTCTTTATTCCCTCTTTTATGTCTGTTCTGCCCAGTGCTTCGAAACTTGTTTCACCTCTTGTTGCTCTTTCTCCCCAAACTTTCCCATGGTCCCCAAATGGGGAAAAAAAAGACCCTCTCACATTGTTTTACATTGTTTTATACTCAGTACCTGTTTTAAGAAAAAAACAAGGAAGTAAAACCAAAGACAGGCAGCCCCGCGCCAGGCCCAAAACCAGGCCTGGGCCTGCCTGGCCTAAACCCAGTAGTTAAAAATCAACTCATAACTTAGAAACCGATGTTATTCATAGACTCCTGACACTGTATAGAAGATCACTGTGAAACTCCCTGCCCTGTTCTGTTTCTGACTACCAGTGCACGAAACCCCGTCACGTATCCCCTAGATTGCTCAATCACGATGCTTTCATATGAAATCTTTAGTGTTCTGAGCCCTTAAAAGGGACAGAAATTGTGCAGTCGGGGAGCTCGGATTTTAAGGCAGTAGCTTGCCCATGCTCCCAGCTGAATGAAGCCCTTCCTTCCACCACTCGATGTCTGAGCGGTTTTGTCAGCGGCTCCTCCTGCCACACCCAGCCTCTTTCCCCCCATCTGAGCTCCCTGTCTGCTCTCCCTGTTAAAATCCCTCTTCCCTGTTAAATTCCCTCTTCCCTGTTACATCTCCTTTGTTCCCACTCTCTAGCACCCCCAACTTCCTAGGCTTCCTCGCTGATGTGGTTCTCCGTCTACTCTTCCTTTGTTACCCACTCCCCTCTCCTTCAGTCCCAGCACCACGTGGCTGTGTCAGCCCCGGCTCCAACTCTCTTACCTTTTCCAGCCCCCGCCCCCTTCTCCGCCCCCAGTCTGGCGGCAGTGTCTCCTCCTTTGCCGTCCCTCTCTATTTTGCTGCCCTTCATCTCCCTGAAGGTCTCCCTTTTCCCTAATTTCTTTATGTGCTTTTCTCCCCGTGCTACTTTCTCCATGCGTCCTCTTTCACTCTTGCTCTCTTTGCAAGTCCCTAAATTATCATCCTTTATGCCGTATACGCATTCTTTTCTCCCCAGTTTTTCTTTCTGTCCCGTCACTCCCCCTCTTTTCCTCTCCTGATCCCTCTCACCCAACATTCAGGAGGAAAGGGGAGGAATAAGATGCCCACCTCCCGGAAGAGCACATTTTCCAGTGGAGTAAAAATTTGGGAGGGAACAACAGTGGGTGTCACAAGACAGACTCGATGACCTCCCGCAACACGGAGTCAGGAAAAGCGGTGGCTGTGAAGGGGAAGCCTGGAGAGCGGAAGGACCCGGCGTGAGGAGCACACTAGGTGGCGCGGAGGACGGTGTCTCCGGACAGAGGGTCTGCAGAATCCCAGGACCTGGGAGGAGAAGCGCCTCCTTCAGGAGCTGGGCAGCGGGCGCTCCCCTCCAGGGGCCGACAACGACAAAGCTCGGGGGTCTCGACTGGTGGGAATCCACCTTGCGAGGGAGCACTTGACTTGGCCCGAGGCCGAAGCAGAGGTCAATAAGGGTTTTAAGCAGGAACACGACCTGAATGGGGTTATCTACATGGTTATCTACCTGGCATAAAGGCAGGGAGCAAGGAACAGCTTGAGAGAGATTTTAAACCGAAAGGGAAGCAATTCTCGGACTTACGTGGGGAGAAGTGGCTGTTGCAGGGGCGAAGGGGCTATGGATATTTTAAGGTCCGTAGCGATCCCCAGATCACTGGTATGGAGAAGTGATGACTGCGAAGTGCACGTTTAATCCAGGAAGACGGAGCGAAGCAATGTTTAATCCACGTAGACGGAAACACACACCGCGGTAAGGCCTCTCCCTGGCGCAATCTACTTCCGGGAGTGACGGAAACTGCTAGCGGAGAGAAAAAACTGGGAGGCCAGGGGACCGAGCCTGGGCAAGCCTCTGTTGGCAAGGGGCGGGTCGGAAAGAGGGCCCTACCTCGGGGAGGGACCATGAGAAGGTGGAGCCAGGAGGCGGCGGCAGTGGGCGTGGCTAGGTGGGGCGTGACGGAGCCGCGGCGGAGGATGGGGTGGGGTTTCATGGGGTAAGTGGGACCGAGATAGAGCCTGTTATTTACTCTGCTTCACAGGCAGCATGTCTGGTTTTCTGCCTACTTCTTGTCCTGTGAAGCAGCGTTGCTTCCTGCCTATTTTAAGTTAATGTTTCAGAATTTAAGGTTAAAGCTTAAAGTTGTGGTCCACTTATATTGGAAGCTAAGATGATTTCTTCTTAACAAGTTGAAGTGATTTAAGTCAAAACCGATTTTTACAATCTCGGTGGACTCCATCCACTCTTGCCAGTGACGCTGAAGCTACTCAGTAGTCAGGGAACTAGGATCTCGCTGGGGATTTGATGTGGAGCCCTGGCTGGATCCAGGAACCCGGGAGACATTATGCCAAGCGAAATATGCTAGACACAGAAAGACAAATACTGCATGTGCTTTTACACGTGCAAAGTACAAACGTCAAATTCACAGCGACGGATTAGAAGGATGGTTACCCGGGTTGGGGGATGTATCCTATGCCTTTATCACCATTGTATTTTGGAAGCAGATAACTTCTCTGGCCTCATAGATTCACAACTGGGCAGAAATTTTGCCTCACGATGAATCACACCTTGATCCTCACCCATGTGTGGTTCAGATAATATTTAAGGGGTATTCTGGCCTAAGAGCTGATATAGGAATGGATAAAGACTTTTGAGAGTTGATACTGAAATAGATTAAGTCTTTTGAGATGGACCAGGTGCACTGGCTCAGGCTTGTAATCCCAGCAGTTTTGGAGGCCCAGGTGGGAAGATCACTTGAGCTCAAGAGTTCAAAACCAGCCTGGGCAGCATAGTGAGACCCTCATCTCTACAAGAAATACAAAAATTAGCCAGGCTTGGTAATGCACTCTTGTAGTCCCAGCTACTCGGCAAGCTGAGGTGTCAGAATTACTTGAGGCCAGGGATTTGAGATCATCCTGGGCAATATAGCCAGACCCTATCTCTACAAAAAATTAAATTATCTAGACATGGTGGCCTGCACGTGTGGGCCCAGCAACTTAGGAGGGTAAGGAAGGAGGATCACTTGAGCACAGGAGGTCGAGGCTGCAGTGAGCCATGATCACGCCACCGCACTGCAGCCTGTGTGACAGAGAGAGACCCTGTCTCAAAAAAAAAAAAAAAAAAAGATTTTCATTGGGATGAGGGTGAAGAGACCTTGCATGTAAGAAGCACATAAGTTTTGGGAGTCCAGAGCACAGAGTGTTATGAGCAGAATCATGTCCGCAGAAAACCATATCTTGAAGTCTAACACCCACTACCTCAGAATATGACTGTATTTAAATATAGGGCATTTAAAGAGGTGATTAGGTTAAAATAAGCTTGTTAGAGTGTGCTGTGATCCTACTGACTGACTTCCTTATGAGAAAAGGAGATTTGGTTGGGTGCAGTGGCTCATGCCTATAATCACCACACTTTGGCAGGCCAAGGTAGCAGGGAGCTAACTTGCATTCTTCTGTTAGCTGAGGCATTTGATGATAAGTGAAAGCAGAAAGTTTGTGAGTTATTTACATTCTTTCCACAGAAAGGCGATATGTCCTTGGCCATAAAGAAAAAGAGAACTACAGCTTATCTGCTTCCTCTATTTTGTTCATATGTCCTGGACCATGAAGAAAGACAGATTTATAGCTTATTTGCTTTATCTCTTTGCTTTCTCCTGGTCCTTTCAGGCTGACTCCTTTTCCCCAATTAGGGCTCCACAGACTCTACCCTAAAAGGGCATTTTTTTCTCACCCTCCCACAAATAAACCAGGATCCTATTTCCCAGCATGAAAAGTTTGTCAGAAAAAAAACTGCAGCTGCATGGGACCTTCTTTCTCTTCTTCAAAACTACTTCACCTCTTCTCTCTCCTGTCTCTCTCTTCCTAGACTGCCCTGCACAATTCTAGGTCCCCAGTGAATCCTTCGGTTGACATGCAAGGGAAGAACCCATAGGGAAAGGAAATCTCTGGCTCTCAGAGGTAACTTTTTGGATGTCTGGATGCATTCATAACCATCCCTGTGTTACCAGAAAGGGGTCCTGATCCAGAACCTGAAACTGCCATTGCACAATTATAACTGAGAAAAGTATTACAGTGAAAGAGATCTGACCTAATCAACTCCATCTTGCTTTTAACCTCTAAGCTGCCCTTGTTCATTCCTGGGCATAGGCTGAATTAACTTTGGGAGGAACTTAGTTTATAGTTTGAATCATAGACATTAACAGCCCTTTCCCAAAACAAACCCCCTTGCTGCTTGGGGACTAGACTGCCTTTGTAAGACTAACGAATTAGGCACAAGGTGAGAGATAGTAGTTTAGGAGTCACGTAGCTGGAGGCTACAAGATTCTCACCCTTCCCAAATTGTTCTTGGGGATAACATTACTATTATAAAACCTAAGCTCAGTGCTTGAGATATTTTGCAGATCCTGAACTTGATGGCTCACCTGACACCAACCCAGATCCATAAACTGGCTCATCTGGTCTTGTGACCCTACCTAGGAACTGACTCAGTGCAAAATGACAGCTTCAGATCTCTATGATTTCATCTCCTACCCAACCAACCAGCACTCCCGACTCACTGACCCCTACCCATCAAATTATCCTTAAAAACCCTGATCCCCGAGTTTTCAGGGAGACTCATTTGAGTAATAAAAAAATTTCAGGTTCCTGTACAGCCAACTTCACGTGAATTAAACTCTCCATTGCAATTCCCCTGTCTTGATGAATCGACTCTGTCTAGGCAGCAGGGAAGGAGAACCTGTTGGGGAGTTACAACCAAAAGGGAGGGTTCTTGGATCTCATGCAAGAAAGAATTAGGGGTGAGTTCACATTGTAAAGTGACAGCAAGTTTACTAAGCAAGTAAAGGAATAAGGCAGGGTGCGGTAGCTCACGCCTATAATCCCAGCACATTGAGAGAGGCTGAGGTGGGCAGATTGCTTGAACCCAGGAGTTCGAGAGCAACCTGGGCAACAAGACAAAACTCCATCTCTACAAAAAACACAAAAATTCGCCAAGGGTAATGGTGTGCCCCTGTAGTTCAAGTCCAAGCTAGTTGGAAGGCTGAGGTTGGAAATTGCTTGAGCCTGGGAGGTGGATGCTGCAATGAGCCTAGATGGCGTTACTGCATTACTGCTTAGGTGATAGAGCCAGACACTGCCTCAAAAAAAAAAAAAAGTGAACTCAGATTCTTTAATTCAACACTGAATGTTTACTCTTGTAACTCATGCCTAGGTTGAGAAAGACTCAATTTTCCTCATGCTAAATACTTTATACATGTCCTTTCTTCATGCATACATAGGACACTTTACACAATATAATTGTTGAAAGTGCTTCTGAAATACTATTTAGACAAATTGTCTATAATATTTTTACACCTGCACTATAAAATTAATATTTATCAGACAATAAATATTAAATAGTTTAATAAAAGATGCATTTTCAAAGGTTCTAACAATGCATGTTTGAGGTTATCATAATAAACACTGTATTCTATGACTTCTCAACTGTAATATAATTTTTTTTTGAGAGGGGATCTTGCTCTGTTGCCCAGGTTGCAGTGCGGTGGTGCAATCACGGCTCATGTAGCCTCCACCTCCCTAGGCTTAAGTGATCCTCTCACCTCAGTTTTTGTATTTTTAGTAGAGATGGGGTTTCATCATGTTGCCTAGGCTGGTCTCAAACTTCTGGGCTCAGGCAATCTATCCACTTCAGCCTCCCAAAGTGCTAGGAATACAGGCATGAGCCACAGAGTCCAGCCAAAACTACATTTTAAAAATAATTTTTTAATCATTATACACTCTGCTAGAAACCATTTAACCCAATGTATGGACTTACATTTCTTCCACTGAAGAACGTGAAGGATCCCTAAATCAAGGCGGCATTCTCAGATTTGTGTGGCAAAAAAAGTATAGAGAAATGATAGATGCAAAGAATGTGTTCTGCCAATATGTGGAGGATCCCTTTTATTTTAAGTTCAGTGAAAGCATTGGAATGATACAAGAAAATAAACTGAAATTGTATAATGTGGAAACGAGCTCTGTTGCTAATGTGCAAGTTTATCACTGAGATTTTAAAAACACAACATGCTAATTATACCTTAAAATATGCTTCTCCCAGTCTGGGCAACATGGCGAAACCCCATCTCTACAAAAAAATTCAAAAATTAGCTCCGTATGGTGATGTACACCTGTAGTCCCAGCTACTTGGGAGGCTGAGGGAGGAGGATCACCTGAGCCCAGGAGGTGGAGGTTGCGGTGAGCTGAGATCGCACCACTACACTCCAGCCTGGGTGACTGAGCCAGACCCTGTCTTGAAATATTACAATATGTGACAGTGCAGCTTCCATCAGAAATAATTTGTTCCTCTTTGCCCACACATAATATTCACCTCCACGTCCTCAAAAAAATTTTTTAAAAGCCCAAACATAACTTTCAGTTGCAGGCTGGGATCCATGATAGTCTCATGAAACGTCTGTTCATTGAAAGCCCAGTAGAGTCCTCGTCGCTCACAACATTTCATGGTGGAACAGAAAAATAAAACCTGAATTAACCCTCACATTCAGAAAAGAAAAACAAAGAAGGTACCCAGTAGTTTCTGGTCCATAGCAAATGTGCAATTTTGCTGAGAAGATGAGTTAGGGCCTGGTTCCAGGAGGTCAAGAATGAACAACAATACTTTTCATGGCTACAGTTCTCCTGAGAATAGGTTTCCAGTCCATTATATTTTGTTGTTCTTGACTTCACCCGATGACACCCCTCATGCAGTATCAGAAAGTACGCCCTCCTTCTGCAGTAAGCAGCTTCCCCCAGCTACTTCTTTCGCACTTAAATTTACCATCCCAAAGACTATTATAAGTCTAAATTTAATTTTGTTTTCATAAAATACTATGGACTGATAGAGGTCTCAAAAGTATAACACTATGAAAAGTAAAACAAAAGATAGCATTCTATCCGATGCCATTTCAAAATAGGGACATTTTCAAAGCTAAACCCTGACTTTAGCTATACCCACAAGTTTTAGGAACACTTCCTTAGTTTCAGAATTTTATTCCAGTGCTTTTGAACTTCTTGGGCCCCAGTCTAGTATCTATTTACTACACTTGCCATTTCATCCCCCTGCAAAAAACAATTTCACAAGACTTACCTTAATCAACTGGCAGGTTATTTCAAAGAACATTAGGGCTATGGCCTTGATTTGGACTTCGCTATAATTTTAACTTGCTGTTGCCCCTCAAACCACTTCTCAAATGTGAGTTTTATCAGTTGCAGATGAGCTACTGCTGCAGACTTAAACACTTCTTGAAAATCAGCTAACTCATTTTTGAAGAATTTACAAAATATTGTGTTGAGTACAGTTGAAAGCCATATGGCACATTAGCACCTTCTGCTTTCTGTTTTTGTTTTGTTTTGTTTTGAGATGGAGTCTCACTCTGTCGCCCAGGCTGGAGTGCAGTGGCGTGATCTCAGCTCACTGCAACCTCCGCCTCTTGGTTTCAAGCAATTCTCTGCCTCAGCCTGCGGAATAGCTGGGACTGCAGGCTCCCGCCACCACGCCTGGCTAATTTTTTTGTATTTTTAGTAGAGATGGGGTTTCACCATCTTGGCCAGGTTGGTATTGAACTCCTGACCTCGTGATCCACCCGCCTTGGCCTCCCAAAGTGCTGGGATTACAGGCATGAGCCACCGCGCCCAGCCCCAGCACCTTCTGCTTTCTTGATCTCTATACTGGCAGGTGGTATTTCCAAGAACAACGCCCCCTCTCCAGGAAACGTTTACAAATATCTAGAGACATTTTTGATTGTCACAACTGGTGGTGTTGCTGGTATCTGGTGGGGAAGGGACAGTGATGTGTCTCCTCCACATCTCATGTTGAAATATGACCCAAATTGTTGAAGGTGGGCTGAATGAAAGGTGCTTGGGTAATGGGGCTGGGTCCCTTCTGAATGGCTTGGTGCTCTCCCCATGATAATGAGTGAGTTCTCACTCTTAGTACACACAAGACCTACCTATTTAGAAGAGGCTAGTGGCTGGGCTGGTGGCTCAAGCCCATAATCCCAGCACATTGGGAGGCTGAGGCAAGTGGATCACCAGGTCAGGAGTTCAAGACCAGCCTGGCCAAGATGGTGAAACCTCATCTCTATTAAAAATACAAAAGGTAGCCAGGCATGGTGGTGGGCACCTGTAATCCCAGCTACTCAGGAGGCTTAGACAGACAATTGCTTGAACCCAGGAGGCAGAGGTTGCAGTGAGCTGACATCGCACCACTGCACTCCAGCCTCGGCAACAGAGCAAGATCTGTCTCAAAAAAAAAAAAAAAAAAAATTCTTCTTCTTATAGTACACAGATGCATTTTAAAGGGGTCTCATCTATTGCTTTTTCTCTCAAAATCAATTTCAATTTGGCTTGTCTGTTCACATTTACATGAGGATCCGAACTGTTGTTTTCATAGGTAAATGAGTGACCAAGTATCCTTAGCTTTGAAGAGAGAGAGTATTTTGCTTCTCGTAGCTAATAGGCACTCCTAGGTGACAGGAGGGGCCTCATAGGAGTGTCTGGGAAGTCGACTCACCATGACATGTAGTGGCTCTACAGAGAACCCCCACAAAATTAGTTTAAAAAAGATTAATCCAGGAAGCGCATATGGGTGCTGGTAACTTGTGCTTTGAGCCCTCCTGGAGGTGCTTAGACCTTCAGAGAAGAAACTGAGACACATAGGAGGGTGGCAGTGACTCAGTGGTAACACACTGTGGAGTCTCCTTTGCAAGCAGCACACACTTTGACCCACTCCACAAAACCCTAGGCCACATCTCAGTTTCTCCTTTTAAGGAAAAAAGAAAAAAAAGTGGGAATGAAATAATCTAAGAATGAGAAGAAAACAAGAAGAATGACCCCCCTTTCAGGCACTCTTTTGGTTTTATGGCACCTCTTCTTGCAAGTGTTTGTGTGACATGAACATGAACTTACATGGTCTTTTTGTGCACAAGTACATCAAGGAAAATTCAGAGCCCAAAGGTCGGCCTGCAACTATAAAGTCCCCAAGTTCTCTATCTCTTTTTTTTTTTTTTTTTTTTTTGAGACAGATCTTGCTCTGT
>NW_012108030.1:458207-468644 GCF_000951045.1 Mandrillus leucophaeus | reverse complement strand
GCCGAGGCAGGTGGATCACGAGGTCAGGAGATCGAGACCATCCTGGCTAACATGGTGAAACCCCGTCTCTACTAAAAATACAAAAAACTAGCCGGGCGTGGTGGCGGGCACCTGTAGTCCCAGCTACTCGGAGGCTGAGGCGGGAGAATGGCGTGAACCCGGGAGGTGGAGCTTGCAGTGAACCGAGATCGTGCCACTGCACTCCAGCCTGGGTGACACAGCGAGACTCCGTCTCAAAAAAATGAATAAATAAAATAAAATAAAATAAAATAAAATAAAAGTATTGGTAAAATAGGCCAGGCACGGTGGCTCATGCCTGTAATCCCAGCACTTTGAGAGGCTGAGGCAGACAGATCACCTGAGGTCAGGAGTTTGAGACCAGCCTGGCCAACATGGTGAAACCCATCTCTACTAAAACTACAAAAATTCACCAGGCATGGTGGTGGGCACCTGTAACCCCAGCTACTCAGGAGGCTGAGGTGGGAGAATCTCTTGAACACAGGGAAGGCAGAGGTTGCAGTGAGCCGAGATCATGCCACAGAACTCCAACCTGGGCAAAAGGGCAAGACTCTATTTCAAAAAAAAAAAAAAGTATTGGTAAAATAATATTAGAAACATCTTAAGAATTGCCAGCATACATTTTTGTTTGCACTTATTGATGAAGAAATGTCATACTTATCCCTGCCAAATACTACTGAGGCAGGAAAATAGCAGAGGGAATTGGAGTTTGGATAAAGGGTGGAATGAGTAGGAGCAGAAGCAAGGTGAAGAGGTGGGTGCCCAAGCATGTCATGAATGGTCTATGTAAGTCATTAATAAGGGGATTTATGAAAAAAAAACTTTTATATTTCAAGTTGTATATAAATTAAGGGGAAACTATAATGGTATTTCTAGTGACTGGGTTTTGATCTTTAAAAAAATCACTTATAGACTAAATAACTGGATCAAAATACAAAATTTTCCTAAGGTATTGTTTTACTCTTAATAAACTGCAAGACATTATAATTTTTTTTACAAAAAGTTCAACTTTTATTGTGTCTTGCTGTTTGTAGCTTTCTCTCCTCTTTTAAAAGGCATGAAATAATAACTCTATCCTTCAACTAATTTTCAGCTCCTGTAAGTTTTTCTCTTTTAGTTTCTAACTGTTGTGGCCTCATGCCAACAACAACGAAATGGTTTATCCTAGAGGTGTAAAGGAAAAGTTTCCTTTCAATGTAATATTCCCCATAGGAAACAGCAGTTGCACTGCAGAAGGTCTTTTCTTTTGCCTTTCAATAACTGGCCTAATAAACAGGTATTACACTTTATCAAAATAATTCCTATGTCATTATTACTAAGTTTGGTTTGGTTAGAAAAAAACTAAGATTAAAAAAAATTTTTTTAATTAAGGTTATTACATCCACATAATTTTCTGTATGTGTGTGTGTTTTTTTTTTTAAGACAGTCTCACTTTGTCACTCAAGCTGGAGTGTAGTGGCATAATCTTGGCTCACTGCAACCTTGTCTCATGGGTTCAAGGGATTCTTGTGCCTCAGCCTCCTCAATAGCTGCGATTACAGGCACACACCACCATGCCCAGATAATTTTTTTGCATTTTTAGTAAAAATAAGGTTTCGCCATGTTAGCCAGGCTGGTGGCAAACTCCTCACCTCAAGTGATCTGCCCACCTTGGCCTGCCAAAGTACTAGGATTACAGGTGTCAGCCACCATGCCTGGCCTGTATGTGCTTTTAAAGTCCTTGTGTCACTAAGTTACAGGGCTTTGACGCCTGGGTCTAAAAAGGACACCAAGTCCTCCTAAATCTTAAACACTGACAGCAGTTAAAACCTCATCTTCAGACCTAATAGAAGATGCCAATCAAAATAAACTGTGTTCGTGAGACACAGGACAAGAAAGTAAAACTATTCAACTCCTCAAGGCCCAGGGGCTATTACAGCAGAGGTGGGCACATGAAATTGTAAGAGCTTACCTAGAAAGATAAAACAAGTTCAGTTTCTCTACAAATTAACCATTGATGTCAAAGGCACACTGATGCAAGACCAGCATATGAGCCTCTGTGTCAGATTAACAAGGTTTTCTTGGAGTATTGACCCACTCCTTGATAAAGATTATAACGGTTGTAAAAAGGCTTATGGAAATCATATCTTATGGGCAAGATGATTAAAATTTTAGATTGTTTATAAAATTTTGAATAACAAATTTAATTGGCCTCACGCTCTCTTTATTAGGGCTTATTGTTTGAGAAATTAAGTGTCCTCTCTCAAAAAATAAAGGTTTTTCCCTTTTTTTGAAATCTTTGTGTATCACTTTGGTTAAATGAAGGACTTACTTTACAATGACCTGTGATCCTATTTTGTGATACTAAGAACTTTAAAGTTTGTCAAATTTTTTTGTCAAATTTTAAATTGGGTCCTCATTAATCTTTTGATATTAGTTCCCTAAAGTCCAAAAGAGACACATTCAGTTTATCTGGTACAAAAATCATACAGAAAGCATTGTCATACAGAAAGCTTCAGCCCCCCGAGGAGCTGGGACTATAGGCGCCTGCCACCTTGCCTGGCTAATTTTTCTTACTTTTAGTAGAGACGGGGTTTCACCGTGTAAGGCAGGCAGGATGGTCTCGATCTCCTGACCTCGTGATCCACCCGCCTCAGCCTCCCAAAGTGCTGGGATTACAGGCGTGAGCCAGCATGCCTGGCCGAACATTTGATATTTTAAAAAGTCTTACTACATTTGTTACATTTGTAAGGTAGCTCTTCAGTATGAACACTCTGGTTTCCATTTCAATGTTCAGGTAAAAGCCTTACCACACACATTACATTTGTGTGGTTCCTCTCAAAGTTGTATATTTTGATGTCTAGTGAGTTCTGATGCCTGGGGAAAGTCTCCGGCACATACATGTAGATTCTCTATCAGTATAAACTCCCTTATGTCCAGTAGTGATTGAACTCTGGTAAAGGTTTTGCCACACTTTTCTCATTTGTAAAGCACCTCTGCACTTTGAATTATCTATAGATCCACAAGTTTTGATCTTTGAATAGAATTCTTGCCACACATACTGCGCTTCAGTAATTTCTCTCCAATATGTATATTCTTTTTTTCCTTTTTTTTTTTTTTGAGACAGAGTCTTGCTGTATCACCCAGGCTGGAGTGCAGTGGTGTGATTTTGGCTCACTGCAACCTCCACCTCCTGGGTTCAAGCAATTCTCCTGCCTCAGCCTCCCAAGTAGCTGGGACTATGGGCACACGCCACCATGCCTAGCTAATTTTTTGTATTTTAGTAGAGACGGGGTTTCACTGTGTTGCCCAGGCTGGTCTCACACTCCTGAGCTCAGGCAATCTGCGCACCTCAGCCTCCCAAAGTGCTAGGATTACAGGCGAGAGCCACTGCGCCCAGCCTTCCAGTATGTACATTCTTATGACAAGTGAGTAGTGAACACTACCTTAAAACTTAGCTACGTTTACTGCATGTGTAAATGTATTGGGCCATATTTGAATTGCTATAAAGAAATACCTGAAGCTGGGTAATTTATAAAGAAGTTTAATTGAATCACAGTTCTGCAGGCTTTACAGGAAACATGGTGCTGGCATCTGCTCACCTTCTGAGGAAGCCTCAGGAATGTTAAAATCACGGTGGAAGGAAAAGGGGGAGTGGGCATATCACATGGCAAGAATAGGAACGAGAGGGAGGTTCCATACACTTTTTCTTTTCTTTTCTTTTTTTTGAGACAGGGTCTCACTGTCAGCCAGGCTGGAGTGTACTGGCACAATCTTGGCTCACTGCAACCTCTGTCTCCTGGGTTCCAGCGATTCTCATGCTTCAGCCTCCTGAGTAGCTGGGATTACAGGCATGCATCACCATGCCTGGCTAAGTTTTGTATTTCAGTAGAGACAAGGTTTCACCATGTTGACCAGCCTGGTCTTGAACACCTGGCCACAAGTGATCTGCCCGCTTCAACCCCCCTAAATGCTGGGATTACAGGCATGAGCCACCATGCCTGAACTGCCATACACTTTTAATCAACAAGATCTCAGCCGGGCTTGGTGACTCACGCCTATAATCCCAGCACTTTGGGAGGCTGAGGTAGACAGATCATGAGGTCAAGAAATTGAGACCATCCTGGCAAAAATGGTGAAAATCCGTCTCTACTAAAAATACAAAAATTAGTCAGGCATGGTGGTGTGCGCATGTAGTACCAGCTACTCAGGGAAACTGAGGCAGGAGAATCACTTGAACCTGGGAGGCAGAGGTTGCAGTGAGCCGAGATCATGCCACTGCATTCCAGCCTGGTGACAGAGAGAGACTTCGTCTCAAAAAAACAAAACAAACAAACAAAAAAACAAGATCTCACCAGAACTCACTATCCCAAGAAGAGCAAAAACCAGGTGGTGCTAAACCACTCTTGAGAAATTCACTCCTGTGATCCAGTCATCTCCCACTAGGCCCCACCTCCAATACGGGGGATTAAAATTCCACATGAGGTTCAGACAGAAGCATCAAATATACAAACTATACCTGTAAATGTGAATTATTTGAACCCAGAAGTTAGGAGAACATCTAAAGGCGTTTCCACATTGAGTTTTGTTGTAAGATTCTCTCCAGTATGTTTTGTCTGATGTTTAGTGAGGCCTGAGCGACTAATGAAAGATTTGCCACACTCATTACATTTATAAGGTTTTTCTCCAGAATGAATTATTTGGTGTTTGTTGAGGCAAGAAAACCGTCCAAAGGCCTTGCCACATTCAATACATTTGTATGGCTTCTCTCCAGTGTGATTTCTTTGATGGTACACCAGCTTTGACCTTTCAATAAAAGCTTTACCACATTCATTACATTTGTAAGGTTTGTCTCCAGTATGCATTTTCTGATGATTAACCAGAATTGAACGTACTCTAAAGGCTTTGCCACACTCATTACACATGTAAGGTTTCTCTCCAGTATGAATACTCCGATGGCGTGCTAGTGTTGATTGATGACGAAAGACCTTGCCACATTCATTACATTTGTAAGGTTTCTCTCCAGTATGAATTCTCCGATGCCTTGCAAGGTTCGAAGTGGAATTAAAGACCTGGCCACATTCAATACATTTGTATGGCATCTCTCCAGTATGCCTTCTCTGATGGTACGTCAGGCCTGTTATATGACTAAAAGTTCTACCACAATGGCTACATTTGTGTGGTTTCTCCCCAGTAGGATTTCTGTGATATCTTGCAAGTTTTGAACTTTGGATAAATGCCCCTCCAAACTCATTACAATTGTAAGGTTTCTCTCCAGTATGAATTATCAGATGTTTAGTGAGGCTTGATCGCTGAGTATAGGCTTTGCCACAATCATTACATTTGTAAGGTTTCTCTCCGGTATGAATTTTCCGATGACGTGCTAGGCATGAGTAGTAACTGAAGACCTTACCACATTCATTACATTGAAAAGGCTTCTCTCCAGTATGAATTCTCTTATGATTTGAAAGGTTTCCACTGTCATTGAAGACCTTGTCACACACATTACATTTGTAAGGTTTCTGCCCAGTATGAATTCTTAGATGACGTGCTAGGCATGAGTAGTTCCTGAAGACTGTGCCACATTCATTACATTGGAAAGGTTTCTCTCCTGTGTGTATTCTCTTATGGATTGAAAGGTTTCCACTGTAATTGAAGACCTTGCCACACACACTACATTTGTAAGGTTGCTCCCCAGTATGAATTCTTAAATGTCTTACAAGGCATGAATTTTCACTAAAGACCTTTCCACATTCACTGCATTGGTAACGTTTCTCTCTAGTATGAATTATCTTATGTCGAGTGAGTAATGACCCCTGTTTAAAGGCTTTGCCACATTTATCACATTTGTAAGGTTTCTCTCCAGTATGAATTCTCCGATGCCCCGCAAGATGTGAAGTCTGACTGAAGACCTTGCCACATTCATTGCATTTGTAAGGTTTCTCTCCAGTATGACTTCTCTGGTGCCTTGCAAGTTGTGAACGTTGACTGAAGACCTTGTCACATACATCACACGTATATGGTTTCTCTCCTGTATGGATTATCTGATGTGTAGTGAGGCTTGAGCTCCGTTTAAAGGTTTTGCCACACTCGCTACATTTGTAAGGTTTGTTTCCACTATGAACTGTCTGATGAGTTGCCAGGTTGGAACTTTGACTAAAGGACTTTCCACATATGTTGCATTTGTATGGTTTCTCTCCAGTGTGGATTCTCTGGTGATTTACAAGATTTGAATTCTGCCTAAAGACCTTGCCACATATGTCACATTGATATGGTTTCTCTCCTGTATGGATTATCTGATGTGTAGTGAGGCATGAGCCTTGTTTGAAGGTTTTCCCACACTCATTACATTTGTAAGGTTTCTCTCCAGTGTGAATCCTTTGATGTATTGCAAGGTTGTAACTTTGACTAAAGGACTTGCCACATTCATTACATTTGTATGGTTTCTCTCCGGTGTGACTTCTCCAGTGATTTACAAGATCAGAATTTTGTCTGAAGATCTTGCCACATACATCACATTGACATGGCTTCCCCCTTGTATGGACTATCTGATGTATTGTTAGTAGTGAGCCCCGATGAAAGGCTTTGCCACATTCGTTGCATTTGTAAGGTTTCTCTGTAGTATGCACCATCTGATGGTTAATAAGACTTGAAGACACTCTAAAGGCTTTGCCACACTCATTACATATGTAAGGTTTTTCCCTAATGTGTGTTTTCTCAAGTTGGGTGGGTAATGACAGTTGCAAAAACTCATTCCCATATTTTTTAGAAATGTTGATTTGGACACTTGGAAGAATTCTTTGAAGTGGTGAGACTAGGGAACCATTATTAACTGTCTTCTCAGATTGGTTACATTCATAAATTTTCCCTTCAGTTTGAAATTTCTGCAGTTCAGTCAGATGTGAGTGAAAGCTTAATGGAAGCTGATTTTCAATACATTTGTTTTCTACATCCTCTTGACTATGTTGACCACTTTTACCAGTAAGATTGTTTTTATAGGTCATTGGCACTTCTTTATTATTTATTTCACCATCTTTCCATTGAAACTCAAGGTCCTGTAGATTTTTCTGGACTTCCCTTAAGTAAAAATTTTCAATATCATAACATTCATGTCTTTCCAGCATCACTCTTTGGAATTTTTCTCCTGTATTACTGTTTCCTATTGGTGGTAATTCCTTGGTCATACATTTAGGAAGGATACCTACAAAATATAATGAACATAGGAGTTTTTTTGTTGTTTTTTTGTTTTTTTGGTTTTTTTTTTTTTGAGACAGAGTCTTGCTCTGTTGCCCAGGCTGGAGCAGAGTGGCACAATCTTGGCTCACTGCGACCTCTACCTCCTGGGTTCAAGCTATTCTTCTGCCTCAGCCTCCTGAGTAGCTGGGACTACAGGTGCATGCCACCACACCTGGCTAATTTTTGTATTTTTAGTAGAGGCAGGGTTTCACCATATTAGCCAGGCTGGTCTCGAACTCCTGACCTCGTGATCTGCCCACTTCGGCCTCCCAAAGTGCTGGGATTACAGGCATGAGTGAGCCACTGCACCTGGCTGAACATGAGTTTTACAAATAACTAGTATTATTTGTTTTTGTTTGTTTGTTTTTAAATAACTACTATTCATAAATATTTTATATTGAAAACATACTACACTAAAAGTAACATTTATATTAGACAGTTACCAAACTTTACCACAGTGATCTTTTATTTTTACAAATAAAAAAGGAGTAGAATTCTTCAGTAAAGAAACACTAATCACATGTAATTCAAATTAATTTTAAGGAAGTCTAGTTTCAAACATTCAATGACCAAAAGACTCATGTTGTGCAAACATATATATTAACACTAAAAGAAGTATTTTTCCACCATGCCCCCAAATCATACACCAACTGGCAGCAAACATATGGCTCTCTCAGAAGAAAAAACAGTTATATATATATTTACTTCATATTTATTGTGCACAAATAAATGTCAAATTACAGCTAAATATCAACAAGTTCAACTAATTAATGATCTATGTAAATGGCAAGCTAAATTATAAATCAAAAATAGTACTGGGAAAATGAGAAAGAACTTTTTGAAGTTATAAAACTAAGTTATTTTTCTGAATACTTATTATATAAGTATTAAACCTGTTCTAAAACTACCTATTTCTGGCTGGGTGCGGTGGCTCCCACCTGTAATCCCAGCTCTTGGAGGCCAAGGTGGGTGGATCACGGGGTAAGGAGTTTGAGACCAGCCTGGCCAACATGATGAAACTCTGTCTCTACTAAAAATACAAAAATTAGCTGGGCATGGTGGTGGGCACCTGTAATCCCAGCTACTCAGGAGGCTGAGGTAGGAGAATTGCTTGAACTCAGGAGACAGAGGTTGTAGTGAGCTGAGATTGCGCCACAGCATTCCAGTCTGGGTGACAGAGCAAGACTCTGTCTCGGAAAAACAAACTAACAAAAAGCTATCTATTTCCATAAAAAAATAGACATTTGCAACACTAACAAGCAATGCAAGTCAGCTATATTGACTTATGTCTGCCAAAACTCATATGTTAGGGTCCTAATCCTCAATGTAGTATTATTTGGAGGAGTGAAAACTTTGGGAGGCAATTAGGTCAGCATGGTAGGTAGAATTTCAGGAACGGAATAGGAATTAGAATAGATGTGAAAAAGCTTTTGCTTTTTGCATGACAATCCTTCTGCCATATGAGGACACATTAAGAGTCAGCCATGATACACCAGGAAAAGGGCCCACACCAGGAACCAAAGTGACTGGCTCTGACATGTGGACTGCTCATCACCCAGATCTGTGAAAAGTGAATTTCTGTTGTTCAAACCACCCTATCTATGGTATCTGCTATACCTAGCCACATTAAGTTAAAGCTAATATGCCATCTCATTATAAACATGAAATAATGTTGATATACCTTATTAAACAAAGAGACTTCTGAGTCTTTACTGTAGAACATGCAATATTCCAAGCTAGCCAACAGCACTAACTTGTTTTTAAAAATCTTAAGATAAATTATCACTATTTTACAAATAAGGACAGTAAGTCTGCCCACAGGATTTATGTATCTACACCCAAATTACAAAGAAAGTAAGACGTGAACCTGGGTTTCCAGTATCAAACATGTTTTTAAATAAAACTGGTCAAACAGGCAGTGCAGATAACTGGTCACCCAAATACCAAGAGTGTAGAAAGAAATACTTCAAGAGCTGGCCGGTCGCGGTGGTTCACGCCTGTAATCCCAGCACTTTGGGAGGCCGAGACAGGCGGATCACGAGGCCAGGAGATCGAGACCATCCTGGCTAACACAGTGAAACTCCGTCTCTACTAAATATACAAAAAATTAGCCAAGTGTAGTGGTGAGCGCCTGTATTCCCAGCTACTCAGGAGGCTGAGGCAGGAGAATGGCGTGAACCCGGCAGGCGGAGCTTGCAGTGAGCTGAGATCGCGCCACTGCACTCCAGCCTGGGTGACAGAGTGAGACTCCATCTCAAAAAAAGAAAAAAAACAGAAATACTTCAAGAGCCAAGGTGTGTTGCCAAAACATTATTCAGTCATCCTTCATGAATAACGGTATCTGAGTCATCATCCCCTGCACATATTGATGTAGCCAGTGTTCTCAGAAAGTTGTCAAGTGAATGAGTAGGCGTCATCCCTTACACGCTGAGTGTAGCGTGGAAGGTGAGGGAGTTCTGCAATAATGGGAGTGTAAAATTAATACGCTAGTAAGTGACTGGGTAGTCCATCTGGACCAAAGTAATATGTTCAGAAGAGGAAGGGAGGAGGAAGGGCATGAGGGGAGGGGAAAGAGTTATGAGCATGGGGCAGCAGGGTTTGTGCTTGCAGAGCTGTGGGTATGTACTTGCCTAAAGAATAGTTAAAATTCTGACTTTGGAAGAAAACAAAGACTTATTTAGAAGTAATGCAGTAACTCACATCTGTAATCCTAGCAATTTGGCAGGCCAAGGTGGGCAGACTGCTGAGCTCATGAGTTTGAGACCATCCTGGGTGAAACCCCATCACTACTAAAATACAAAAAATTAGCCGGGTGCGGTGGTGTGAGCCTGTAGTCCCAGCTACTCAGGAGGCTGAGGTAGGAGAATTGCTTGAACTCGGGAGGCGGAGGTTGCAGTGAGCTGAGTTCATGCCACTGCACTCCAGCCTGGGCGACTGTGGGCGGCAAGCCACCCAGGTGCCGAGGTAAGAGACTGAGGGCACGAGCTGTTTCAGTATAATAAAATACATAAAATAACAAGAGTTATACTAGATATAGATCACAGATATGATTATATGTAAGTATCACTAATCATTAGTTTGTAGTAATTACTCTTTATGCCAATATTATAATAATCCTCGCTCTACAATCATAACCTAGGAAAAGCCAGGCCATACAGAGATAGGAGCTGAAGGGACATGGTGAGAAGTGACCAGAAGACAAGA
>NW_012108030.1:454895-458157 GCF_000951045.1 Mandrillus leucophaeus | reverse complement strand
AAAAATCTTAAGATAAATTATCACTATTTTACAAATAAGGACAGTAAGTCTGCCCACAGGATTTATGTATCTACACCCAAATTACAAAGAAAGTAAGACGTGAACCTGGGTTTCCAGTATCAAACATGTTTTTAAATAAAACTGGTCAAACAGGCAGTGCAGATAACTGGTCACCCAAATACCAAGAGTGTAGAAAGAAATACTTCAAGAGCTGGCCGGTCGCGGTGGTTCACGCCTGTAATCCCAGCACTTTGGGAGGCCGAGACAGGCGGATCACGAGGCCAGGAGATCGAGACCATCCTGGCTAACACAGTGAAACTCCATCTCTACTAAATATACAAAAAATTAGCCAAGTGTAGTGGTGAGCGCCTGTATTCCCAGCTACTCAGGAGGCTGAGGCAGGAGAATGGCGTGAACCCGGCAGGCGGAGCTTGCAGTGAGCTGAGATCGCGCCACTGCACTCCAGCCTGGGTGACAGAGTGAGACTCCATCTCAAAAAAAGAAAAAAAACAGAAATACTTCAAGAGCCAAGGTGTGTTGCCAAAACATTATTCAGTCATCCTTCATGAATAACGGTATCTGAGTCATCATCCCCTGCACATATTGATGTAGCCAGTGTTCTCAGAAAGTTGTCAAGTGAATGAGTAGGCGTCATCCCTTACACGCTGAGTGTAGCGTGGAAGGTGAGGGAGTTCTGCAATAATGGGAGTGTAAAATTAATACGCTAGTAAGTGACTGGGTAGTCCATCTGGACCAAAGTAATATGTTCAGAAGAGGAAGGGAGGAGGAAGGGCATGAGGGGAGGGGAAAGAGTTATGAGCATGGGGCAGCAGGGTTTGTGCTTGCAGAGCTGTGGGTATGTACTTGCCTAAAGAATAGTTAAAATTCTGACTTTGGAAGAAAACAAAGACTTATTTAGAAGTAATGCAGTAACTCACATCTGTAATCCTAGCAATTTGGCAGGCCAAGGTGGGCAGACTGCTGAGCTCATGAGTTTGAGACCATCCTGGGTGAAACCCCATCACTACTAAAATACAAAAAATTAGCCGGGTGCGGTGGTGTGAGCCTGTAGTCCCAGCTACTCAGGAGGCTGAGGTAGGAGAATTGCTTGAACTCGGGAGGCGGAGGTTGCAGTGAGCTGAGTTCATGCCACTGCACTCCAGCCTGGGCAACTGTGGGCGGCAAGCCACCCAGGTGCCGAGGTAAGAGACTGAGGGCACGAGCTGTTTCAGTATAATAAAATACATAAAATAACAAGAGTTATACTAGATATAGATCACAGATATGATTATATGTAAGTATCACTAATCATTAGTTTGTAGTAATTACTCTTTATGCCAATATTATAATAATCCTCGCTCTACAATCATAACCTAGGAAAAGCCAGGCCATACAGAGATAGGAGCTGAAGGGACATGGTGAGAAGTGACCAGAAGACAAGAGTGTGAGCCTTCTGTCACACCCAGACAGGGCCACTAGAGGGCTCCTTGGTCTAGCGGTAACGCCAGCGTGTGGGAAGACGCCCGTTGCCAAGAGGACTGTGGCCTAGTAGTAGCGTCAGTGCCAAGGAAAAACACCTGCTACCTTTCCCCGGGGGAGTTTAGAGAAGACTCTACTCCACCACCTCTTGTGGAGGGCTTGACATCAGTCAGGCCCACCCGCAGTTATCCGGAGGCCTAACCGTCTCCCTGGGATGCTGTGTCTCAGCGGTCACCCTCCTGGTCCACTTTCATGTTCCATCCTGTATACCTGGCTCTGCCTTTTAGATAGCAGTAGCAAAATTAGTGAAAGTACTAAAAGTCTCTAATATATAGACACTATACATCAGAAATAATGGCGTAAGCTGTCTGCTGTCTCTCTCTCTCTCTCTGCCTCGGCTGCCAAACAGGGAAGGGCCCGCTGTCCAGCGGACACGTGACCCACGTGACCTTACCTATCATTGGAGATGGCTCATACTCCTTACCCTGCCCCCTTGTCTTGTATCCAATAAACAACAGCGCAGCCTGGCATTCGGGGCCACTACGGGTCTCCGCGTCTTGGTGGTAGTGGTCCCCTGGGCCCAGCTGTCTTTTCTTTTATGTCTTTGTCTTGTGTCTTTATTTCTACGATCTCTCGTCTCTGCACATGGGGAGAAAAACCCACCGACCCTGTGGGACTAGTCCCTACAGGTGACAAAGCTAGACTCTGTCTCCATTTAAAAAAAAAAAAAAAAAAAAAGTAGCATTATACTGACTAATACTTAAATATGGGAATTATACTATGGGCACAGGACAACAAGGGAAGATATTCCAAAAGGAGGTAGTGTGATGATATGGGAAGTGAAAGTCCAGATGCAGCATTATGAAGCTTTTTATCTGTGAGTCAACAAGGCTTCAGTTTCAGTCAAATGATGGATAGGGCTCCCAAGAGAGAAAACACAAAAATGCACAAGGGCAGATCTTAACTTCTGGAGCAAAATTATGCTTACCCAGGAAGACCAGGTTCCTGTAGTTCTCCAACATCACATCCCAGTACAAAGCTTTCTGCACAGGGTCCAGGGATTTCCACTCCTCCTGAGAGAATTCTATGGCTACATCTCTGAATGTCAAAGGTCCCTGAAAAGAAAAACACATTTCAACAAGGAGCAATGGGAGAGCTCTTATCTATACATAAAATGAGAAGAGGAGAGAACTGTCACATCAATTTGATTGAAGTGTGTGTTTTCACATATCCACGCAAGGCATCTGTGAGAAAGTCATGTGTCCCTAATTTTAGCTTGTTATAAAATTCAACAGGAGATTATGATATCCTGTAAATCAGTGTACACTTCTCATTTTTGTGTACAATGCAAGAAATACACAAAGAAATGAATAAGTGGTTATGTGTATAAGTGTTAGATATTATGTTCAATATATCAACTGAGTGTCCAGATGAGCTAGTATAAGAGTTGTGTCTTCGAGATGACAATGTCCATAGCAGCTTTAAAGAAAGGTCAGAAACTAAAAACTGTGATGACCACAGCAACAGCAATGACTAAAGTTTTGGAACACTCCCCATGTGCTGGGCATTACTCCAAATGCTTTACATGTTCTAATTCAAATAACAACATAATAGATAGATAGATAGAGAGAGAGATTTTTTTCCCATGTTACTACGAGACAACTATGTCACAGAAAATGCTAAAAAGTCACCTAGGTCAACAACCTAAAAATGGCAGAGCAGGCATCTGAACCCAGATGTCTGAGAATGAGTCTTGAATCAAAAGAAACAAACAGTTAAATTA
>NW_012108030.1:453898-454845 GCF_000951045.1 Mandrillus leucophaeus | reverse complement strand
CGTGTATCTAATTGTCCATTCCATTCCCAGTCATTAAGATTTTGAAGTTAGAAACAGTGACTCATTCATACAGCTTCAAATGTAGTATAAAATTAGGCAGAAAAGATCTCCCCTGACACACTCTTTTCCAGAATTGATGAGGTATTGTGCACATTAACATGTGCCTTCTGCATGCAGCTTCTCTACTTCTGGTCTACAGAATGCTGACTGCATCCTGATTTTGCCTCTAAACAATCTCTGCTACCAACAGCTCTGACACTGTGGGGCTCATACCCTGTCTCCATCCGTGTCTGGATGTGAGCCGCTCCCAGGACCATGCCCAGCGGAGCCTCTTTCCAAGTTAATGTCACTGGGTCTCGGTGAGATAGAATCTAAGTGAGATGAGAGAAACTGAGGGAAGGCATGGGTGAATGGCAGTAAACACGTCAGGCAGGATGCTTCAGACTCAGAGAAGATTCGCAACTCCAATGCATTGCATTTCAAAAAGGAAGGAGACAGAATGATCCACTAAGAATATCATTTTACCTGTGTAAGAGCCATCCCTGACTCCTTTTCTTTCCTCTTCTTCCTCTTCTGGGCTGCTCTCTCAGTCAGTATAATTACTTCTTTACAAGTCAAATCTGAAAGTGAAAAATCTGTCGTTTAATGCTTGGAAACAACACATTCCTTTCTGTGCTACAACCATGCCCACAGGAAAGACCTCAGCATGTGGAGAGACAGCCCACTGCACCAGGGGGATGCAAGGATAATAAATTCCTAAACAAAGACCAAGTGGCCTGGCATGGTGGCTCACGCCTATAATCCCAGCATTTTAGGAGGCAGAGGCGGGCGGATCAACTGAGGTCAGGAGTTTGAGAGCATCCTGGACAACATAGTGAAACCCCGTCTCTACTAAAAATACAAAAATTAGCTGGGCGTGGTGGCAGGTGCCTGTAGTCCCAGCTACT
>NW_012108030.1:450982-453729 GCF_000951045.1 Mandrillus leucophaeus | reverse complement strand
CAGTGTACACTTCTCATTTTTGTGTACAATGCAAGAAATACACAAAGAAATGAATAAGTGGTTATGTGTATAAATGTTAGATATTATGTTCAATATATCAACTGAGTGTCCAGATGAGCTAGTATAAGAGTTGTGTCTTCGAGATGACAATGTCCATAGCAGCTTTAAAGAAAGGTTAGAAACTAAAAACTGTGATGACCAGAGCAACAGCAATGACTACAGTTCTGGAACACTCCCCATGTGCTGGGCATTACTCCAAATGCTTTACATGTTCTAATTCAAATAACAACATAATAGATAGATAGAGAGATTTTTTTCCCATGTTACTACGAGACAACTATGTCACAGAAAATGCTAAAAAGTCACCTAGGTCAACAACCTAAAAATGGCAGAGCAGGCATCTGAACCCAGATGTCTGAGAATGAGTCTTGAATCAAAAGAAACAAACAGTTAAATTATGGTGACGGTAGGTCCTAGTCTCTCTGTGCTGCTGTACCGAGTAAAACGGACTGGGTAATTTATGAATAATAGAAATGTATTTCTCATGATTCTGCTGGCTGGGATATCCAAGATCAAGGTGCCAGCAGGACTGATGTCTGGTGAGGGATGATCCCTGCTTCCAAGATGATCTTGTTGCTTCGTAGGGGACGAATGCTGTGTCCCCCACATGACAGAAGGGACAGAAGGGCCAAAAAGTAGTGAACTCCGTAGAATAAGCCTTTTGATACATCATTGACGAGAACACCATACCCACTGATAAAGGCCGACTTCTAGTGACCCAATCTCCTCCTAACGGCCATGCCTCATAATATTTAAAGATTGGGCACTGGGGATTAAGTTTCAACATGAATTGCAGAGGAGGAAAAAAAAAAACTCAGACCATAGCATTCCATCCCTGGCACCCAAAATTGATGTACTTCTCACAGACAAAATACATTCTATCCCAATGGCTCCCAAAGCCTTATTTCTACAACCAATTCAAAAGCCTATAGTCTAGAGTTGTACCTAACTATGATCTAAATCAGATATGGGTGAGACTCAAACGTGCATTTCATCCGAAGGCAAACTGCTCTCTAGTTGTGAACCTATGAAATCAAACGAGTTATGTGCTTCCAAAATACAATGGTGGGGCAGACACAGGTTAGATATTTCAATTCCAAAAGAGAGAAACAGGAAACAAGGGGTAGCTGTTCCCATGTGAGGCTGAAACCCAACAGGGCACATACATTAAATACTAAGGCTTGACAATAATCTCTGACTCCATGTCCCACCTTCCAGACATCCTGGAGTAGAGGTTGGGTTCCAACATCCTGGGGATCCCTGTCTCACTGGTTTTGTTGGGATCACCCCACATGGACGTTCTCACAGCGCCTGCAGCTCTCCTGAGCTGGAATCACATACCGGTGACTCTACAGTTTTGGGGTCTCATCGGTGGCCCTGCTCCCAGGGCTTTACTGGACCTTATCCTAACAGGGAGTCTGAAGTTGGCCCTGCCTCCACAGCTAGAACTGAGCATTGCCCTAGTAGGGACTTCCAGGGACAGCCTCACTGCTACGGCATTTCTATGCCTAGGCTCCAAGGATCTCTGAGGCATTCTTTGAAATCTAGATGGAAGTAGCCATGAGTCCACATCTCATGCCCTCTGCACACTTTTAGTTACCACTGTGTTCATGTTGCCAAGGTTTACAGTTTGTGTGTTGTAACCGACCTCGATCCCTGGTGGACTGAACAAAAGGGGCAAACATGGGAACAAAAGACAAAGACAAAAGAGTATATTTGGAAGAAGGGGTCGGGGGCACCTTGCCTCTAGTGGACAAAGGCCCTAAGCTTTTTCAGCCCTCCAAAGTTATTAGGTCAAAGAGATAACCAAAAGGGGCGGTGATTGTCGGTAACTGTCAGTCAGTCCTTTGGATCACAGCAGGCTTGCAAGACTGCATCATTCGACCAATAAGCACTAGATTTCCCAGAGATAACTTCAAGGAGCCCAGCGCCAGGGAGTGATGGCCCTCAGCAAACTTGGTGGTAGGCGCAGTCGTGAGTTTGCTCACATCCTGCATTCATGATAAACAGTTTGCTGTTTGATCATATAGCCTCCAGTGGAATGCTGAGTTGATCACGATCCCTTTGGCCTTTTTGGCTCCCAACAGTGTGTGCCCTCTGGAGTGGTGGCTGGTCTGCACCTGGTCCCACGTCAGCCACAGATGGGGTAGCTAAGGACCTCTGCTCTGAAATACAGAGATCACAGATCTGAGGTATCAGAGTTCCCATGTCCAAAGGGCACCCCGGGCCACTCCCTTGAAACTATTCTGCCCTCAAGGCCCTGGCACTCTGAACCTACAATGGGCACAGCAGTCTCAAAGATCTCTAAAATGCCTTTGGGATGATTCTCTCATTGTCTCAATAATCAGGTCCTGGCTTACTCCTATCCATACTAATCTCCTTGTCCAAGGCCACTTGGCTACACCCCTCTTGGTTTTCTCTCCTAAATACACTTTTAATTCTTTACATGGCCAGGCTGAGAATTTTCCAAATCTTTACATTGGGCTTTGAAAACAAATTGTTTTTAATTCATTTTTCTCTCCTCCCGTTTTCCTATAAACAGTTCAGAGAAGCCATGCAGCAACCTGAACAATTTGCTTCGAGAGTGTTTCTGCCAAACATCTTAGTTCATTACTCTTAAATTCTGCTTTCCACAGCCCGGGTGCAGTGGTTCACTCCTGTAATCCCAGCACTTTGGGAGGCTGAGG
>NW_012108030.1:445006-448763 GCF_000951045.1 Mandrillus leucophaeus | reverse complement strand
TCTCAAAAAATAAATAAATAAAGGAACTACAAAGAAAAAAGTAGGCTGGGCGCAGTGGCTCATGCCTGTAATCCCAGCACTTTAGGAGGCCAAGGCCAGTGGATCACCTGAGTTTGGGAGTTTGAGACCAGCCTGACCAATATGGAGAAACTCCGTCTCTACTAAAAATACAAAATTAGCCAGGCGTAGTGGCACATACCTGTAATCCCAGGTACTTGGGAGGCTGAGGTAGGAGAATTGCTTGAACCTGGGAGGCAGAGACTGCAGTGAGCCGAGATGGCTCCATTGCACTCCAGCCTGGGCAACAAGAGTGAAACTCCGTCTCAAACCAAAAAAAGAAAAAACAAAAAAGAAAATCCATTACAAAAAAATAAGACTCTCAATACTCCTACAAAGACATACCTTGTAGGCCTGATGTGGTGGCTTCCCATCTGTAATCACAGCACTCTGAAAGGCTGAGGCAGAAGGACTGCTTGAGCCTGGGCGGTTGAGGCTGCAGTGAGCAGAGATCATGGCACTGTACTCTAGTCTGACAGAGCAAGACCCTGTTTCAGAAAAGAAAAAAAAACAAAGACATACCTTGTAGTGAGAGTGACAGTCATTTATTGCCCCATTTCTCATTCACTCTATCCTCTACTCTATCCCAGGGAAGAAAAGAGTTACCACAAATGACTGAATTTAAATGCCCTCTGGCTAAACAGAAATTCTAAATATCTTTTGATACAAATAAATACAAAATGCACAAGCCTTACAGAAAAGAGTGGTAATTTTCATCCTCATGATTACAATTTAAAGAAAAAAATTTTAGAGTGTAAAGTCACAAATCAGAATATTACAACCACCATCCATATCCAATCAACTCATCACTCATCTGGATAGGCTCCTCTCCCACTTTCTTCACTACTACGTGTTTCCCTCTCGCATGCTGCATCTTTCCTCCCCTTTTCTGTTCTTCTCCTCTTTTATGTCTGTTCTGCCCAATAGTCGGCAACTTACTTCACCTCTTGGAACTCTTCCTCCCCAATCTTTCTGATTGTCCCCAATCTCCACGTATTTCTGCCTCTTTTTCCCCATCTAAGCTCCCTCTCTGCTCTCCTTGTTAAAACTCCCTCTTACCTGTTACAGCTCCTTTGTTCCCACTCTCTAGCACCCCCAACTTCCTAGGCTTCCTCCCTGCTGCGGCTCTCTCTCTACTCTGCTTGTCACCCACTGCCCTCTCTTTCAGTTCCAGCACCACGTAGTTCTGTCGGCTGCGGTTCCAACTCTTTTACCTTCTCCCCACTGTCTGTCTGCAGTGCCTCCTCCTTTGCCGCCCCACTCTATTTTGCTGCCCTCATCTCTCTGAAGGTCCCCTTTTTTTTCTAAATGTCTCTATGTGCTTTTCTCCCCCTGCTTCTTTCTCCATTCGTTCTCTTTCACTCTTGCTATCTCTCTGCAAATCCCTAAATTATCATCCATTTTGCCGTGTATTTATGGGTCTCCCTCATTCTTTTCGGTTTTTCCTTTTGCTTCGTCGTTCCCTGTCTTTTCCTCTCCTGATCCCTCTCACCCACACATTCAGTAGGACAGGGGAGGAATAAGATGCCCACCTCCCGGAAGAGCACATTTTCCAGTGGAGTAAAATTTGGGAACGAAGAACACTGGGTATCACAAGACAGACTCTGGTCACCTGCCCCAACGGGGGGATCAGGAAAAGCAGTGGCTGTGAAGGGGAAGCCTGGGGAGCGGAAGGACCCGGCGTGAGGAGGATACTAGGTGGCGCGGGGGACGATGTCTCAGGACTGGGAGGTTCTGCAGAATCCCAGGACCTGGGAGGGGAAGAGGCTCCTTCAGGAGCCGGACGGCAGGCGCTCCCCTCCAGGGGCTGACGAGGGAGGAACTCGGGGGTCGCGACGAGTGGGAATCCACCTCCCGAGTGAGGGCTCGACTTGGTGCAGGGCCGAAGCAGAGGTCAGTAAGGGTTTTAAGCAGGAACACGACCTGAGTGGGGTTGTCTACGTGGTCCTAAGGCAGAAAGGCAGGGAGCAAGGAACAGCCGCAGAGAGATTTTTAAACCGAAAGGAAAGCAATTATCAGACTTACTTGGGGCGAAGGGGCTGTTGCTGGTATTTTAAGGTCCGTAGTGATCCCCAGGAAACGGGTATAGACAAGGGAAGACCGCCAAGTGCACGTTGGATTCACGTAGACCCGGCGAAGCAAATGTTTAGTCCAGGTAGACGGAAACTGACGCGCAGCGCTGTGAGGGTTTCCCCGCGCGATCTGCTTCCGGGTGTGCAGGAAGCTTCACGAGAGGAGAAAAAAAGACTAAGAAGCCTGGGGCGGGGGAGGGTCCTGGGTGGGGTGCGACCCGCTAGGGAAGGGGCAGAAAGACGGACCTGATTTGGGAACCCTGAAAGGGTGGGGCAGGCTCATGCGGTAGTGGGCGGGGCCAGGCGGGCCAGGCGGGACCGGCGGTGTGGGCGGGACCTGTTTGGTGGGCGGGGTCTGTTATTCCCTCTGCCTTCAGCCCACCGAGTCTTTGTTCTCCTGATTTGGGAGTATTGGTGACTGTTTCTTGTCCTGTGAAGCAGTGTTGCTTCTTGCCTATTTTAAGTTAATGTTTTAGACTTTAAGGTCAAAGGTTTAAAGTTGTGGTCCACTTCTGTTGGAAACTAAGATGTTTTCTTCTTGTCAAGTTGAACTGACTTAGGTCAAAATCGATTTTTGCGAGTCTGGTGGACTCCATCGGGTCTTGCCAGTGAGGCTGAAGCCAGTAAGGCTGAAGTTACTCAGTAGTCAGGGAACTAGGCTATCCGTGAAGATCTGATGTGCAGCTATGGCTGGATCCAGGAACCTGGAAGACATTATGCCAAGCGAATTGTGCTAGACACAGACAAATCCTGCATGCGTTTACTTACATGTGCAATCTACAAACATCAAAATCACAGTCACAGAGTAGAAGGGTGGTTTCCAGGGCTGACCGTCTATCCTATGCCTGTCCCACCGTTGTATTTTGGAAGCAAAATAACTTCTTTGGCTTCACAGTTACACAGCTGGACAGAAATTTTGCCTCAGGATGAACCACACTTTGAGTCTCACCCATATGTGATTCCGATAATATTTGGGTGATATTTGGGCCTTAGAGTTTGATACTGAAATGGATTAAGACTTTTGAAATGGGCCGGGAGCAGTGGCTCTGGCCTGTAATCCCAGCTCTTTGGGAGGCCAAGGTGGAAGGATTGCTTGAACTCAAGAGTTCAAGACCAACCTGGGGCAACATAGACCCTTGTCTCTACAAAAAATAGAAAAATCAGCCAGGCATGGTGGCTCATGCCTATAGTCACAGCTACTTGGGAGGCTGAGGTGGGAGGATCTCTTGAGCCCAAGGGGTCAAGGCTGCAATGAGTTGTCACTGCACCTGGGCAACAGAGTGAGACTTTGTCTCAAAAAATAATAATAATAAGACTTTTGAGATGTTAGGATGGGGGTGAAGGGATCTTGCATGTGAGAAGGACATGAATTTTGGGAGTCCAGAGTACAGAATGTTATAAGCTGAATCACGTCCCTAAAAAGTCATTGTTGGCGGGCACCGTGGCTCACGCCTGTAATCCCAGCACTTTGGGAGGCCAAGGCGGGCAGATCATGAGGTCAGGAGATCGAGACCATCCTAGCTAATACGATGAAACCCCGTTTTTACTAAAAATGCAAAAAATTAGCCAGGTGTGGTGGCGGGCACCTGTGGTCCCAGCTGCTTGGGAGGCTGAAGCAGGAGAATGGC
>NW_012108030.1:443644-444956 GCF_000951045.1 Mandrillus leucophaeus | reverse complement strand
CTCCTGGGCTCAAGTGATCCTCTTGCCTCTGCCTCCTGAGTACTACAGGGATGTACCTGATGTGCTACAGGCATGTGCCAACACACCCGGTTAACTTTAATTTTCTTTTTTGCAGTGACAGGGGTCTTGCTATGTTACCCAGGCTGGTCTTGACCTCCTGGCTTCAAGCAATTCTTCCCAAAGGATTGGACTCCCAAAGTGTTGAGATTACAAGCACAAGCCACCACCACACCTGGCCTGTACCATTATATTAAAGCTGAGTTTTAGTCAAGCAAGCCTTTGGAGTCAGACTGCCCTGGTTCAAATTCCAGCACCAGAGGAGTGGGGTGGCTCATATTTGTAATCCCAGCACTTTGGGAGCCAAGGCAGGTGGATCATTTGAACCCAGGAGTTTGAGACCAGCCTGGGCAATATAGTGAGACCCCAGGGGTCTCCACAAAAATTAAAAAATTACTCGGGCACAGTCACACATATCTGTAGTCCTAGCTACTGGGGGTTGGGAGGGAGGCGCTGAGGTGAGAGGACCACTTGAGCCTGGGAGATCAAGACTGCACTGAGCACGGATTGCGTCCCTGCACTCCCAGCCTAGCAACAAGGCAAGCCCCTGTCTCAAACAAACAAATCCCAGCACCACTATTACCATCTATGAGACATTGGACAAATTCCTAAAGTTCTCTATGCCTCAGTTTCCTCATCCATAAAATTAGGATGAGGCTGGTACTTTATATATCTCATAGAGTTGTTGTCAGGGTTAAATGAATGAATTTATTGAATACACTTTACTGTAGCTATTATCATTGGCATTGATCTGTATAGGTATTGATTTGTATAGGTATTTGCTGAATACTTATTAGTTTGCAGTTTTGTTTTAGCATTTTGGAATCCATAATTTATTTCTATTTTATTTCTGAGATTTATAATGGCTCATAAGCCTTTGAAAATTCCTAGGCCCTAGGCACTTCAAAGGCCCCCAGCCCAACATCCCAAGCAGCCTGACACCAAGACAGGCATGCATAGCTAAAAAGATCCCTAGCCTCAGAGGCCTTGGGGCTGAGGGGAATCCTGGGAATGTGGAGGGCTGGGACTGAAATATTCAACCCCCATCCCCACTTTTATGAGCAGTAGTTTCCTAACTGGAGTGGGTAAGGGTATCTGAAATAGATGCTGGGCCAGGCACGGTTGCTCACACCTGTAATCCCAGCACTTTGGGAAGCCAAGGCAGGCAGATCACCCTGAGGTCCGGAGTTTGAGACCAGCCTGGCCCAAAGTAGTGAAATCCGGTCTCTACTAAAAATACCAAAATTAGCCGGGC
>NW_012108030.1:441238-443594 GCF_000951045.1 Mandrillus leucophaeus | reverse complement strand
CAAAAAAAAAAAAAAAAAAAAAAGAAAGAAAAGAAAAGAAAAAGTAGTATTCCAGCTGCTTCCAGATCTCCTTGCTGACAGGAAAGTGTACAAGAAGGGTGGATATTGGCATAGAAGTTTGGGGGGCCCAGCTGTATTGGAGGTGACTGGCATCTGGAGGACTAAAAGCTTGCTGAGATTTTTGGACCACAGAAAGTAAACCCCGTAACTTCCAACAGCTTTTGCAACCGTTGCCATTCCAAACGTTGGATTTCAGTTGTGAGAGACTCTTCCTCATTCGGGGCTCTAGGAAGAGAAGCTTCATAGCCCCTCAGTGGATAGAGATATTGGAGGGAGTGGAATGAAGGAATAAAGGTGGGTCTGGGTCTACACTGGAGTTTGATGTAGAAGCTATGACAGCATCAGGATTCCAAGCAACAGCTGGGGCTGGAGTTTGAAGTAACGGCAGAGCTGGGGTTGTGAGACTTTGGGGGGTCATTTAGCCTGTATAGGACTAGAGGAGCATTAGATATTAAATAAGTCAAAGAGAGAGGCTGAGCACAGTGGCCTGTAGTCCCAGTACTTTGGGAGGTCACAGCAGGCAGATCATCTGAGGTCAAGAGTTCGAGACCAGCCTGGCCAACATGGTGAAACCCTGTCTCCACTAAAAATACAAAAATTAGCTGGACGTGGTGGTGGGCGCCTGTAATCTCAGCTACTTGGGAGGCTGAGACAGGAGAATCACTGAACCTGGGAGGCGGAGGTTGCAGTGAGCTGAGATCACGCCACTGTATTCCAGCCTGGGCCACAGAGTGGAACTCTGTCACAAAAAAAGGAGGACAAAGAGAGACATCAGTGGGGAAGAGTTATCAGAGACTAGGACAGTAGCCACCAAAGATTTGCTATGCAGAGACAAGAGATCCCTAAAGTTCTGCTAGTCATAGTTTCCAGGATCTCGGGATCTGGGAGTTACTGATGACTGGTGAATTGTTCTGGTCTTCCTAGAGTTCTCTAGAAAGATTGGTGGCTGGAATGTCTTGGTTGCTAAGTAACTCTATTCCCAGAACTCACATCCCCTCAGTTGTTTAATAAATAATGCCTCCTTCTGTTGACAGTTGTTGTAATACCTTAGTTCTTGTCTTCTTAGTTTACAATAATTTAAGCAAGAGACACACAGCAAAAGAGGTGAGCATAATTTGTTGCAAAGGAAAAATAATATTTTGAAAGTTAAGGGCAGAATAGACAGAACACTCTGAGAGAGACAGAAATCAGGGCAGGCTGCTCATAAGGGTGAGACAGCACAGACTGGCACAAAGGGAATCTTACATGATTATTCATAAGGACGTGGAAGAGGTGTTACTAGTAAGCATGTTCTGGGTGGTCCTCTGGGTGCACATGAGCAGCAGTTGTACATGCCTGTAAATACGTTGCATGTCTCATTAGCATCTTAAATCTACATGGAATTGTAATCCTCAGTATTGGAGGTGGGGACTGGGGTCTGGTGGCAGGTGATTGGATCATGGTGGTGGTGGATTTCTCATGAATGGTTTAATACCATTCCCTCGGTGGTATTCTCGTGATAGTGAGTTATTGTGAGTTCTGGCTGTTTAAAAGTGTGTGGCAGCTGGGCGCGATGGCTCACACCTGTAATCCCAGCACTTTGGGAGGCCGAGGCAGGAGGATCACCTGAGGTCAGGAGTTCAAGACTAGCCTGACCAACATGGTGAAACCCCGTCTCTACTAAAAATAGAAAAATTTGCCAGGCATGGTGTCACGCGCCTGTAATCTCAGCTACTTGGGAGGTTGAGGCAGGAGAATCGCTTGAACCCGGGAGGCGGAGGTTGCAGCGAGTCAAGATCGTGCCACTGCACTCCAGCCTAGACGAAAAAGCGAGACCGTCTCAAAAACAAAACAAAAAAAAAGTGTGTAGCATCTCCCCATTCTCTGTCTTCCTCCTGTCTGGGCATGTGAAGTGCCTGCTTCCCCTTCACCTTCTGCCATAATTGTAAGTTTCCTGAGGCCTCTGCAGAAGCCAAGTAGATTCCAGCATTTCTTGTACAGCCTGCAGAGTCATGAGCCAATTAAACCTCTTTTCTTTATAAATTACCCCCCAGTCTCAGGTATTTTTTTATGGCAATGTGAGAACAAACTAATATACTGGCACTATAGTCATGTGCCACCACACCTGGCTAATTTGCAAATTTTTTGTAGAGACAGGGTTTCACATTCTTGCCCATGCTGGTCTTGAACTCCTGGGCTCAAGTAAGCCCCCTGCCTTGGCCGCCCAAACCATAAAGTAGATAAATTTTTAAAAAAATATATTTCCCTTTCAGATGAGTAGGTAATTAAGTAAGAAAGAAATATAAATTTCAAAAAG
>NW_012108030.1:435397-437883 GCF_000951045.1 Mandrillus leucophaeus | reverse complement strand
AGTGCAGTGGCGCAATCTCGGCTCACTGCAAGCTCTGCCTCCCGGGTTCAAGCAATTCTCCTGCCTCAGCCTCCCTAGTAGCTGGGACTACAGGTGCACACCACCATCCCTGGCTAATTTTTGTACTTTTATTAGAGATGGGGTTTCACCATGGCGATCTCTTGACCTTGTGATCCACCCGCCTCGGCCTCCCAAAGTGCTGGGATTACAGGGGTGAGCCACCGTGCCCAGCCTCTCGCTATCTCTTTTGCCTAATAAATACGGAGGGCTATGTAGGAGGGCTGTGTAAAGCTCAGAGCCCTTGTCCACTACAGGCAAAAGACCCCTTCTTCCAAATATACTCTCTTGTCTTTGTTTTTTATTCCTGCGTTCACCCTCCTTTGTTCAGTCTCCCTAGGTCCATGCCAGCTACACACACCCAATTATTTTTTTTGTTGTTTTGTAGAGATGGGGTTCCACTATGTTGCCTAGGCTGGTCTCACACACCTGGGTTCAAGGGATCCTTCTGCCTTTGTCTCCTAAAGTGCTGGGATTATAGGCGTGTGCCGCTTGCATGTGGTCCCTTCACTGTTGTCTAAGCCTCTATCTATTCCACTTCCATCCCCTCATCATATCAAACATACTCTTTGGGCCTGGCATGGTGGCTCACACATGTAATCCCAGCACTTTGGGAGGACGAAGGCGGGCAGATCACTTGAGGTCAGGAGTTCGAGACCATCCTGAGCAACATGGTGAAACCCTATCTCTACTAGAAATACAAAAATTAGCTGGGTGTGGTGGTGCCCACCTGTACTCCCAGCTACTCAGGAGGCTGAGGCAGGAGACTCACTTGAACCTGGGAGACAGAGGTTGTAGTGAGCTGAGATTGTTCCACTGCACTCCAGCCTGGGCGACAGAGTGAGACCCTGTCTTAAATAAATAAATAAATAAAACATATCCCTTGGTACAACTTTATTTATTCAACACGTAACTCAGATCTCATATGGGTCTAGCATCACTCTTAGAGAGCTAGACTTTAACCTCATTGATCTATCGTCCTGAAAGTCCAGCGTTTTCCCACAAATGTTTGCTAATTCCCGGGGATTAATATTCTCAGGATCTACTATGTCCTCTATTCAAGCTTTCTTGTAAAACATTACAAGAAATGTAAATTAACACAGCCTTTCTTTCTAGTAGCCCTCAAAAAAACCACATTCACAGAAAAGCCTCACTTAGCCATTTGGCCTTTATTTATTTTTATTTCGAGACAGGGTCTCACTGTCACCCAGGCTGTGGTGCAGGGGTGGATCCTAGCTCACTACAGCTTCAAACTCCTGGGCTCAAGGGATCCTCCTACCTCAGCCTTCTGAGTAGGTGGGATCACAGATGTATGCAACCAGGCACAGTATCAGGCCTCTGAGCCCAAGCCTGCACGTATACATCCAGATGAACTGAAGTAACTGAAGAATCACAAAAGAAGTGAAAATGGCTGGTTCCTGCCTTAACTGATGACATTACCTTGTGAGATTCCTTCTCATGGCTCAGAAGCTCCCCCACTGAGCACCTTGTGACCCCTGCCCCTGCCTGCAAGAGAACAACCCCCTCTGACTGTAATTTTCCACTACCTACCCAAATCCTATAAAACAGCTCCACCCCTATTTCCCTTCGCTGACTCTTTTTGGACTCAGCCCGCCTGTACCGGGTTGATTAAAAAGCTTTATCGCTCACACAAAGCCTGTTGGTAGTCTCTTCACACGGACGTGCGTGACACCCAGCTTTTTTTGTTTTGTTTTGTTTTGTTTTGTTTTTTGTTTTTGGAGACAGGGTCTTGCTCTGTCACCCAGGCTGGATTACAATGCTATGATCATAGCTTACTGCAGCCTCAACCTCCTGGGCTCAAGTGATACTCTTGTCTCAGCCTCCTGAGTAGCTGGGAACACAGGCACACGCCACCATGCCTGGCTAATTTTTGGACCTTTTGTGGAGATGAGGTCTCACCATGTTTCCCAGGCTGTTCTGAAACCCCTGGGTCAAGTGATACCTCCTGCCCTGGCCTCTCAAAGTGTTGGGATTACAGGCATGAGGCACCACATTGGGCCTTTTTTTTTTTAGACATGGGGTCTTGCTATGTTGTCCAGGCTGGCCTCAAACTTCTGGCCACAGAGATCCTCCTGCCTTGGACACCCAAACAGTTGGGATTACAGGTGTGAGCCACCATGCCCAACCCCGGTCTTTATTAAAGATACTGTATGACTGGCACACAAGGAAAGAGATGCCATCCAGCTCCATGGGAAACAGTTTCATAATCTTATTGTAATTATTTTTCTTCCAGTCCCTTCTGGGCTGCTCTGCCATTGGGGGCTTGAAGCTCTTCCCTTTTACCTATGCAGCCCCTTACCCTGCTGTCCTGCTCTTCTCTCTCGTGGTTCCTCTCTCCCTCAACATTTTATATTCTCCATCTATATAGGTCAATTTTCTCCCAAATCTATTATCCAATTTGTACAGTT
>NW_012108030.1:430556-432284 GCF_000951045.1 Mandrillus leucophaeus | reverse complement strand
GAAGAAGAAAAGAAAAGAAAGAAAGAAAAAGAAAAGAAAGAAGGAAAGAAAAAAGAAATAGATGCTGTGGGTATTCAGAGCTGCCAGAGTGCTAGCTCAGCCCAGCACTTCAAGTAGTAGAATAAAGGAAGAGAGAGCATCCCAGGCCTTACCATCCCCATCCAACTCCCTTACAGTGGTCCTAAGATTGCGGTGGGGGTGGGGCTTTGTTGAAGAGGTTAAAAACAGAGATTAGTCAGATCCAATCCTGCTCCCACTCTATGGAGGAAACAGATTCGAATGCATAGTCACAGCCCAGGCTCTGGGATTGAGACACATAGATGGGACTGGAGAGACAGAGAGAGAGGTTCTGGTGGCTCTGGAAGCCTAGAGAACAAGAGCATTTACGCAGAGATCTGAGAAGTGAATAAGAAAGGCAGAATGTACAGCTTGGGCAAGGAGGCTTGCTGGCACGAAAACGCAAGATGTGCTCAGGCAGCTCTGATTTTCCAGGACATCAGACAAAAGGTAAAAAACGGAGGCGGGAGACGCGCCTAGACAGGGTATTGAATACCGGCCCGAGGAACTTGGGTTTCATTCAAAGAGCAAGGCAACTGAGCTCAACACAGTGACTCCGTCTCCACAAAAATTCTTTAAAAAACTGGCCGGGCCTAGCGGCGCGAGCCTATAATCCCAGCTATTTCTGCAGACTGAGGCCTGAGGATCGTTTGAGCCCGGGGAGGTCCAGGCGGCAGTGAGCCAAGATCGCGCCACTGCACTCCAGCATGGGGAACAGAGCGAGACCCTGTCTTTAAAAAAGCAAAAAAAAGAAAGAAAAAGAAAAAGAGAGACAGCAGGGCAAGCCGCTCCCTTCTCTGGGCCTTGGCATAAATCAAACACAAATAAAAGTCTCACTCCCTCCTCCGGCCGCGCAAAGGCGCAGGGAGCCAGCCTGCCAGCCAGCGGAACCACGGCCTGGTAACCCAAAACCTGCACACCCTCCCGCTCCCTACATGACGTCACGTATTACCACTGACGCACGCGCAGAAACCATCCCCGGGACCCACCAAAGGTCAGGCTTAGCGTCCTCCCCATATCGCCCCTCATTGGCTAGAAACAACTGCTCGTCCCGGTCGTTGTTAGCAGCGACGAGGGCGGGTTCAATCTTGGTCGCTAGGACACGGCTGACTTCCGCTTTCTTCCCCCTCCCCTAGGCTCAAACTAGTCAAATCTCGTTCACTCGACCAATGGCAAATGGGAAGTGGGCGGGACTTCACTAGTCCGGACCAAAGAAACGCGGGTTTAGGCCGGCGTACCGCGGCCAATGGCCGTGGAGCAGCCCCTGTAAACTGGTTCGGGCGCCCCCACGCGTGCTTTTCCTCCTCCTCCCAGCTCTGCCCCCCCGTTTCAGCAGAGCGCTGGCCGCAGTCTGACAGGAACGGGACGGAGCCAAGATGGCGGCGGCCGACGGCGACGACTCGCTGTACCCCATCGCGGTGCTCATAGACGAACTCCGCAACGAGGACGTTCAGGTACGGAGGCTACGGGGGACTTGGGGAAGACGGGGAGGGGTACCTGGGGGCATGGGCAGAAGACTCAGCGTTCGCTGGGAGTGGCGGAAGGGGCGGCGGCCAATCAACGTGCGTCTCTTATCTCCCCGGGTGCCCGGACTCATTGAGACGGCGCCCTCGATTGGGTGTTGGCCCAGTGAAGGGCGGGGGCCTGCGCTAGCCTCGAGGGTCCCGGGCC
>NW_012108030.1:426014-429846 GCF_000951045.1 Mandrillus leucophaeus | reverse complement strand
TTTCATTCTTTCTTTGAGACAGCCTCTGTGTCGCCCAGGCTGGGGTGCAGTGGCGCGATCTTGGCTCAGTGCAACCTCTGCGCCCCGGGTTCAAACCATCCTCGCGCCTCAGCCTCCTAAGTAGCTCAGATTACCGGCGCGAGCCACCGCACCCATCTAATTTTTTAGTAGAGACGGGTTTCGCCATGTTGGCCAGGCTTGGTCTGGAACTCCTGACCTCAAGCGATCCACCCGCCTCGGCCTCCCAAAGTGTTGGAATTACAGGCGTGAGCCACCGCGCCCAGCCCGGATGAACATTCCTGGTTATGGGATGCGGTGGCCCAAGGCTCTGAGCAGGGCTGCCACCCGCTGTGTGACCTTGTGCAAATTACTTCACCGCTTTGGGCCTCCGTGTTCCATAAAATATGGGCTAATTGTAGTCCTGGTCTTGCTGGAGGGACTTGTGAGGGACTGAACGAATTATGGCACAAATAAAAAGTCGAATGGTGTCAGACCTGTTGTAAGGGCCTGATACATATTAGCTGTGATTATTGGGAGTGGTGATTAAAGAGGTCCCATCCTCCCTTTAGGTCTCAGTTTTCGCATTTATAAAATTGAACAAGGTGCACTGGGTAACCTGCCAAACGTGGGTCCCACCTCCTAGGTTCCTGGTATATCACTGTTTCTGGGGGCAGACCAGCTGTGGTTGTATTCCTGGCCCTTCCACTTCTCACTGATTGACATGCGCAAGTTAGTTAATCTCTCTAGGCCTATTTCCTCTTCTCTTTTATGGGGATAATTACCTAGTTCATAGGGCGGTTGTATGAATTCTTTTGTTCAGTAAACACGTGCCATGTATCAGGTATGATGCTGGGGATATAGTGGAGACACCAGTTACTATACAGGATTCAGGTGTGAAACAGGTCAATAGAGCTGAACAGATGAGTGTGTGAAAAGTGATGGGAAGGAAACAAACAGGATGTTGTGGCAGTGAATCCATATTGAATTGGCCCTCTATTCTGTGCAGGTCACTGTTCTAAGAACTAGCATGCAGTAGGGGAGTTTACTTTGCAGTGAGGAGAGACAATAAACAGAGTATACTGGGGATAAGCAGTAGGGAGACAAATAAAAATAAGAGAGATGAGAGATGCAGGGTTTTTTTGTTTGTTTGTTTTTGAGACGGAGTTTCGCTCTTGTTGCCCAGGCTGGAGTGCAATGGCGTGATCTTGTCTCACTGCAACCTCTGCCTCCCGGGTTCAAACGATTCTCCTGCCTCGGCCTCCCAAGTAGCTGGGAATACAGGCATGTGCCACCACTCCCAACTAATTTTGTATTTTTAGTAGAGATGGGGTTTCTCCGTGTTGGTCAGGCTGGTCTCAAATTCCCGACCTCAGGTGATCCACCCACCTTGACCTCCCAAAGTGCTGGGATTACAGGCATGAGCCACTGTGCCCGGCCTGGGGGATGCAGTTTTAAAGTGTGGTGAGGGGAGGCCTTGTTGAGATCAAGTTTGAGAACACACCTAAAGGCAGAGGGCACAGCAAGTACAAAGTGGGGTGGGGCAGATCCATTTTAAGTAGGCCAATCAGTCAAGGCCTCTCTGAGGTTGCAGAATTTAAGAAGAGATTGAAAGAAGGTGGGGAAGAGCCTCCCAGGAAGACGGAACAGATATGGCCATAGTTTTTTGTTGTTGTTGTTTTGTTTTGTTTTTTGAGATGGAGTCTCACTCTGGTGCCCAGGGTGGAGTGCACTGATGTGATCTCGGCTCACTGCAACCTCTGCCTCCCGGGTTCAAGCAATTCTCCCACCTCAGTCTGCTGAGTAGCTGGGACTACAGGCGCAGGCCACCACGCCTGGCTGATTTTTGTGTGTGTGTTTTTAGGAGAGACTGGGTTTCCCCGTGTTGACCAGGCTGGTCTCAGACTCCTGATCTCAGGTGATCCTCCTGCCTCAGCCTCCCACAGTGCTGGAATTACAGGTGTGAGCCACTGTGCCCAGCCAGTTTTTTTTTTTTTTTTAACTCCAGGATCACTTCCTTCAGCTGTCTGTCATTCCATCCTTCCATCCATCCATCCATCCACTAACCAGCAAACATTTGTAGGGAGTTGTTTTTGTGCCAGGATCAGAGCTAGGCAGCTTACCAGTTTATTCTAAAGGATATTACAAAGGTTACAGATGAAGACATACGCAGGGTGAGGTTTGGGGGAAGATGTGTGGCGCTTCCATGTCCTCCCTGGGCATTCCACCTTCTAGGAACCACTAGGTGTTCATCTGTCTGGAAGCTCCTATGGACTACTTTTGTGCTACAGCCCGGAGTTGCGTAGTTGTAACAGAGATGGTCTGGCCCTCAAAGCTTAAAATATTTGCTGTCTAGCCCGTTGCAGGGAAAAAATTGCCAACCTCTGACTTAAACCATCTGAGTAACAAATTACTGGGTGCTTGCTCAATGCTAGGTACAGTGCAGAGGAATAACACTGACAATCTTACTGAATTCTCATAATCACTCTTTGAAGTAGGTCCTGTCCTTGTCCACACTTTCCAGATGAGGAAACTGAAGCACCATAAATAACGTGGCCAAAGCTGTGTAGCTGAGAAGTGGAGGAGTCAGGAAAGGAAGTAGGACCTAAGGGTGGAATAGAGTCTGGGGTGGGACACACGGTTGCTGATTATATTCATATGCCAGGTATTTTAGTTGTGTCTGAGATAGTTGAGGATACTAGAAGGAACACAGGATATGAAATCCTATAGTCTTGATTTATTTATTCAGCAAATATTTATCAACACCTCCTATGTGCCAGACTCTATTTTAGATACTAGACGTACAGTAGGGAATAAAGCTGCCCTTCCGGGGTTTACATTCTGATATGGAAGACAGTAGATCTGTAATGGGATGTCAGTGGCAGTAATTGCTAAGAAGAAAAATTGCTGGGCATGGTGGCTCAAGCCAAATTCTAACACTTTGGTTATATTTTATTTTATTTTTTTTTTGAGACAGAGTCTCACTCTGTTGTCCAGGCCGTCTCTGCTCATTGCAACCTCTGCCTCCCGGGTTCAAGTGATTCTGCTGCCTCAGCCTCCCGAGTGACTAGGATTACAGGTGCCCGCCACCACATCTGGCTAATTTTTGTATTAGTAGAGAGTGGGTTTCACCATGTTGGTCAGGCTGGTCTCAAACTCCCTGCCTGCCTCAGCCTCCCAAAGTGCTGGGATTACAGGCATGAGCCACTGCGTCTGACCAGTTCTAGCACTTTGGAATGCCAAGGTGAAAGAATCGCTTGAGCCCAGGAGTTTAAGACCAGCCTGGGCAACAAAGTGAGACCCTGTATCTACCAAAAAAAAAAAAATTAGCTGGTGTGATGCCACAGGCCTGTGGTCCCAGCTACTCAGGAGACTGAGGTCAGAGGATCGCTTGAATCAGGGAGGTCAAGGCTGCGGTGAGAGCCTGGGTGACAGTAAGAGAGATCGAGGCTGCGGTGAGAGCCTGGGTGACAGCAAGACCCTGTCTCTAAAAAAAAAAAAAAGAACAAAATAAGACAGGTACAGGGAATGGAGCAAGCACCTGGGGCTGCCGTGTTAGATGGGGAAGTTAGAGAAAGCTGCTCTGAGGAAGTGGTGTTGAACAAGGATTTGAATGAAATGAACAGGTCATGGAAGAGCAGTCTGGGCAGAGGGAATGGTTGATACAAAGACCAGGAGTGGGAGGATGCTTGATGCGTTCAAAGCACAGCAAAAAGGCCAACTGAGGCAGAGAGAATGGCAAAGTGGTGGGAGGTGAGGACTAGACCAGGACTAGATCAGGTGAGGCCTGTGGGCCAAGGTGAAGGCCTTGAAGCGGGGGGTGGGGGTGGGGGGA
>NW_012108030.1:419974-422095 GCF_000951045.1 Mandrillus leucophaeus | reverse complement strand
AGAGAGAGAGAGAGAGAGAGAGAGAGAGAGACTACTTTATTGAGGTATGACTGACATATCAAAAACTGTAGATATTTAACATATACAACTTCATGTGTTTGGAAATCAGTATACATCCTTGAAACTATTATCACAACTAATGCCATAAACTTATCAATTACCTCCAAAAATTCCCTTCCAGTTCATTTCTTTACTCTGCTTTGGTTTTGTTTTTCCTTTTGCGATAACATAAGATCTCATATAAGATCCACTATTTCAGCAAAGTTTTAAATGTACAACACAAGTATTTGTTAATCACGCGCCCTATGTTGTACAGCAGATCTCCAGAACTTGTTTGTCTTGCAGGACGGAAACCTTGTACACTTTCCTTTTTGTTTTTGTTTGTTTGCTTGTTTGTTTTTGCATTTTGCTTTTTTAATTTCCCCAGCTTCATCAGAAATTTTGCATACTTTGCCAACACCTTTTCCTTTCCTCCCACCTCTCAGCCTCTTGCAACCACTATTCTACTTTCTGCTTCTATGTGTTTGACTATTTCGGATTCCACATATAAACGAGGTCATATGGCTAGGCACGGTGGCTCATGCCCGTAATCCAAGAACTTTGGGAGGCCGAGGTAGGCAGATCACAACATCAGGGGTTCAAGACTAGCTTGGTCAACATAGTAAAACCCCATCTCTACTAAAAATACAAAAACAAAATTAGCTGGGCATGGGGGCGGGCGCCTGTAGTCGCTGCTACTCAGGAGGCAGAGGTGGGAGAATGGTGTGAACCCAGGAGGCGGAGCTTGTGGTGAGATGAGATTGCGCCACTGCATTCCAGCCTGGGTGACAGAGCAAGACTCCGTCTCAGAAAAAAAAGACAAAAAAAAGATGAGATCATATATTATTTGTCTTTCTGTGTCTGCCTTATTTTACTGTGCATAATGTCCTTTAGTTTCGTCCAACTCTTCACAAATGACAAGATTTCCATTTTTTTCCTTTTTATTTGAGACGCAGTCTTACTCTGTCGCCCAGGCTGGAGTGCAGTAATGTGAACTTGGCCCACTGCAACCTCCACCTCCCAGGTTCAAGTAATTCTCCTGCAGCAGCCTCCAGAGTAGCTCAGATTACAGGTGCGTACCACCATGCCCGGCTAATTTTTTGTATTTTTTTAGTAGAGACAAGGTTTCACCATGCTGGCCAGGCTGATCTCGAACTCCTGACCTCATGATCTGCCCACCTCGGCCTCCCAATGTGCTGGGATTACAGATGTGAGCCACCACACCCGGCCTGTTTGTGTGTTTTTTTTTTGCAGAGTTTTGCTCTTGTTGCCCAGACTGGAATGCAATGTCTCCATCTCCCCTCACTACAACCTCCATCTCCTGGGTTCAAGCGATTCTCCTGCCTCAGCCTCCCAAGCAGCTAGGACTATAGGCACCCGCCACCATGCCCCGCTAATTTTTGTATTTTTAGTAGAGACAGGGGTTTTACCATGTTGGTCAGGCTGGTTTCGAACTCCTGATCTCAGGTGATCCACCAGCCTCAGCCTCCCAAAGTGCTGGGATTACAGGCATGAGCCACAGCGCCCAGCCAAGAATGTTTGTGTAGCAAACAGTTTAGGAAGATCGCAATAGCGAGTCCCCATGGCCAAAGGCAAATTTGTTGCCTAACCACTGTAAAATATGTATATAATGATGCCTATGTGTGAAGCAAAGGTTGGGGAGGTTTTCCTATAGCCCTCTTAAAAGACTGCTTTATAAACTCAGGATTCCTCATTGTGACACACACTCACTGCATCACACACTCACTATATGCAAAGCATCTGTCCAGACCCTTTCTCATCAGTCCTGTTGGACTTGAAGTGCAAGAGGATTGACGTGAGTATCAAGTTTCTGCTTCTTTCTTGTGTTGTCAGTAATAAAGTCTGTTGGACCTGACACCAGAGTCTCATGTCTTCCTCAAGCAAACTTGAATTTTTTTTTTTTTTTTTTTAGACATAGTGTCTTTGTTGCCCAGGCTGGAGTGCATGGCGCAATCTCGACTCACTGCAACCTCCATCTCCTGGGTTCAAGGGATTCTTGTGCCTCTGCCTCCTAAGTAGCTGGGATTACAGGCGTGTGCCACCATGCCCAGCTCATTTTTG
>NW_012108030.1:418605-419924 GCF_000951045.1 Mandrillus leucophaeus | reverse complement strand
TTCACCGTGTTAGCCAGGATGGTCTCGATCTCCTGACCTCATGATCCGCCCGTCTCGGCCTCCCAGAGTGCTGGGATTACAGGCTTGAGCCACCGCGCCCCGCCGAGGCATTCACTGTTTAAACTGCCCAACCCGGAGGAAACTTCAGACATCTGTGGTGAAGATAGCATGCATACAGGCAGCCACGGTGACATTCTTTGTAAAACAGTAAAATAAAAACGGTAAGAAAGAAAAAAGAAAAACGGTAAAAAAAAAAAAAAGCGAAAAACGGTAAAAGACCCATACGTCTTCATCTAGGGATTGTTCCAAAGAGGATGCAAAACAAACTATTAGTGTTTATTAACATAAAAATATGTACACTTCAAAACCTGCAAAATAAAATTTCACAGCAGAACATTCACTGAAGAATTGTTTTCTGAAATCTCATGATGACGTGTAAATGCAACTCAACACCTCTCACTGACTCTTGCCACAGAACCTACAACAGTAGCTCCCCATGGAAACATGAGGGATGGTGGATGATGTGATAGGGAAAGGAAACTGGGTTTCCCTAGGTTGGGCACTTGAAAGAGTGATCACTTCCTCCAGGATGGTGCATTTCCTGCTTTGCTAGATCTGGCAAGATTCCCCACTACCCTGAGCTGCAAAGGGACCCTCTCCCACCAACATCACATCAGATTTCCCACTCATTTAAACAAAACCTGCTATTATGTTTCTTTTAGATTTTGAAGATCTAGGGAAAATGACAACTCTGTATTTCCATTTCATTATTTTGTAGAAATCAAAATAAAATAATCCTCATTCATTGCGCAATTTTTTTTTTCTGCATTCTAGGAGCCATTTCATATTCTGTAGTTAAATTTTTGGAATATATATGCCTTAATGTTCTTTTTTTATTTTATTTTTTATTTTTTTTTTTGGAGACAGAGTCTAGCTCTGTCGCCCATGCTGTAGTGCAATGGTGCGATCTCAGCTCACTACAACGTCTGCCTCCTGGGTTCAAGGGATTCTCCTGCCTCAGCCTCCCAAGTAGGTGGAACTACAGGCATGCGCCACCATGCCGAGCTAATTTTTGCATTTTTAGCAGAGATGGGGTTGGCCAGGCTGGTCTCTAACTCATGACCTCGTGATCTGCCTGCCTTGGCCTTCCAAAGTGCTGGGATTACAGGCATGAGCCACTGCGCCTAGTCAATGTCCTTTTTTTATTTCTATTTTTATTTTTATTTTTATTTTTTTGAGACGGAGTCTCGCTCTGTCGCCCAGGCTGGAGTGCAGTGGCCGGATCTCAGCTCACTGCAAGCTCCGCCTCCCAGGTTCAC
>NW_012108030.1:404561-418555 GCF_000951045.1 Mandrillus leucophaeus | reverse complement strand
GGGGAATTGCAAGACTTTGAGTAGGAATGATGGGTTCTGATATAATTTTAAAGGATCCTTCCTCTGGCTGTCATAGGGGTTGGGCAGGAACACTGGTCCTGTTGAAGTGCCTTTACAGAGCACCCAGGGCCAGTGTTAGCATGTAGTGGGGAAGTGTGGTTACAGTCAGGACATGTTGAGGGGAGCTGATGGGATTTCCTGGTGGGTGATGCAGAGGGAAGAGTTGAGGATGACTGAAGTTTGAACCCTCGCTCTACCAGTTTGCTCCCTGTGTGCCCCTGGAGCAGTACTTTCCCCTCTTTGGGCCTAGATTCCTCGTCTGCAAAATGGGGATAATGATGAAGAATCAGCATGTGCCTGGTTGTGAAGATGCAGTGAAATTGGCTTATGGGGCATGTGAAATTGGCTTGTTCAGTGTGCTGGTTTACCTACGGTAGTCATATGGCGGGGATTGAGCAGACCTGAGGAAATGGGGCATCTGGGGAACCTTGTGGGACCACGTCAGCAAGTGCTAAGGCCTGGGTTGGGAATACACTGGGCTGTTTGTTTGTTTTTTTGGTTACTATCAAGGAAGCCATTGTGACAAGCCAGGCACAGTGAGAATGGATCAATAGACTAGGGTCAGATTGTGTTGGTCCTTGTAGGCCAGAGTAGGGCCTTAGCTTTTATTCTGATTGTGAAGGGAAGACATACTACATGTGGGATATACCATATAGATTCATATTATGGAAGGCTCCATGGGTTGAATGCAGGATGGGTCTTTAAAAGTGGGTCCCCTTTCCAAAAGTGCATGTAGTGGAAAGGGGGATTTTATTTGTTAAGTCACCACAGAGCAGGCTCTGTGCTGAGGCCTGCTGGGACACAGAGAGTCCCAGTCTAGGGTGGTAAGTGCTGTCGTGGAACCATATATATAGGTGGACTCTTTGGAAAATCCCAATTCCTATTCTCTCAACCCAACAATCAACAACACAGAAGAAGACTTCCGTGACTAAATGTGTGTTGTTGGGGGAGGGATTCTTCTCCACTGCCAAGCAAGCAATCAGTTCTGCAGCGCACACCAACTGGGTGTCCTCCAGCTCAGTTCAGACACGACCTAGAGACAGTGTTGGGTCTCACAGGTTGAGGGCTCAGGCCTCACTGCCCCTTGACCTTCGCCTTCAGTTGCCATTCTGGGCCTTCAGAACTTCTGATCTACCTGCTTCAAGTTGGAGTTCCCATGACCACCCTGCCTTTGAGTTTGATTAATATGCTAGAGCAGCTCTCAGAACTCAGGGAAACACTTAAGTTTATCAGTTTATTATAAAGGATAGTATAAAGAATACAAATGAAGAGAGGCATAGGTGAGCTATGGTGGAAGGGGTGTGGAGCTTCCATGCCCTTCTTGGGTGCACCACCCTCCAGGAACCTGTGTGTGTTCAGCTGTGTTGACGCTCCCAGGCCCTGTCCTTATGGGTTTTTATAAAGGCATTGTTAGGTAGGCAGGGTTGATTGAACCTGGTGATCACCTTGACCTTCAGCCCCTGTCCGCTCCATGGAGGATGTGGGGTGGGGCTGAAAATCCCAACCCTCTAATCACGTCTCTGTGTTTTCCATGACTGTCTTCCCAGTGACCATGGACCCCATCCTGAAGGTATCAGTCAACATGAGCATACAAAACCCACCTTGGAGATTCCAAGGATTTGAAGAGTTGTATGCAAGGAAATGGAGACGGAGCCCAAATCTGTATTTCACAGTATCACAACTGTAGCAAGTGCTTGGTGGGGACACGCTTGGGAGATAGTCAGTACACAGGGAATTCTCCTCAGAATATGACATGATCAACCGCCAGTCAAGATTTCTTAATGATGGTATTAATAGCTTTTCTGTCAGGAATGTGACAGGAACCCCAACCAAGAGTTGTTTAAACAAGTGAGGGTTCTTTTTGTTTCTCATATAGCAAGTTCAGCAGCTCAAAGCTATCACAGAATTGGGTCGGCTTAAAGATATCACAGAAATGCGGTTTTTTTGACTGGCCTATTTTGGTTATAAGATTCCAGCAGCATCTGCTGTCCTAGTGGGACTGCACTTTTTCGTGCAGTTTACCAGGGGCCAGCTTAGGACACAGAGGTTCTTCCCCTCCTCCCTTTTATGAAGGAGGAAAATCTCTCCTGAATCTCCTCAGCAGACTTGCTTGTATATCTCTTTGCCCAGAACTAGGTCATGTGCAGAGTTAGTTGAGGTTAAGTTTGGCTATAAGTAGTAGGAAAACTCTAAATAACAGGGGCTTAAGTGAGCTTGAAGTTTATTTCTGACTGATGACCAAAATGTCTGGTGGCAGTCCAGGCTGCTGTGGCACTTCATGGTGTCAGGGTCCCAGGCCTTACCATTATATGCTGTTTGTGTCCTCCATTCTACCCTCCCTGTCCCCCAGGTTACCTCAGGTCCCCAAGTTGGCTGCGGAAGCCCCAACCATTATAACTCCATTCCAGACAGGAAGGAGGGAAGATAAGTGTGAACCCCATCCCTATAAGTTGCACAAAACATTTCCACTTGGATTTTATTGGCCAGATGTTAGTCTTATAGTCACATTCAGATGCAAAGGCAATTCAGACATGTCTTTTCCAAGGGTCATGTATACAGCTGAAAACCAAGGATGATGAGCAGCAGTGTAGCCCAGTACAGGAGCTCTTAACTTGGGGATCATCTGCAATTCCCAGGCAGGTCCATGAGTTTGGACCTGCCTGGGAATTATAACATCTTTATTTTCGTTAACCTCTAACTTACATTTAACTTCCCTTCTGTTATGAATTATAATATCCCTATGGTATATCATAGATAGTATTAGCAAAACCTGTGACTGTTGCCAGAATGTGTTCACATGTCATTTCTACTATTATACATACCTTCTAGTGTCGTTTATGTTCACCTCTGTTTCAAAATTGTGTTCATTATTAGACCTACTAAGGGGATTCATGGCACCACCCCACCCCTCTACAAAAAAAAAAACCCAAAAAACAAAGCCGGGCGCAGTGGTTCATGCCTGTAATCCTAGCATTTTGGCAGATCGAGGCGGGAGGATTGCTTGAGCTCAGGAGTTTGAGGGCAGCTTGGGCAACATAGTGAGGCCTCATCCCTACAAAAAGTTAAAAAACTAGCTGGGCTTGGTGACACCTGCCTGTAGACCCATCTACTTGGGTAACTGAGGTGGGAGAATCACTTGAGCCCGGGAGGTCAAGGCTACAGTGAGCTGCGATCGTGCCACGGCACTCCAGCCTGGGTGACAGAGCAAGACCCTGTCTCAAAACAACAGCAAGAACAACAAAAAAGAAAAAAGAGCAAATATGAATCCATAGTACTGGTTAAGAACCTGGTGGCTGGGATTCAAATCCTGGCTTTGCCACCAGTAAGCTGTATGCAGTTTACCTCCCTGTGACTTTGTGTTCTCTGCCTTAAGATGGAGGATTCTGTATTTCCCTCATGGGATTGTGAGGGTTAAATGAGTTAAAACATTAAAGCCTGGGGCGTAGTAGAAACTAAGGAAATATTTGCTGTTATTATTCTGTCATGGTGGAAAAAGGGAAAAGAAACATAAGTGGACCAGCTGCCACAGTGTCCTTCTTAATAATCTGAACAAAATCAGGATGCTGTCAGTGAGGCGTGCTTGCCACGGCTGCCATTATTAATCTTCCCCTAGTGCTAGGGTGTCCCTGTAGAATGTCATTTTGTACTCAGGACAACCCTCTGAGGGTAGGTATTCTCATCATCCCCACTTCACAGATGAGAAAATTGAGGCTCAGAAAGGTACAAGGATTGCCCAAGATTCCACAGCTAATATGTAAGCAGTTTAGCCTTGAACCTGGACTTTGCAGCCCTGTAGTACCACCCTAGGCACCTTTCTCAAGCGTTGATGATGTTGTCTGCCTGAAGAAACAAACACTTTTAATGAAACCAAAAGCAGAATCCGGAAGAACAGCAGTGGGAGGAAGGGGACTCTGTGCCATGGGAGAGCAGCCTGATTGTCATGGGCCCACCTCTTGGGCATCCCCAGCTTCAAGTTGGGGTTCCCACGACCCCCTCGTTGGGTTTGATTAATTTGCTGGAGCGACTCACAGAACTCAGGAAACACTTAGATTTACCAGTTTATTATAAAGAATATTGCAAAGGATGCAGATGAGGAGATGCATAGGGTAAGCTATGGGGGAAGGGACGGGGAGCTTTCATGCCATCCCTGGAAATGCCACCCTCCAAGAATCTGCGTGTTCTGCTATCGGGAAGCTGTCTGAATCCTGTCCTCTTTGGTTTTTATGGAAGCTTTGTCATACAGACATTTTTGCCTAAATGACAGCATGATGTTGAAATTGAGTTAGGCTGCCCAGCTTCGTTGCTTTCCAGTAAGTGACAGCCTCGCCTCTGTGCATCAGTGTCCTCACCAGTGAAGTGGGTATGCTACTAACAATACATACTTCTGAGCAGTTAGGAGGCTTCAATGTGTTAATCATCCATGTCAATCACTTGGAATGCTGCCAAGCACATAGCAAACAGTAAATGTTTGTTGCTATGGTTCTGACATTTATGATTATGATTATTAATTGTGATTATTCCCTGTACCATCTCATTGTCCTCAGGACTGCTGCTCACCTAGTGTCGTGCTAGCCCATGTGTATATTTCCCTATAGCTCAGCTGAGAGAAGAACACACAGATCAACTTGGAGAAAACAAAGAGGAAAGAAATAGACAACTAGGTCAATACTCCCCACAGTATTTTATTTTATTTTATTTTAATTAATTAATTAATTTTTTTATGTTTTTGAGACGGAGTCTTGCTCTGTCGCCCAGGCTGGAGTGCAGTGGCGTGATCTCTGCTCACTGCAAGCTCCACCTCCCGGGTTCACACCATTCTCTTGCCTCAGCCTCCCAAGTAGCTGGGATTACAGGTGCACGCCACCACGCCCGGCTAATTTCTTTTTGTATTTATGGTAGAGACAGGGTTTCACCGTGTTAGCCAGGATGGTCTCAATCTCATGACCTCGTGATCCGCCTGCCTCGGCCTCCCAAATTGCTGGGATTACAGGCGTGAGCCACCATGTCCGGCCTCCCCATGGTATTTTATTATGAAAGTTTTCAGACTTGCATACTGTTGGAAGACTAATACAAGGGTCAGCAGACTACAGTCCGTGGGCCAAATTCAGCCCACTGTCTGCTTTTGCAAATAAAGTTATTGGAACATAGCTATGCCTGTTTGCTTCTCTAGTTCTGGTTCTGTGGTTGCTTTCAGTGCCACACAGGCAGAGTTCAGTAGTTAGGTTTGCAAAGCTGAAAATAATTACTGTCTGGGAATGTATAGAATAAGTTTTGCTGACTTTTAGCCTAGTGCAGTGAGCACCTCTATACTTAGACACCCCAGGTCAGTGATTGTTAGTGTTTGCCATATTAGTTGTTTATCTTTCTATAGGTCTGTCTCTATATATGTTTTATTTTTTAGCTCAAAATCAGTTGCAGGTTTTGTAGTACTCTATCCTGAGGTCCATTTAATGCCAGGATGGTAAGTTTTGGACCACCTATATGAAAGATTAACTGTGTGCATTTTTCTGAGGAGAGACCATCACAACACTTCATCAGATGCTCATCGTCTGTAATCCCAAAGATATTCTTCAACTCCTGGACCGGAGAACCCCTCACGCAGGATCTTAGTCACTTGTAGACTTTGTCTCAGTTACGTAGGGCCTCAGAACAGAACAGGCTAAGGGAGGTCCTGCTCCTCAACCTCGCCCTGTCCCTACCTGTTCTGCCTCTATCCAGGAAGAAAGGTCCCCTGTGGGACCATTAGTCAGTCTCCCACTCGCGAAAGCATTTCACACACATGAGCTCATTCCATTCTTGTGACAGTGCTGGGAGCTGTTAATAATAGGAGAGGCATCGTGGTGGAGATGAAGAAATGAGGGGAGAGTTCCACAGTCTGGCCTGCAGTCAGAGCAGCTGGCTTTGGATCCCACACTCCCTTGGTGCTGGCTTTGGCAGGTGTCTTTACCTCTCTGAGCCTCACTTTCCAAAGTGGTGAAAAGAGGACATTAGCCATGCTTTTCTTCTAGGATCTAGAGAATCAAATGAAGTCCCAACATGTAAATGCTTGGCATGAGATCTATTATGTTTGTTAGCCAAATAAAATAGTTCTCTAGGACTGCCACAGCAAATCACCACGAACTGGGTAGCTTAACACAACAAGTTTTGGAGGCCAGAAGTCTGAAATCAAGGTCTTAGCAGGGTTGGTTCCTTTGGAGGCTCTGAGGGAGACCCATTCCATGCCTTTCTGGAAGTTAGGACTTCCGGTGGTGCCAGCAATTCCTTGTGTTCCCTGGCTTGTGGATGCATCACCTGGTCTCTCCACCCATCTTCACATGCTTACCTTCCCCTCTGTGTATCTGTCTTCCTTTCTGTCTCTTAGAAGGACACTGTCATTGGATTTAAGGCTAACCCTCCATTTAGAATGATCTGGACACACGTAACTACGTCTGCAAAGACTCTATTTTGACGTGCTCATCACTGGGACGTAACTTTTTGAGGCTGCCATTCAGCCTCCTATACTGGTGGTATTATTACTATTGCTAATGCTACTCCTGTTTTTGTTGTCATTTTATTGTAATATTGTTTGTTCTTTATTTTTTTTGAGACAGAGTCTCACTCTGTTGCCCAGGCTGGAGTGTTGTTTGTTCTTTTATCATCACTTAGCCAGCAATCCTGGCTTTAAATCCTGCCCCATGTGATCTTAGCTCTCTGACCCTGAGAGGGGCTTTTGTTCCCCGAGCCTGTTTCCCTGTCTGTAAAATGGGACTCCAGCTAGTGACAGGGGTGCAGGTGTGTGGATGTGTTTAGCCGAGGACCTGGCACAGAGGAAGCATGTTATAAAGTGGCTGCTGCTGTTAAAGTACAGTGTATTAGCATGGTATGTGGTACTAAGTACAGGAGAAGGTGATGAGGAGAGAGGAGGAGGAGAGAGAGTACAGTTTTCAACAGAGTGGTCTTGGAAAGTTCAACTGAGGAGGTGTCGCTTCCATAAGAACCAAGGGATGTTCTTTTGCATTTGTTGCTGCTGCCACTACTATTGTTATTTAATGATTAGCTCGAGGTCACAGGGTCTCTTGGTGGGCGTTTGCCAAATTACTGTTGAACATCTTCACACGTAACCCAGCAAAGCTTCCAGGGGCTGACTGGGTTCGGAGCTGTCCGAACTCATGTGTGTCTGGAATGTCTAACATTCTCCCCTCCTCTTCTTGTTCTCTCATTAGCTTCGCCTCAACAGCATCAAGAAGCTGTCCACCATCGCCTTGGCCCTTGGGGTCGAAAGGACTCGAAGTGAGCTTCTGCCTTTCCTTACAGGTAACGAAGGGGACCCCTGGGACCAGATGTGGGGACTCTTGGGAGGTGGTTTTCACTAGATAAGAGAAGACTTGTGGATTTAACATATGGTTTGTGAATGTCTGCCCTGTGCTAGACATTATGGAGTGGGAAAAGGGATTCAGAGAAATGCTGTCTTGCTCTAAAAGAATGGTCTGGAATGCTGGAGGCAGACATTGGTGAGAGGGATCTAGGGGCAGATAGAACCAAGTTTGAGGTGCAGTTCCAACAGTTGGAAGCTGGTGACTTTAGACAAGTTAGTTTATCTGTTTCTTACGTTTTTCATCTGTAGATTGGGATAATCATCTATGTGCCGTGGTGTTGATCTGAACATTCAATATGAATAACAATTGCTAATACTTACGATATGCTTACTCTATGCCAGATGGTGTTCTACACTGTATCTTGTGAGGATTGAGTTCATATGAAGTGTTTAGAAAGCTGCCTGTACTCAGTAAACATATATCACCGTCCTTTCACCCAGTTAATCTCACAGCAGTGCCTTAGGCAGGTGATACTACTGTCCCCATTTTATAGATGAAGAAACCAAGGTGTAGAGAGTTGAAGTGATTCATTTGCCCAAGGTCATGCAGTTAGGAGGTAACTGAGAAGGGATATTTATCTAGTCATTCTGGCCTTTAACTTGACAGCATTGGTTAATGACTGATTTCAAATCCGAGCTCTACCACTTTCTAGGTGTGTGACTTTGGGCAAGATATTTTACATCTACCTGCTTCAGATTCTTCACAGGTGAAATGGGCATAATTATGTAACCTAACACGAAGACTAAATAAGATACTGTAAGGTGCTTATGACACTGTGCAGTACGTGCTGCCGAAGTGTTAGCTGCCAGGCTGTTACTAAGCACTGCTGTCTGTGAGGATGTAGGTAAAGCACTTAGTACACTGTCTGATACAGACTGGACTACCAATTAATGGTAAATCCTCTGTTATCATTATTCCCATTACTACTTCATGCTTTATACTTCATACCAGCAGAAATCACAGCTGAAGGTTTAGAATGCTTTGTCACTAATTAAACTCTTGTGTATGGGGTCGTCTTAGTTGGACCTAGTGATGATCCTGGGGAGGGAGGAGCTTGAGGTTGTTACTCCTCCCTGCACTGGACACATGGGGTATTGGAGCCTAAAGAGGTGCAGTGACTCGCCTGCAGTGGCACAGCTAGTGACTGAGGGGTGCAGGTGTGTCTGACTGAACATAGGCTATATGAAGAGTCTGCTCATATGACACTGAACAAATGGCCCCAAACTAGGTGGCTTCTATTGGTGAACTGCTGGGGAGACTTGAAAGCTTTAGAATGCTGAGGCATGGCAGGATAATAAAGTGGTGAAGAAGTTTTAGAGGAAAAACGTTGGAGGGACCTGGGTTTGAAACAAGCAGCTGTGCCGCCGACTTGCTAGGAAAGCTGAGTAGGTCACTCCACCTTTCTTAGCCTCATTTCCCTTATTTGTAAAGGAGTCTAATAAGAGCAGTGCCTAACAGTCGGGGTGTGTAAGGAAAACTCTGCGTCTTTCCTCTACTTTCATGCCAGAGCAATCATAACACAGAACATGACTTCTGTGACCATATGTCTGGGGTTTTTCCCCCAAACTGAGCAGTGGACAGCAGCTGGTTGTCCTCTTATTCAGTTCCAACACTGTCTATGCGGAGATAGTGTCAGATCCCACAGATTGATGGCTCAGTCCCCAAGACTCTCCCCAACCCTGCCCACCAGTTGCAAGTCCTTTGGAACTTCTGACCGATCAGCTTCAAGTTGGGGTTCCCGTGACGCCCTCTTTGGGTTTAATTAGGCTCACAGAACTCAGGGAAACACTTACGTTTACCGGTGTATTATATCGCCAAGGATACAGATGAAGAGATGCATAGAGTGAGGTATGGGGGAAAGGGTCTGGAGCTTCTGTGCCCTCCCTGAGCCCACCACCCTTCAAGAGCCTCCACATGTTTTACCATCTGGAAGCTCTCTGAACCCTCTGGGTTTTTATGGAAGCTTAATGGGAGAGGGTCCTGAGTGGAACGGAGGTGCCAGCCATGTGGGACTCTGTGGGAAGAGCATTTCAGGCTGTGAGGAGAGACAGGTGTATGCTCAGCGTGTTGGAAGAATAGCAGTGAGGTAGCCATGAGTTGAGTAAGATTGTTAAGGGAGAGTGAGACTAGGACATGAGGTTGGAGAAGAACAGTGACCACAACATGTGAGATCAGGTTTCTTTGGAACTATTGGCAGATTGAAATGAAAGAGTGTCAGGATTTCTTTTACACCTGAAAGAGTCACTCTGGGTTCTGGGAGATCCAGATGGTGTAGGGGCAAAGGTGGAAGCAGGAAAACCAGGTAAGAAGCTGTTGCAGTCTCCCAGCTGAGAGTTAGTGATGATCAGAGTGACCTTAGGTTGGGAGGGTTGACAGACTTGGCTCAGAAGGAGCTGCCAACCCTTCCAAGGAGGATAGTTCTGTGTGGATTGGTGGGAAGACAGGGTGCTGGCAGCTCCCAGGTGTTTGGCCTTCAGCAGCATTGCTTGGCTATAAGGTCTAGACTGGAGATAGAGATGAATAAGAATTGAGTCTGTGGATATGCATAAGGTCTTCAGGAGACAAAGAAAACAGTGAGGGTGGTTTTAACTGTGTGCAGAGGGAGCCAGGGAAACTGAGGCTGGGAATGAGCCTAAGAACAGTCATATTGGCGAGAATTTATTGAAGGAAGAGGCAGAGATGCTAACCCTCCTACTGGGCTCTGTGCTGAACTCTTCACTGAAAGCATTTATTTCCCTTTAGTCTCAGAACAACCCTGTGAAGTGAGAACGGCCTGTTGTGATTTGGGGGATGAGAAAGGCTCAGAGAGATGAAATGAGTTGCTGTATAAGCACCCAACAGTAAAGCAATATTTGAACCCACCATAAAATGGGGATGATGATAATGACTACTTAAATGAGACGGTTGTGATAAAGAGGTGACGCAGAAGTTGAACCCACCACTTAACACTCACATCCCATTGGCCAGAGCAAGGTCACATGGCCTTGCCAACTGCAAGGGCGTCTGGGAAATGTAGTCTGTTGCTGGATTGCCATATACCCAGCTTAAATGCAGGAAGTTTAAGTGGCAATAGATGCCAGGGATATTAGCATCTTGTGCTATGCAGGGATTAGCAGTTCCCACTGCCTCAGGGATGAGAGGATGGAGCTTAAGAGAGAGGCCTTTGGATGTGGGCATTAGGGACAGAACAGATTTTCCCTTCACATATTCATTCTTTCAGCAAACCTGAATTGCTGTCTGTCTGTGCTCAGCTCTGGCAGGAACTGGGGCATAGAGAGGAGCCAGTCCTGGGCTCGCTGATTATAGCCTATGTTAAGGGTGTGGGTAAAGGTGGCATGGAAGGAGAGGGAGGGAGACTGAGCCCAGAGAAGGTGTTCCAGCGGACATCCTAGAAATCTTCCAAGAAGGGGTAGCTAAACTGAATCTCCAAGGATAAAAAGAAATTTCTGGCAGAGAGAACAGTGCTGAGGGGAGAAGCTGCACCCCAAAAAAGCTCTTGTTGACGTTGCTCTGTGCTTTATACACCTGGTCATATTTGCTCCTCACTGTAACCCTTGCTACAAGGGAGTGATGGTGAACACCATTTTACAGACGCAGAAGCTGGGATTCAGAGAGGTGGAATCACTCAGTCAGTGTTCCGCACCTGCTAGAGGGCAGAAGCAGGACTTAGGGCTCTCTCATCCCAGCCATGCCTGTGCCGTGATCTCTGTGTCAGCCCAGGTGGAGAGTGGGGAGCAAGTGGGCGGATGGGGAAACTGAGTGCTGACAGCCTGAGGAAGCAGAATGGAGTCCGTGAGTTCTGAGCTTCGGCTGGGGTCAGAGTCGAGGTGGGATAGTCACGAAGTCTGTCTTGGTTCCACAGATACCATCTATGATGAAGATGAGGTCCTCCTGGCCCTGGCAGAACAGCTGGGAACCTTCACTACCCTGGTGGGAGGCCCAGAGTACGTGCACTGCCTGCTGGTGAGTGGAAGGCAGGAAGTCCTCTTGCCCACCCCTTAGGGTCAGGCCCATGGCCCTGCCGACCTAGGGCAGGGAGGGGAGCATGTTGGAGAGCATGGGGATCACGTCAGAACAGCTAGGCCGTGGACATCTGCTTTAATCCAACAAGTCAGTAGTGGCTTTTATTTTATTTTATTTTATTTTATTTTATTTTATTTTATTTTATTTTTTTTGTGAGACGGAGTCTTGCTCTGTCACCCAGGCTGGAGTGCAGTGGCGCGATATCGGCTCACTGCAAGCTCCGCCTTCCGGGTTCACGCCATTCTTCTGCCTCAGCCTCCCAAGTAGCTGGGACTACAGGCGCCCGCCACCACGCCCGGCTAGTTTTTTGTATTTTTAGTAGAGACGAGGTTTCACCGTGTTAGCCAGGATGGTCTCGATCTCCTGACCTCGTGATCCACCCACCTCAGCCTCCCAAAGTGCTGGGATTACAGGCTTGAGCCACTGCGCCCGGCCAGTAGTGGCTTTTAATATTGTGAACTCAGGGTGCAGTTGTCATCCTTTCTGTTTAGTGGTCAGGTAGGTGCCCAGTGCCAGGCCTCATCTGGGATTCTACATCCAGGGCTGTGGGTTTGGAGTCAGGCTGGGTTCTACCACTTATTTGCTGTATGACTTGTAAGAGAATTACTTAACCTCTCTGTGCTGTACCTTTCTCATCTGCAAAATAGGATTATGAAAACCTTTTAAAATTATCTTGAAGAGCCCTTGCACAGTACTTGGCACTTAGTAAGTACTAACAGATGTTAACTGCAGTTGTCATTATTGTTGTTGTGACATCATATCCAGCCTTTGGGGTAGGAGGGATTCCCTGTTTATGGGTGAGCCACCTGGAGCACTGAGAGGTTAAGTGTCTCTTCAAGATTGTATGCCTTGTAGATGGCAGACCTGGGATTCTTGGTCTGTCTGTTTGACTCTCTGCCACATTCCCACCCCACTGCCTGCCTGTGTGTCCCATGCTAGGTGATGGCTAGGGACACAAAGATGGGTCAGATCCCAACAAGAAGCATTGTTTGAGAGAAGATGATCTGGGAAGGAAGGCCTTACAAGTTGCCAAGTCCCCTGGTTTTCACTGTTCTCAGAGCCCTGGGCCACTACTGCTGCCTCTGCCTCCGCCCCACTCCCCCAGTGATTCTGTATTTCACTGTTGTTAGAGATACAATGTGGCACCAGCCCTTGATGGTGTTTTATAGCAGCAGCCTTTCTCCCTCTTAGTGGTGTGTAAAAGAATGGTGCTTATCATTGTTGGGATCTTGGGATTTGAGCAAATACAGTAATTCATTTTTTCCCAAACAGCATTGTCTAAGGAAACTTGATAGTTAGCATTAAATTCTGGTATCTCAGCTTTCATCTGGGCGTATGTGTATGATTTGTGCATATGGACACACAGAAAATTGTACATAAATGAGATCGTATCATACATTTTACAAAAAACAGGACTTCTTCACATGAGCATGATAAGGTTTGGGGGCCAGCCTAGAAGGGGTTCCTTGAATTTCACAAAATTGTCTGTAGCCCCTGGCTGATATTTGTCAGGTGGAACTTCTGAGCAGTGAATTCATAGCTTTCAGTAGCTTCTCAGAGGACTTAGGAGCAGAAGACATCATTTTTATGAAACCCCAAGGCTTCAACAAAGGCCCCCAGGGTCTGCAACTGAGCTTGGGACTCAAGCTTGCTTTGGAGCTGGGCTGGGACCCACGGATCCTTCTCCTACCTGGCCAGGGTCTCCCAACAGAACATTCTCAGTGAGGAAAGTCCCAGTCAACCCACGCTTCCTTTTGGGCAGCAATTCCCTGTGACCGATGTGTATGATGTTCATGTCAGCCTGCAGACATCCTGGGGCTCTCTGGACCAGGCAGTGCTGGAAACCAGAGAAGAGTCAGATCAAAATAGCTTGTGCTTGCTCGTTGCCTGCAGTGCACATCCCAAGAGCCTTACACAATTGTGCGCTGATGTTAGCTCTGTTGCTCAGATGAGGAAACTGAGGCACAGGTTGGTTTAAGTGAATTGCCCAAGCTGGGAAGAGGCAGAGTCCAGATTAGATCCCAGTCCCCTAATTCTTAGCCACTCCTATGTACTATCCTCAGAAGGCTCCTGGTTGCTTTCAACGCTGTAAACAAGGGAGGCAGGGGGGCCCTTAAAACTCAGGGTAGATACCTAACCTGCTTAGGTGGGATGGGAAGTTGTCAGGGAAGGCTTCCTGGAGGAGGTGGCTGTTAACCTGGATTTTGACAGGTTATAGGAAATAGAAAATGGCTTTGTGTAGTTTCTTCATTCCACAACATTGAGCAAAGTCTCTAGGCTGTGGAAGCCCAGAGATGTGTCAGACCCACTCCCAGCCCTCACTCTCAGCAGTGGTGAAATGGAATTAATTACAGAGACTCCTGTAACTGCAGTGTGAGGATTGTTTTGTTTTGTTTTTTTCATTTGTTTGTTTTGTTTTTTTCCTGAGATGGAGTTTCACTCATTACACAGGCTGGAGTACAATGGCGTAATCTCGGCTCACTGCAACCTCTGCCTCCCAGGTTCAGGCGATTCTCCTGCCTCAGCCTCCCCAGTAGCTGGGATTACAGGTGTGTG
>NW_012108030.1:401352-403541 GCF_000951045.1 Mandrillus leucophaeus | reverse complement strand
CTCTGATTGTTTTGGTCCACGCTGGGATAGGCTTCCTGGGTGATTCTGCTGCAGGATGGTCAGGGATCATACTTTGAGAACTACTTCCTGCAGTAACCTACTGAAGAAGAGAACCTTGGCTTACATAATTACTGCTCAGCCTCTGTCCCCAGGCCTCCTTATAACAGGTTGCCATAAGCTCCACCTCTAGTCACTTGGCAGGTGTTGATTGAGTGCCTTCTCTGTGCCAGCCCACGTGATGGGACAGCCGAGGTGAACAAGAGGACCTCTGTCCCTGCAGTATCCCAGTCACACCACACCTATGGTCACACTCCCATGAGACCATCCTGAGCCTGAGACCTCACGATAGCACGAGGACCTGTGACAGTGACATTACGCTGGCTTGCTTAGTATTATATTTTTCCTTTGAATCATTCATTGTAACTATTTTTAAACATTTGTTTTTGTTGTTAATAGTTTTACTGTAAAAATATATGTAGAATGTGCTATTTTAATTATTTTAAAGTGTGTAGCTCTGTGGCAGTAAGTTTATTCACATTGTGCAGCCGTTATCACCATCCATCTCCAGAATTTTTCATCTCCGCAAACTGAAATTGCAGACCTGTTGAACATGAACTCCCCGTTTCCTCTCCCCGAGCCCCTGGCAGCCACCGCTCTACTTTATGAGTTTGACTGTTCTAGATTCCTCATATAAGTGGGGTCAGAAAATATTTGTTCTTCTGACTTTTAGCTGATTTCCCTTAGCATAATGTCTTCAAGGTTCATCCGTGTTGTAGCATGTGTTCCATGAGATTTCTTACATACAAAACTCTTGAGTTTTTTTGAGGACTGCATTTGGAAAACCAGATTTGCTTATTGCCAGCTGCATCCTCCCATAGTGGCAGTCCCTGGAGCTGGGGAGCACCTGCCCTCCCTGGACTACATGCTCTCCAAGGTGCCCCAGTGCCTGCCTCTTCCTGTTCATGCCCCCTGCCACCTCCGCTTGTCACCTTGACTGATAGCTTCATTCTGTTACTTGACTGGGTCCTGGCATTTCCATTTATGATTTTTTTTTCCTGCCTTAAATATCTGTCAGCCCAAGTTGAATTTCAAACCAGAGACCTCTGTACCTTTATTTTAACATATTGGGATAAGTTGAGTCTGCCTTCAGTGGGTCACTAATTAAGAGTTCCTGTCTTGTGCTAAGAGTGCTGCTGGGCTCTGGGGATACAGTGGAGAGCCAGTCGTATATATCTGAAGGAGCACAGTCATTCTAGGCCCACAGTAACAACCAGCGAGCCGTCCCGGGCCCCATAGTCCCCCAGCAACATGAGATCCCAATTCAGTCACCAGAGTTGTATGAGACAGCACAACTGTACCTCTTCATGAGAAACTCAGGTCAGGTTTTCGATCCTGACCTGTAGCTATTACTAGCTTAGGCAAGCCAGTCCGTACCTCAGTTTTCTCTTCTTTAAAATCAGGACTTGCTTTATAGAATTCAGTGAGGAAGAACAAGCACCCCTGGTACAACACGGTGGTCCTGCCTAGTACACACAGTGAACGGATGTTCTACGCAGTGTCAGTGATGATCATTGCACTTTGAGAGGCTAAGAACTTTCTCCTCAGAAAGTGACGTGTGTAATTTTCAGATTCATGGACCCCAGTGAAACTCCTTCAAGGACCCCTAAGTAAGAACCTTTGTGGAAGGCACGCTGACAGAGACCTTCTGCTGGCTGGCATAATATTACGTTTTTCCTTTGAATCATTCACTGCAACCATTTTAAAATGCTCTTTTAATGAAGGCTGGGATGGGTAATAGGGAAGGTTTCTCTGAGGAGATGAGCCCATGAGGGGGTTGCAGGATGGGGGTCCAGGGCCGGGGATGGTAGAGAGGGAGCTGTCCAGTGACTTCATATTCTCACCACAGCCACCCCTGGAGTCGCTGGCCACAGTGGAGGAGACAGTGGTGCGGGACAAGGCAGTGGAGTCCTTACGGGCCATCTCACACGAGCACTCGCCCTCTGACCTGGAGGCACACTTTGTGCCGCTGGTGAAGCGGCTGGCGGGCGGCGACTGGTTCACCTCCCGCACCTCGGCCTGCGGCCTCTTCTCCGTCTGCTACCCCCGAGTGTCCAGTGCTGTCAAGGCGGAACTTCGACAGTGAGTCTCTGCCCCCCTTGGAAGCTCCAAGCTCACCCCCTCAGCTCGGT
>NW_012108030.1:391959-398942 GCF_000951045.1 Mandrillus leucophaeus | reverse complement strand
CATACAAAACTCTTGAGTTTTTTTGAGGACTGCATTTGGAAAACCAGATTTGCTTATTGCCAGCTGCATCCTCCCATAGTGGCAGTCCCTGGAGCTGGGGAGCACCTGCCCTCCCTGGACTACATGCTCTCCAAGGTGCCCCAGTGCCTGCCTCTTCCTGTTCATGCCCCCTGCCACCTCCGCTTGTCACCTTGACTGATAGCTTCATTCTGTTACTTGACTGGGTCCTGGCATTTCCATTTATGATTTTTTTTTCCTGCCTTAAATATCTGTCAGCCCAAGTTGAATTTCAGACCAGAGACCTCTGTACCTTTATTTTAACATATTGGGATAAGTTGAGTCTGCCTTCAGTGGGTCACTAATTAAGAGTTCCTGTCTTGTGCTAAGAGTGCTGCTGGGCTCTGGGGATACAGTGGAGAGCCAGTCGTATATATCTGAAGGAGCACAGTCATTCTAGGCCCACAGTAACAACCAGCGAGCCGTCCCGGGCCCCATAGTCCCCCAGCAACATGAGATCCCAATTCAGTCACCAGAGTTGTATGAGACAGCACAACTGTACCTCTTCATGAGAAACTCAGGTCAGGTTTTCGATCCTGACCTGTAGCTATTACTAGCTTAGGCAAGCCAGTCCGTACCTCAGTTTTCTCTTCTTTAAAATCAGGACTTGCTTTATAGAATTCAGTGAGGAAGAACAAGCACCCCTGGTACAACACGGTGGTCCTGCCTAGTACACACAGTGAACGGATGTTCTACGCAGTGTCAGTGATGATCATTGCACTTTGAGAGGCTAAGAACTTTCTCCTCAGAAAGTGACGTGTGTAATTTTCAGATTCATGGACCCCAGTGAAACTCCTTCAAGGACCCCTAAGTAAGAACCTTTGTGGAAGGCACGCTGACAGAGACCTTCTGCTGGCTGGCATAATATTACGTTTTTCCTTTGAATCATTCACTGCAACCATTTTAAAATGCTCTTTTAATGAAGGCTGGGATGGGTAATAGGGAAGGTTTCTCTGAGGAGATGAGCCCATGAGGGGGTTGCAGGATGGGGGTCCAGGGCCGGGGATGGTAGAGAGGGAGCTGTCCAGTGACTTCATATTCTCACCACAGCCACCCCTGGAGTCGCTGGCCACAGTGGAGGAGACAGTGGTGCGGGACAAGGCAGTGGAGTCCTTACGGGCCATCTCACACGAGCACTCGCCCTCTGACCTGGAGGCACACTTTGTGCCGCTGGTGAAGCGGCTGGCGGGCGGCGACTGGTTCACCTCCCGCACCTCGGCCTGCGGCCTCTTCTCCGTCTGCTACCCCCGAGTGTCCAGTGCTGTCAAGGCGGAACTTCGACAGTGAGTCTCTGCCCCCCTTGGAAGCTCCAAGCTCACCCCCTCAGCTCGGTTCCCTTCTCTAAAGCCTCAGCCTCCTTTCGGTCTACCTGGGGCCCACACGCCCCTGAACTCTCTCCACTCCCACTCCTGCTTACCACGTGGTAGGCCACATCCTTGAGAGTTGGTCTCTGGACACAGCCGGGTGTCAGTTTACCACCTCTGCCCCCTTGCTCACTTAGGAATTGAGATAATGACAGGTCCTCCTTCCCACTGGTTAATGTGAGGATTTAAAAGAATTATCACATATAGGCTGGATGCAGTGGTTCACGCCTGTAATCCCAGCACTTTGGGAGGCCAAGGCGGGTGGATCATGAGATCAGAAGTTCAAGACCAGCCTGGCCAAGATGGTGAAACCCTGTCTCTACTAAACATACAAAAATTAGCCGGGCATGGTGGCGCACGCCTGTAGTCCCAGCTACTTGGGATGCTGAGGCAGGAGAGTCGCCGTGACCCAGGAGGCAGAGGTTGCGGTGAGCCGAGATCATGCCATTGCACTCCAGCCTGGGTGACACCAGTGAAACTCCGTCTAAAAAAAAAAAGGAATTATCACATATAAAGTGCTTAGAGCAAAATCTGGAACATAAAAACTTTCAGCACATCACATCTGATGGTGTCTCCAGCCTGTCCCAGGTCCGGTGCCTTTGGCAGATAAACCACTTCAGTTTTCAGCCTCCTGCTCCTCTACTTTGCAAACAGTTGACCATCATACCCAGGTTTGAGCCGTGGCTCACTCCAGAACTCTGGTTTACAGCTGCACAGATACTTAGATACTTACACTGGCCCTGACCATCTTTGACCGAAGCAATTGCTGCTGTAAAATAAAGCCTTTCTATGGCTCTAGACCAGCCTCTTAGTTAAGCAGTTCTTCGTTTGTTTTTGAGATAGGATCTTGCTCTGTCATCCACGCTGAAGTGCACTGATAGAATCACAGCCCACTGCAGCCTCAACCTCTTGGGCTCAAGCATTCCTCCTGCCTTAGCCTCTCAAATAGCTGGGACCACAGGTGTGCACCGCCACGCTGGGCTCATTTTTTATTTTTGTTAGAGATGGGGTCTCACTGTGTTGCTCAGGCGGGTCTTGAACTCCTGGGCTCAAGCAATCCTCCTGCCTTGGTCTTCCAGAGTGTTCAGATTACAGGTATGAGCCACTGTACCAGGCCCATTGGTTAAGCAGTTTTTATGGTCATGATAATGTAATTGTCAGCACTTACCATTGACTGGATTTATTATGTGCAGTCCGCGAAGTGTCCCACACACATTATTTCATAGAAACCTCATGCAGACTTGTGGGGGTAGGTACTGCTACTATCAGCGCCTTTTCATAGGGCTGGGAAGACAGACAGGGGGTCATCACTTGCCCAAGGTCATTCAGCTAAATCCTGGACCCACACAACTGCAGTCTGTGCTTGCTCCTCTCTACTGTACTGCCTGTTGCCTCATGATCCCCATCCCCGACTCCCAGGTACTTCCGGAACCTGTGCTCAGATGACACCCCCATGGTGCGGCGGGCCGCAGCCTCCAAGCTGGGGGAGTTTGCCAAGGTGCTGGAGCTGGACAACGTCAAGAGTGAGATCATCCCCATGTTCTCCAACCTGGCCTCTGACGAGCAGGTGAGTTTTGCTCCCTGGACCTCTCTGCTCTCACCTCCTTCTGGTGGTCCCTGCCCGTGAAAGAGAATCCCAGAGTTCAGCAAGGCCTCTGCTGCCCTCCTGCATTCCTCTCCTCTCCCCAGGACTCGGTGCGGCTGCTGGCGGTGGAGGCGTGCGTGAACATTGCCCAGCTCCTGCCCCAGGAGGATCTGGAGGCCCTGGTGATGCCCACTCTGCGCCAGGCCGCTGAAGACAAGTCCTGGCGCGTCCGCTACATGGTGGCCGACAAGTTCACAGAGGTAGGTGAGCGACCGTTGACACTGTCCCACTGGTGGGGGACACTGACACCCTCAGAAGGGAAGCATATAGGAGTTGAGGTTTACCATTAGGCCGACGGAATCATTGGGCGTTTGAGCAATAAGATCTCTGTGATCGTCTAACTTCATCTCACTTTATATGCCAATCCTGGTTGATTGACGTGGCATCTTGAAGTGCTGCCTTGAGAAGGATTCTGGGGCTAAGTTAAGGCTTCACGGAGGAAAGTGCCACAGGAGCAGAGAAGGGTAGCACGTGCGGGGTGTTCCTGACATAATCAAGCTGTCCTTTCACAAAGGGGAAGACGCAGCCCAAAAAGGTGGGGTTTTTTGTTTGTTTGTTTGTTTTTTTGTTTTGAGACGGAGTCTCATTCTGTCCTCCAGGCTAGAGTGCTGTTGCCCAGCTGGAGTGTGGTGGCGCAATCTTGGCTCACTGCAACCTCTCCCTCCCGGGTGCAGGCAATTCTCCTGCCTCAGCCTCCTGAGGGACTAGGATTACAGACGCCCACCACGACGCCCGGCTAGTTTTTGTATTTTTAGTAGAGACAGGGTTTCACCATGTTAGCCAGGCTGGTCTTGAACGCCTGACCTCAAGTGATCCACCTGCCTTGGTCCCCCAGAGTGCTGGGATTACAGGTGTTAGCCACCGTGCCTGGCCCCAGAAAGTTTAATTAACTGATCAGAGTGACACTACCAGCCAGGCAGAAAGGGGGCAAGACTCCAGCTCTGTGTCTCCCACAGTGCTCCTTCCGCGGGGATCCAGATTGCCTCATCCCACAAACATGTCTGCTGAGCACCAGCTATTTGCTGGGCCAGTGAATTTGGCACATTCCTGGCCTTCACGGAGCCAGGCAGTCTGAAGGGGAAGATTGACTTAGGGGGAAATTTGATAATAAAGTGTCACAGGTGTGGGACAGACAGACAGATGTGGGACCTTGGAAGCATTGAGGAGGGGAGGTGGTGTTGCAGCTGGTTCTAGAAGATGAGTTGGTGAGAGCTAAGATAGGAACTTTGCTCCAGCAAGAGGACAAAGAACCCTGGGAGGCGAGAGCAAGTGCAAGCAGGAACATTCCGGCCTGATCTTCACGGCCTAGCCTGAGAGAAAGCAGGAGAGAGGGCAGGGTGGGATCAGAGAGGCCTCGAGTGCTGCTGCACCCTGGGGCGCCCTTTGCCTGTAATTATGCTGGTTCCCACTGGCATTTGTAGGAAGGACTCAGCCTCAGAATAGCATACCATCACCACATTTAGGGAAGGTTCTTCCCATCCTTGTCTCCTGAAGTGCATAAACTGTGTCACGCTGGGTCTTCGAGTACAAATTCCATGACGACAGGAATTTTAGGCTGTTAAACTAGTTCTTGGCACACAGTAGGCATTCAGTAAATATTTGCAAGATGAATAAAAGGCAATATTTTCCCAAGAGGTCCTTCAAGGTTTTTTTATTTGTTCATTCCCTTCCTCATAATGAACTGTTCTGCTTCCTACCAGGTCTTCAGGAACCAGCTTTGCAGCAAGAGTCATGTGTCTTTCCATGCCCCATGCCATGAAACAGGCAGGAGCCAAGCGTGCCTCCTTTTTTTTCTTTTTTTCTTTTTTTTTTTTTAAGAGAGCCTCACTCTTTTGCCCAGGCTGGAGTACAGTGACACAATCTCAGCTCACTGCAACCTCCGTCTCCCAGACTTAAGTGATTCTTGTGCCTCAGCCTCCCAAGTAGCTGGAATTACAGATGTGCGCCACCACACCCAGCTAATTTTTGTATTTTTAGTAGAGATGGGGTTTCACCATGTTGGCCAGGCTGGTCTCGAATTCCTGGCCTCAAGTGATCCACCCACCTCAGTCTCCCAAAGTGCTGGGATTACAGGTGTAAGCCACTGCCCCCGGCCCCAGAGTGCCTTCTTCCCTGTCAATCTTTATTGTTTTATTTTTATTTTGAGGCAGGGTCTCACACCGTCACCCAGGCTGCTGCCACCCAGTGGCATGGTCATGACTCACTGCAGTCTTGACCTCCTGGGCTCAGGTGATCCTCCTACCTCAGCCTCCTATGTAGAGTCAGGGTTTCACTGTGTTGCCTGGGCTGGTCTTGATCTCTTGGACTCAAGCAGTCTGCCCACCTCGGCTTCCCAAAGTGCTGGGATTATAGGCATAAGCCACCGTGCTTGGCCTATTGTTTTTTTTTCATTACAAAAGTAATTCATGCTTCTGGTAACAGATCTTTAAGAAATACAACCATATATAAATCAAAAAGTTGCAGTCACTATGTTGTTTGAATGTTTTTGGATCCTGTAACAGAAAACCCCAGTAGCCTGAACAATATGGAAATCTGTTATTTTTAATGCTGACAACACTGTGAGGTAGGTGCCCTTGCAGTCCTCAGTTTTCTTCAGAAGCAAAAGCGGCTCAGCGAGGTGAAGAGCCTTGACCCAGGGCCAGACTTGGCGCTTGGATTAGATCTTAGCACTGCTTCCAAGGCCCACTCTCTGGCCCCTAATTCTGGTCCCTTCTCTTTGATTTTGGCTTCCTTAGCCCAGAGTACCTACTAGGCCCTCTCACTCTCCCCCTCCTCTTTCCTGTCTGCAGCTCCAGAAAGCAGTGGGGCCTGAGATCACCAAGACAGACCTGGTCCCCGCCTTCCAGAACCTGATGAAAGACTGTGAGGCCGAGGTGAGGGCCGCAGCCTCCCACAAGGTCAAAGGTTGGTGCTGGCAGCCGGAACACAGCAAGTGGGGTGGGTGTCCGAGGGGCTGGAAGTGGAACTAAAACGTTGGATCTCACTTCCCTTTGCCTCCCTCTCCCTGCCCACAGAGTTCTGTGAAAACCTCTCAGCTGACTGTCGGGAGAATGTGATCATGTCCCAGATCTTGCCCTGCATCAAGGTAACAGAGAGTTTGATGGGAGGAACCAAGTGGATCTGAGCCTGCTAAAAAGAGGGGCTGGAGACAAGGCTTTGGGGATCGTCAGCTGCAAACTAGGTTCCCAGCCCTCTGGGACCAGGCAGCTCTTGGGTTTCAAGCAATTAGGGTCCTGATTGCAGCTTGAGGCTGACCTTAGAGGTGGAAGTACTTTCTAGAACCTCAAAGTTCACTGAGTCCTCTCATTCACAGGGTTTTGGAGTTGGAGTGGGGGCTGCTGAAAGCAGGGGTCATTGAACTCTAAGTAGGTGGTACGCATAAGGAACAGTGATTTCCCCTGTACCCTAAGCCATCCCATGCTCCACGAATGAGAGGGGCAGAAGCAGGTTATTGTCTTTTAGGGGTTGGTATCTGCTTGGCCACTGCTGATGCAGGGGTTGCCCTGATCCCTGTGCCTATGCCTTCTCTTTCCCAGGAGCTGGTGTCCGACGCCAACCAACATGTCAAGTCAGCCCTGGCCTCGGTCATCATGGGCCTCTCTCCCATCTTGGGCAAAGACAACACCATCGAGCACCTCTTGCCCCTCTTCCTGGCTCAGCTGAAGGATGAGGTAAGGGTGCCAGGATCTCAGCTCTGGGTTTGTGGAGGGGACAGGTTACCTAGATTGACTGGGAATCTCCTGATATCTCAACAGACATCCAGACCTTTGCTGAGTTGCCTGTTTGTGGGCATAGCTGTGTGTTCATGCATTCATTACTCCTGGCAGTCTGCATGAGTCCTTTCCTGGGCATTAAAGATATGAATAATAGAGCCAGATATTTTAAAAAGTTTTTATTTATGGCTGGGTGCGGTGGCT
>NW_012108030.1:375746-391670 GCF_000951045.1 Mandrillus leucophaeus | reverse complement strand
ACCACTGCACTCCAGCCTGGACAACAGAGCAAGACTCTGTCTCAAAAAAAAAAAAAATTATTTATTTATGTTTTGAGATAGTGTCTTACTTTGTTGCCCACACTGCAGCACAGTGGTGTGATCATGGTCCACTGTAGCCTCCACCTTCTAGGCTCAAGTGATCCTCCCACTTTAGCCTCCCAAGTAGCTGGGGCTACAGGTAAGAGCTGCCACATCCAGCTAATTTTTAAAAACATGTTCTATAGAGACGAGGTCTTGCTAGGTTGCCCAGGTTTGTCTTGAACTCCTGGTCTCAAGCGATCCTCCTGCCTTGGCCTCCAAAGGCCTGGGATTATAGGTGTGAGCCGCTGCACCCAGCCTAGAATAAGACAGTTTTAATCCTCACAAGTCTTCAGAGACTGACAATGGAGAGAGACAAGCAGTCCCATGATGCCATTAAGGTGTTACAGGTGCTGTTAAGGACGAGTTCATGTTTTTTAGGGTTTAGGCTAAGGTGCTGTAATAGAGACCCTAGAATACATTCTGGCTTAAATTAGATGGAGGATTTTTTTTCTCTCTCTCATAACAGTATAGGTAGTCCTACACTGGTGGGTTAGCCCTGCTGACCTCAACTGTCTCTGAGTCTCAGGCAACTTCTCCAGTTTTAGCATCTCTTAGTCAGCATGGAGGGGTCAGGCACAGACCACAGCAGGCCCAGTCCTCTGAAGGACGAGATTCTTCACATGTGCTTGCACCCCATACACCCATTGGCCAGGGAGGGTCACATGACCACACCAGCAGTTCAGGTTGCCTGGATTACAGAGGATGAGAGGCGGTGTTGTGTGATGACTGTAGAGATCATCAGGGTGACCATGGGGAAGGAGCTTGGACTTGACTGTGGGCAAGTGGAAGAGCCAGAGTAGAGTTGGTATTAGAAAGCACCCTGGGCTTATGTGGAGGAAAGATTGAAGTGAGGTGGCCAGCAGAAGTGTAGGAAGACCAAACTGGAGGGTGCTGTGGGAGTCTGGAAGGCTGAGGATAGACTAAGTGGTATGTAGAGATGAGGCTGCAGTGGTATGGAAGGATTCAAGATTGTTCAGGAGGCAGAAGGGATCACGTGGTGGTTTTTGCCTTGGTAGTGAAGAACTGGGCAGATTGTTTGCCATTGTGTGACATCTTTGTTCCCAAAGGCCTCAGTCTTTCTCTCTTCCCCATCCCTTTCTTATACACAGGCACATACATAGTGTGCTAGAAAGTTGGAGGAAATACTGCAACAGAAAGTATTACATCACATTTCGGTCCCACATGCCCCTAAAAGTTATGTTACTCAATTCCGCTACAGTGGAGTAATCTCTTAGCCGCAGAATTACAGTCAATTTTTTAATACATTGAAAAGAGTGCGCTATTTTTAATGTATTTTTTATTCTTTTTGTTTTTCCGTATTAGTGGGTGATTAACAGTGTACTATTTTAAATCAGTTATTTACGTCAGTTGCTAAAAGTTTGAATCATTAATATTCATAACACATTTTATGACTTAAGTAATTTATCTGAGTTATGCTTCACTGGCACGTATTTTCTTTTATAATCATGTTTTATAGATATAACTATAATTTGTGTTTTTGATGCTTTAATGGGCATAATTTGGCAGGTGAGAGCCCCTCAACCTGTCTGCTATGTCATTTCACACCTTTCCAGAGTTTTGGAGAGCATTTTGCCTCTGGCGTCAGGGAAGGATCCAGGCTCAGCCCAGTGTGAAGGCAAGCCCATACATGCTGCAAGTGCACTTACAGCGCTTGCTAGGACTAGAGCATTTTTTGCTCCAGTTTCACCTTCAGCAAGCACTATATGGTAATCATGTGCTGGCAGCCAGCCTGTCTCAGGGCAGCTTATCTTAAAAAGAAGAGAAGAGCCAGCATGGTTTTCTTGGTATGAGGAATTAATCTGACTTATATTTGGAATTTCCATTTTAGATGTATAAAATTTATATTTCACATTTTGACTCTCCCCAGAATTTATAAGCTTGTCTAAATAAAAAAGGCTACCTTTTTGGTGCACCAAAAAGAAGTCTTTTTAAATGGGTAAGGTATATAGTCTCTGAGCCTTCTCTTCTCATGCGTTCAGCACCTTGAGGCTCACACACCAAGGGCTGGAGCCGGGCAAGGGCCAGTCCTGTCTTTGGAATGTGCAGGGTTTCAACAGCCCAGGCCTGCCAGGCTTGTTCACTTGGTTTATTGATTCATTTCAGTGCTCTTTTGTTTATTTATTTTTTTTAGACTAGAGTAGCTTTAATAAGGAAATAGTTTTCTTCCTTCCCCTCTCCCATGTTGTGGATTGATGTCCAGAAAGGAACCCATGTTAGCAAGCAGCAGAGCTAGGATTAGAAGAATCATGTCTGCCTATTTTTCCCAGGGGGCTGTCTTTTCCTACTGTGATTCTTAAAAGTCCTTTCAAAATGGTTAAACATTACTTGTGATACTATTGTAAGGTTTAAGAATCTGCTTAACTTAGCGGTCCATGCTGCCTGCTTTTTGTGTGCCTTTAATGTGCCCCTGGGACTGGGAGCTAGGTTTGGGCAGGAGTAGGGCGTTGGGAGATGTCCATTATACAAAGTTGATGCAGCTGAGCTTTTTCCATCCTGGAATTCTATGGACATTGCATTCTCTCAGAATCCTTCTTTCCTCTCCTCAGTGCCCTGAGGTACGGCTGAACATCATCTCCAACCTGGACTGTGTGAATGAGGTGATTGGCATCCGGCAGCTGTCCCAGTCCCTGCTCCCTGCCATTGTGGAGCTGGCTGAGGACGCCAAGTGGCGAGTGCGGCTGGCCATCATTGAGTACATGCCCCTGCTGGCTGGACAGCTGGTGAGTGACGAGGCCTGGGGGCCAGGCAGTGCTGCCTCAGAGGAGGTGCAGTATGTCCAGGGCTGTAATGGGGAGATGGCGTACCTTGGAGGCCTAGTGGAGGCTGTGACAATGCCTGGGGAGTCAAAGGAAGGGACCCAGGAAATAGGGCCTTAAAAGATGCATTGGATTCGATAAGAGAGAAGAGGGAGAGGAGCACCTCAGACAAAGTGGAGAAGTACCCGGTCTTTCTGGGGTGGGTGTAGGTTCCATGGGGTGTGGCTAGCAGCTCCCCCTGTCTGTTCTCCCTGGAACCCTTACCTTGGAACCCTTGGTTTCTCCTGTAGGGAGTGGAGTTCTTTGATGAGAAACTTAACTCCTTGTGCATGGCCTGGCTTGTGGATCATGGTGAGTACCTCCACAGGAGCAGCAAGAGGAGATGGAAGCTCCAGAACGGAAGGATGGATTGGCTGGGGTTGTGGCGGGCAGTGGAGGAGGCTGGAGTCACTCCCCGTGCCACTGGATGCTCATACGGACCAGCTCACGTGCTCTTTAGAGTCCTAGAGAAGTGTTGAGTGGGAGGAGGACGAAGCAGATCACCCAGGGGTTGCCTGGTATAGTGGAGAGCCAGAGGGCCACTGAGCAGCCAGACCGGGGTTCTGACAGCTCCAAGGTCAGGATTCAAATCTAAAACAAGTCACCTGCTGTCTTTGAGTGAGCCCCACACTCATTCTTTAAAACTTCTTATTCCAGTCCCTTGGGGCCATTTTGAGAATTGCTCATTGTTTACACTAAGAGAGGTAAAAAATAAAAGGCAATGTTTGTCTCTGTGAAGCCCTGTTTGAAGTAATAAGTGCCACATAATTTAGGCAAATCACTTGTTGGAGCCTTAGTTTGCCCATCTGTAAAATGAGGCCAATAGTGGAATCTACCTCTTGGAGTGGTTGAAAGATACTGTGTTAAAAAACAATTACTAGATATAGCACATAGTAAGCTCTTTTTTCTCTCTTTGGCTCACATGCAGCCTGGCACCTCGGGGCTGCTTTGTAAGCCATGGTAAGTGTGACCTACATCTTGCCCACATCAGTTCTTCACCTCCAAATCCTTGTCTCTCTCACCCTCACCCTTCTGCAGTATATGCCATCCGCGAAGCAGCCACCAGCAACCTGAAGAAGCTAGTGGAAAAGTTTGGGAAGGAGTGGGCCCATGCCACGATCATTCCCAAGGTCTTGGCCATGTCCGGAGACCCTAACTACCTGCACCGCATGACCACGCTCTTCTGCATCAATGTGAGCCCCCCACCTGCCTGCTGGCCCATCCCTAGGGAACTGCAGTGCCTGGGAGAGGAAGGATGGTAGAGGGTTCCCCAAGGGAGACACCTGGCTTGGGAATGGAGACATGGAGGAGATCTTCTATTCAGAGATGAGTCCTTGGGGAACTGCAGGCAAGGGGGTGGGGCTCCCAGGGTCAGGGTCATAGGGCCTCTGGGACTGGGGACTTCGATGGTGAGGGACCCAGGGCCTGGGAGACTTGACCTGTTGGAGCAGTGATCTCAAGCTTTGTGAGCCCCCCTCTCCTTCCCTGAAGAATGTGTGTCTCTATCTGTGGTGGGTGAGTGTACAGGCTCTAGGTCAGACCTAGTTTTAAATTCTGGCAGGGCCATACTTTAGCTATGGACCTTGGATAGTTACATAACTACCTTGGATAGTTACCCCTTGATGCTTTGGTCTTTGTAAGGAGGGGTCCTTTACAAATGATGATCACCCTAGGATCCTTACAGCAGTGACCTCCAGAGTGTGGCGTGGGAAGAAATGATCAGAACACTTAGTTGTGTTTATTTTTAAACCCCATTCTTTCATTTCTAGCTCTTTGTATGGTTTACACATAAATCAGTACATGAGATAATTATAATTGTAGGAAAAGCAAATAGACAGGAGCACTTCCTATCTGTAGCCTAACTGTTCTAAGCCCTGTGCATGTATAACCTGATTAATCTTTATACTCACCAGGCTGTGATTACCAGTATGAATCCTAGGGCTTGGTAATTAAGGTCCATCTCCAGAGTAATTAAAGGAAGCCTGAGGACAGAGAAACTGGGACATCACAGAATGGAGACGTGGTATTAGGATGGTGTTAGTGGAGTTGGGAGATCCACTCCTGTAACACTGAACTGAGTCCCCGTGTTGCTCAGCCTCTGTAGGGCCTGATAATCACCAGAGTGGCCTGGTCAGAGGCAGTGGGAGATGAGAGTTAGCCAGAAGCTTTGCACTCACCCCTGCTACTCACTGGCCCCCAGGTGCTGTCTGAGGTCTGTGGGCAAGACATCACCACCAAGCACATGCTGCCCACGGTTCTGCGTATGGCTGGGGACCCGGTGGCCAATGTCCGCTTCAATGTGGCCAAGTCTCTGCAGAAGATAGGGCCCATCCTGGACAACAGGTGAGGTCTGGATACTCCCACACACACTGGCAAGGGCTTGTGGGCACCTTCATCTTTGACCTTTGAGGGTAGAGCCCAGGGTCAGAGGCCTGGCACCACTCCTTGCTTGCTGTGTGACCTTGGCTCCTTTCCCTTCTCAAGGTCTGTTTTCTCAACTGTAAAATGAACGTCACAGAATGAAATAGAAAGGGGGGTGATGGGATGGCAGTCTTACATACTAGCAACAAGTCATTAGAAAATGAAATCACCTAATGTTTTATATGTAAGTATTTGTATAATTTATAATTGCACCAAAAATATCAAATAGCCAGGAATAAATTCAGTGAAAGATGTGTAACACCTCTAGTGTAAACTGTAAAACACTACTGTGAGAAATTAAAGCAGACCTGACCAAGGTGGGCAGATCATTTGTGGTCAGGAGTTCACAACCAGCCTGGTCAACATGGCGAAACCCTGTCTTTACTAAAAATACAAAAAATTAGCCGGTGTGGTAGCACACACCTGTAATCCTAGCTGTTTGGGAGCCTGAAGGCAAGAGAACCACTTGAATCCAGGAGGCGGAGGTTGCAATGAACTGAGATCACACCACTGCACTCCAGCCTGGGCGATAGAGCGAGACTCTGTCTCAAAAAAATTAAAACAGACCTACATAATATTCGTGTGTGGGACAGTTCCCTGAACTCATCTTTAGATTCAGTATAAGCCCATTAAATCTCAACAGGTTCTTTAGTGGAAAATTGACACTTCTAATGAACAAAGTTGGATGATTTATACTACCAGAGACCAAGAGTTACGACACCACAGTAATTAAAATAGATGTGAATACAAGAATATTTAAATTGCCCAATAGGATGGAATCAAGGGCACGGAAACAGTCCCACGTGTGTTTAACAGCAGGCACCTCTGTAGTTCAGTGGAGAAATATATATTTTTTAAAAAACATAGCTGGGTCAATTTGATATCCATGTAGGAATAAAAGAAGCCTCGCCTCTGGCGGGCGCCTGTAGTCCCAGCTACTCGGGAGGCTGAGGCAGGAGAATGGCGTAAACCTGAGAGGCGGAGCTTGCAGTGAGCCGAGATCCGGCCACTGCACTCCAGCTTGGGTGACAGAGCCAGACTCTGTCTCAAAAAAAAAAAAGAAGCCTCGCCTCAATGCATAAACAAATTAATTTGAGATGACAGACCAGAACCAGAAAGATTTAAAAAAATAAAACATCTAGAAGAAAATGTAGGAAAATATCTTCATGAGTTAGCGTAGGCACAGCAAACCAGAGGAATTGATGGGTAAGTTGACCTTCTGTAAAATGTAGCACTATTTCTCAAAAGACAGCATTTTGAGAGTAAAATGCAAGCCCTTGACTGGAGGAAGATGTCTGCAATGTATGTTTCTGAGAAAGGACTCATCCACAATACCTGTCTACAAATCAGGCAGGGCAAGAAAGAGATGGGAAAAAAGACTTGAATCGGCACGTGAAAAAGGATCTCCAGATAGCTTGTAAGCATATGACAAGGTGTTCAGCATCATCAGCCTTCAGGAAAGTGCAAATTAAAGCTCAGTGACATATCACTACACACCTCCCAGAACAGCCAATATTAAAAAGACTCAATGGTGCAAATGTTGAAGACATAGAGCTGGAACTCTCATCCATTGCACGTGAGGCTGTGTATTTAGGGCTTGATCACTCTGAAAACGGGAGTGGAGCTGGAGTGGAATTTGGTGAAGCTTGTTATACAAACACCCTGTGAAACAGCCCTTCCACTCCTGGGTCTCTATCCAGGAGAAATGAGTGCTGTTTCTGTCCGAAGAATGTTCATGGTAGCTTTATTCATAGTAGCCATAAAAGCAGAAAAAACCTCCATGTCTGCCCACAGTAGAGCAGATAAATTTTAGTTCATTCATACAGTGGAAAACTATTCAGCAGTGAAAAATCAAATGCCTGCTGTAGGCGGCAACACAGGTGGCTCTCACAGATACCATGTTGAGTGAGGAGCCAAACCCAAGAAAACACACCATTTATGTCAAGTTCAGAAACAGGCAGAATGAAAGAATCGAGATGATGGAAGTAAGAATAGTGGTTATTTGGGGAGAACAGGGAGCTGTCAAGTGAAAGTGGGGGACCCACAAAGCCTGCACTTTTGATTTCTGTCTGAATCTGTTCCAGGATACAACCTCAGCTTTAGTTTCTCTCCGAAGTCCTCCTCCATTTCCCAAAACAATTGACTCGGTGCAGGCGGAGTTCCCTGGGCCCCATAGATGAGAGTGGTTGCCTCCTCTGGGCTCCTGGAGGACCAGGAACTTTCCCTTGGGACCACTTACCACTCCCTTCTTACGTAGCAGTTTGGTCTCTGTCTTGCTCCTGGCCCGGATGCCTCATGGCAAGAAACGAGAGTGATTTAGCTCCGTATTCATTCCATATACATTGTAGGCCTCAGTGAATATGTGTGAAATCAATGAAAGATACCCATTTATTGGGCCTCAGAGACTTGGGGGTTCTGTGATTCTGTTCTACTTTCCCAGCCTGCTCTGATCTCCCTGTTTGGGGCCCCAGAGAAGTCTGTTGTTGTTTGTCATACTTCTGACTTTTAAAGTAATTGGTTGGTTGGTTGGTTGGTTGGTTGGTTGGTTTTTTTGCAGTTTGTTTGGTTTTCCTTTGAGACAGAATCTCGCTCTGTCGCCCAGGCTAGAGTGCAGTGGTGCAATCTCGGCTCACTGCAACGTCTGCCTCCCGGATTCAGGCAGTTTTTGTGTCTCAGCCTCTTAAGTTGCTGGGATTACAGGTGTGCACCACCATGCTTGGCTAATTTTTGTACTTTCAGTAGAGACGGGGGTTTTGCCATGTTGTCTAGGCTGGTCTTGAACTCCTGGCCTCAAGTGGTCTGCCCACCTTGGCCTCCCAAAGTGCTAGGATTACAGGCATGAGCCACCGCGCCTGGCCTTGATTTTACTTTTTTTTTTTTTTTTGAGACGGAGTTTCACTCTTGTTGCCCAGGCTGGAGTGCAATGACGCAATCTTGGCTCACCACAACCTCCACCTCCCAGGTTCCAGCGATTCTCCTGCCTCAGTCTCCCAAGTAGCTAGGATCACAGGCGTGTACCACCACACCCTACTAATTTTGTATTTTTAGTAGAGACAGGGTTTTTCCATGTTGGCCAGGCTGGTCTCAAACTCCCGACCTCAGATGATCCACCCACCTTGGGCTCCCAAAGTGCTGGGATTACAGATGTGAGCAACAATGCCAGGCCTGATTTTACTTTTAATAGACACATAATTATACATATTTATGGGGGTATAGTAGTGTTTCGATAATGTGTGCAAATGTGTAATGATCAAATTAGGATAATTAGCATATCTGTCACCTTAAACGTTTACTGTTTCTTTGTAATGAGAACATTCAAAATCTTCTCTTATAGCTGTTTTGAAATATGCAAAATATTATTGTTAACTATGGTCACCTTCCTGTGCATTGAGCGGAGATTTCTCATTCCTGTGTATGTCCTGGATTCTTGAGACTCCTCCCACCTTGGGTTTGGTGTATCCATATCTGTGTATACCCTCTTGCTCAAGAGCCCTGTGCCCACCTGTTGCCCCAGTACAGCCTGGCTCACGTTCCCTTTCCCTGTCTCCTTTTCGCTTTCCAGCACCCTGCAGAGTGAAGTCAAGCCCATCCTAGAGAAGCTGACCCAGGACCAGGATGTGGACGTCAAATACTTTGCCCAGGAGGCTCTGACTGGTAAGACCTAGAAAGCAGGGAGCCCTAGCAGGAGGGTGGACTTCTGAGGACAGGTGCTAGGCTGTCCTTTGAGAACAAGGTCGCAGCTTCTGGGAGGGGGAGGTACCATGGCATTGTGGGCAGAGAGAGGGCTGTGGTTCTGATTCTTGCCTGTTCCTGTTTTCCTAGTTCTGTCTCTCGCCTGATGCTGGAAGAGGAGCAAACACTGGCCTCTAGTGTCCACCTCCAACCCCCACAAGTCCCTCTTTGGAGAGACACTGGGGGGCCTTTGGCTGTCACTCCCTGTGCATGGTCTGACCCCAGGCCCCTTCCCCCAGCACGGTTCCTCCTCTCCCCAGCCTGGGAAGATGTCTCACTGTCCACCTCCCAATGGGCTGGGGGAGCACGGGCTTGGACAGGACAACGACCCTGGGAGGAAGGGGCTACTCCGCCCACGTCGGGGAGAGATGTGAGCATCCCGGGTCACTGGATCCTGCTGCTGTAATGGGAACCCCTCCCCCATTTACTTCTCCACCTCCCGTCCTTCCCCTCATTGGTTTTTTTTTGTGTGTCAACTGTGCCATTTTTATTTTATTCCTTTTATTTTCCCCCTTTTCACAGAGAAATAAAGGTCTAGAAGTAGTCAGTCCTCTGGCCTTAGTCATCAGCATGGAGGAGAGGACACCACCCCAGAGTCTTAACATCTGCCCTTTTCTCTGGAGAAGATCTTGTTACAGGACCCATTATACCCCTATGTCCCGAGAGAATTCTCTGGGGATCCCCCCAGGAGTGCTGCTGGCCTGTGGAGCAGAGGGTCCACGAGGTGCTCTGGCTGCTGTCCTGTAGTGCAGTTCAGTTTCATAGATGTTGGCTGAGTATTTTGGGGGTTAAGAGCAGGTGCCTTGGAACCAGACTACCTGGGTCCAAATTGTGGCTCCTTCAGTTAATAGACGTGTGACTAGGAGTAGCTTGTTAAGTCTTTATGAGCTCAGTTTTGTGTTGTGTAAAATGAGAGTGACATTAGTACCTAGATTGCAGGGTGGGGGGCGAGGACCAAGTGAATTAGTACCTGGTAAGTGTGTAACAGTTTCAACATGAGAAGTACACAACATGGGAAGCAGAGTTAGCTGTACATTGCCAGAGAACCCCCTGTGGGCCATTTCCTGTGTTCTTGAAGAAGACCTGGGCTCTGACCCTGTCCCCAGGAGGTCTATCAGGATTGTACTAGAGAGAGAACTATGGCAAGATAGACCAGTTGTCTCTCAGTATCTATTCTCCCCTTCCTAATATAGAAGCTCTGATTTTTAGCTGGGCACATGACTATATGGATTCCAGGTATTTTCCTAGTGTCTCTTGAGATTAGGTGTGGTACTGTGACCAAATTCTAGTCAAAAAGATGTTGAACAAAAGTGGTATGTGCAGCTTCTAGGAAGTGTTCTTAAGGGTGAAGGCATGATCTCCCACCTTTCCTCCTTCCTGCACTCCTGCACTCTGGAATGTGGACCAGATGGCTAGAGTAGAAGCTGCCACCTTGGGCCAGAAAATGATCTTAGGAGTGAAGGTCAAGGAAGACAGGACAAGATGGAAGGAGCCTGGCTCCCTGAGGCTGTGAAGAGCCACGCCAGTATTGTCACCTGGGAGAATTCAACTGGTTAAGTGCCTGTTCATTTGGGGTTTCATCACTTGAAGGTGACCCGAATTCTAACTGATGCAGGGAGGGGCCTGGAGCACCCTGGAGAAAGGAGCAAGGGACGTAAGGCTGGTGATGTCTGCATGGAAGGGTTTCGCAGAGGACGTGATGCTTGAGCACATTTTGGCACAGGTGGTGGAAGGGAGATGTGGCTTTGAGTGACAAGGTGATTTCACCAGCTTAGCCCTCATATTACCACATCCCTACTCTTTGTTAGACTTTATTGTGCCCTAGGAGATGAGGCTGAAGGAGACCAAAAAGCATCTTTAGGAATTACATTTTTGCCCTGGGCGATAAACTCTTTCCCAGTTGAGAACCACTGCTCTAGAAATGCGAACACACATGTAACTAAGCATGAAAGTCTGACATTAAATCTTGGCTTTCCCTGTGGTTAATGCTGCTGGTCCATTGCAACAAGAGTGCAGTGGACCAGCAGCCTACGCATTCTCAGGAGCTTGTTAGAAATGCAGAACCTCTCGCCCCTTGCCTGGACCTGCTCATTCAGAGCCTTCATTTTAACAAGATGCCCAGGTTCATCTGCACACTGAAGTTTGAGAAGTCGTGCCTTAAACACTTTAACCCAGTTTTTCTCTCTTGAGAGTGAGGTTAATGCTGCCTGGATCTAGGGCTGAGGATGCGCTATGGCTCAGAGGTGGGGTCTAGAATTGGGCACGCATATGTAGACAAGGCTCAGGGATGTGTTGGGGCTGCAAGATTGGGCGACTGATGGAATGGGATCATTACAGGAGGTGGAGGTGCAACGGATACCCTGGATGGGCTGGGTAATGAGGTGATATTCAGCGACCACAGGAGTGAGTATGAGAGACAAGGGTGAAGGACAGCCTGAGTTATTGAACTTCAGCAGAGTCCTGAGTTAACCAGGAGTTGCCTGGTGTCTTGGGTCACGTGCTCTAGAAGCAGAGCACAAGTGGAGACTCGTTCAAGTGTCTTACTTAGAGAGTGCTCTCAGGCAAAGGAGACTGAGGTTAACTCAACTTCTGTGAACTTTGAGTTGGGAGAACCCAATCAGGTGATGAATGTGGTGGTGGTAGGAGCAGTTCCTAATCTCCCAGGCTGCAGGCTTTGTTTGCTCCATACACCTGGCCCTCTCTGTAGTAGCTGAAGTTGGCCCCTCGAAGCCTTTGATGCTGGAGCTGGGTCAGGGTGGAGAGACTGCCTGGAGCCAGGACGCACAGCACTGGCCTGTTTCTCCCCCTCTCTAGGCCTAAATCCCAGCAGTTACGTTGGCTGTCTCTAATGGTTCCTTCCACAGCACTGTTCTCCAGAGCCCACACACAAATTTTGTCTCCTTTTGTGATGACTGCACCACTTTGGCTGTTTTCGCCAACAATCTCTTCACTGACCCCTTCCTCCCACTGCTTTGACCCAGACATCTGGATGTGGATGAGGTTGCTGAGTCATTTGGTTTCTTTGGCTAACGCATAGGGGCACGAGGAGAGCTCTAGAATCACTGTGCCCTTGACTCAAGGTGCAGAATCTGCCTGTGGTGCTTGAGCTGTGGTTGCCGCTGGAGGAAATTTAACCGTGGCTACCCTGGGCAGGTGAGGATCATGAGGTGGTGCCTCAGACCCTAGAAGCGAACTGCAGGGAATGGACAAGATCCTGCATATGGCCATCAGGACTGGAGGGAAGGAGGACACCAGGTTCATCTACCTAAGCCGGTGGCATCAGGCATAAATAAAAAAAAAATAGGGCGGAAGCGGTGGCTCATGCCTGTAATCCCAACACTTTGGGAAGCCGAGGTGGGTGGATCACCTGAGGTCAGGAGTTTGAGACCAGCCTGACCAATGTGGTGAAACCTCGTCTCTACTAAAAATATGAAAGAATTAACTGGGCATGCTGGAGGGCGCCTGTAATCCCAGCTACTCAGGAGGCTAAGGCAGGAAGATTGCTTGAATCTGGGAAACAGAGGTTGCAGTGAGCCAAGATCACGCCACTGTACTCGAGCCTGGGGGACAGAACGAGACTCCATCTGAAAAAAAAATCAGGAACTTGTAAAAAAGAGAAAATCCAATGAAGATTCAGTGCCAGGTCCTGACTCCAGCAGGCCTTACCATACAGAGCTGCAAGGTGATGTGGGGTTACAGGCTTCATAGGGCTGCATTTTTCCCAGTCAGCCTCCAGGAAGGGTAAAAGACTGGTAGCTTCACATGTCACAAAACGAAACTGGAAGTTTGGGTTGGCTAATTGAGTCCTTCCCAGACTGGAGGAATGAAGGGAAACCTGAGACCCTAAGTCTTCCTGGGGAATCACTGCGCTCCGTCCCCAAGCACATGCCTTTCCTGAAAAAAAGCTGAGGAGCGGGAATCTGCTCCCCACCCACCGCTTAGCTTGGGCTTAGCCTTGGCCGCTGCTCTGCTGTTCCTCTACCCTGTGCATACTCCAGAGCAGTAGAGAGAATGGACCTTCCCTGATGCTGAAAATAAGAATGAGGGGCCTAGAATTCCAATCTCACTCTTTCTCTAGGCAAATGGCAGATGATTATTACTCAGGAATACTCTGGCTTTCTATGTTGAGTGAATTCAGGGCTGTATTCTTTGCTGTTACTCCTCTTTTTTCATATATTTTATACAGATACTAAGCTTTATTTTATTTTTTGTTCATTTCTTGAGATGGAGTCTCACTGTATTGCCTAGGCTGGAGTGCAGTGGTGCGATCTCGGCTCACTGCAACCTCTGCCTCCTGGGTTGAAGTGATTCTCCTGTCTCAGCCTCCTGAGTAGCTACTGTTACTCTTAAACATGGGTAAAAATACATTTTTTCTTTTCTTCTTTGGGAAACTAAAAGATTTGCGATTCTCAATTGATTATTCAGCCTGTGGTCGTGTACTGAGGAAGGGTACAGAATCTTACCTCCAGGAGCGTGGAGCTTTAGATAGGATCCTGCTTCCTGAGGCTGCAGCTTACTCTCCTATGTGATCGGAGGCTTTCACAACATCCACATTGGTCTCCAGATCAGCCCTATCACGGAGGCCTGGTCCAGAGACCTTCACATGAAAAGGGAAATGTTAACAAGTGTCTGGGAGACACCATTCTGCAGGGATCCTGCCCTCTTAATAATCTCTATGGCCACAGAAATAACCTTGGGGTTTTCCCGGGAGCTAGCCACCACACCTACATTGTGAACTTTGGACAAAAGCCCCAGCCCTAGCCCTCATTCTGATACCTGTCATGCCCAAACTGCTCTCAAAGGCTCATGTGCTGTTACCTCCTGAGAGTCTGCGTATCAGTATGTTTCTGTGCTAATGTAATTGATTGAGTAAAGTGGGAAGAGCAACAGGCAAAGGGCAGGATACTGGAAGCTGGGTATAGGGTCCCCTTACCTGATTTATCTTGCTGATTTTCCCAAACACTGATAAAAATGAATTGATCTCTAGGTGGAAAACAGGAGGAACCCCAGACTACATAGTAAGTAGAAAATGAAATAAATGCTGCATGTCATTTAGATAGAGCTCAGCCCTGAGTCACGAAGTCTTTTCAGAACAAAGGAATAGTTCTCCCTTATCTGAAGCTCACTGTGGCCTTGGGAAGCCTAGCATTGAGAATTCTCCGCATGTTCACTCTTGAGTTCTGTGCCTGCATCACACAGCAATGGAACAGTCCCAAAGGATTCTTAAGGGTGGGGAAAGGCACTAAGAGAAGATGAACCTGTAGCCCCTGTTATACCATCTGGTCTAATTGATACTGCTGTTATCAAGCAAAAGGAGCTGTCTCCCTGAGGCACTGGAAGCCAATATTTTGACACCGGGTTTTTGAGAAAGAAAAACTTTTTATTGTAAGTTGACTCACAAGATGAGTCCAGCTCAAGTCTCTCCCTGTACTGGCTTTAAGGCAGTAATTTAATTCTAAAACGTTTAGGAGGTGGATTCTGGGGTTCTCAGATGAGGGTAGAAGGAAAGAGAGGTCTGGAAAGTCTTCTGGCATGCACAGTTCTCTTCATGTCTCCTCATGCATCATATGCAAATTTAGGGGGAGTTAGTTTGAAACATGGTGTGGAAATTGAGGCTGTGACATCAGCACGCTTGGTCTGTGCCAACTCCATTTGGCCATATTGGTTTCAACCAATTTTGACCAGTTTTGTAGAGGGCGTTTGAGCATTTCAGAAAGTTATTTCTTACCTGCCGTTCTGTAAACTAGTAATTTTTGTTAGTTACTGGTTTATTTAACTCTTTGGGCATGGGTTTACTGCCACCTGTCCTAACCCCACTTGATGTTTCCTGGGCCTCCTTACTTTCCACCTTCATTCTCTCATCATACTTTATGTACACTAATAACTCCCCTGCTATTCTGTATGTAGCCCAAATATCAGCTGTACTGCCTCATCTCTTAGATATCTATGTATACTCTGACCTAATCAAAACCAGAAATTGTGGAGCTGAAAAAGCCAGTGTGTGAAATGAGAAAAGCAATAGAGAGGGGTAACAACAGTACTGAACAAGGAGAAGAAAGAATTTGTGAACTTGAAGATAGGTGTTGGGGACCAGTCTCTGTAGGGTCCAGCCCCACAGGGTTGGTAGGTTTTTCTCCCTGTGTGTGGAGACAAGAGATTGTAGGAATAGAGACACGAGACAGATGAAAGAAAAGACAGCTGGGCCCGGGGGACCACTACCACCAAGACGCGGAGACCAGTAGTGGCCCCGAATGCCACGCTGCGCTGATATTTATTGGATACAAGACAAAGGGGCAGGGTAAGGAGTGTGAGCCACCTCCAATGACAGGTAAGGTCATGTGGGTCACGTGTCCACTGAACAGGGGGCCGTTCCCTGCCTGGCAGCCGAGGCAGAGAGAGAGGGGAGAGAGAGAGACAGCTTACGCCATTATTTCTGCATATCAGAGACTTTTAGTACTTTCACTAATTTGCCACTATTATCTAAAAGGCAGAGCCAGGTGTACAGGATGGAGCATGAAGGCGGACTAGGAGCATGACCACTGAAGCACAGCATCACAGGGAGACGATTAGGCCTCCGGATAACTGTGGGAGGGCCTGACATCAGTCAGACCCTCCACAAGAGGTGGAGGAATAGAGTCTTCTCTGAACTCCTCTGGGGAAAGGGAGACTCCCTTTCCCTGTCTGCTAAGTAGCGGGTGTTTTTCCTTGACACTGATGCTACCGCTAGACCACGGTCCGCTTGGCAACAGGCATCTTCCCAGACGCTGGCATTACTGCTAGACCAGGAAGCCCTCTAGTGGCCCTGTCTGGGCATAACAGAAGGCTCACACTTGTCTTCCGGTCACTTCTCACT
>NW_012108030.1:366088-374756 GCF_000951045.1 Mandrillus leucophaeus | reverse complement strand
AAAAAAAAGTCATCAGGATGTATGGGATAGCACCAAAAGAGCCAAGTTCGCATTACAGGATTTCAAGAAGGAAAGGAGAAAGAAGGCTATAGAAAGCTTATTTAAAGATAGTAGCCAAAAATGTCTCTATCTGGGAAAAGATATAAATGTCTAGGTGTAGAAAGCTTAAAGGTCTCCAATTAGTTTTAATTCAAATAAAACTTCAGCAAGACATGTTATAATAAACAGTCAGAAGTCAAAGACAAAAGAAGAGGGTTTTTGGTTTTCGTTGTTTTGAGCCAGAGTCTTGCTCTGTTACCCAGACTGGAGTGCAGTGGCGCCATCTTGGCTCATTGCAACCTTCGCCTCCCAGGTTCAAGCGATTTTTGTGCCTGAGTCTCCCAAGCAGCTGGGACTACAGGTGTGCACCACCGCACGTGGCTAATTTTTGTATTTTTTTAGTAGAAATAGGGTTTCACCATGTTGGCCAGGCTGGTCTCAAACTCCTGGCCTCAAGTGATCTGCCTTGGCCTCCCAAAGTGCTGGGATTACAGGCATAAACCACCGCACCCGGCCCAAAGACAGAGTTTTAAGAGCACAAAAGAAGACTCATCATTTGCAATGGAACTCTATAAAGCTATCAACAGTCTTCTCAGTAAAAACTCTATGGGCCAGAAGGACAGTAGGATGATATTATTAAATCACAGAAGAAAAAAACCTGGCAGCTAGGAATAATTTACCTAGCAAGCTGTCCTTTAGAAACGAAGGACAGTATAAGGACTTTCCCATACAAACAAAATGTAAACGAGTTTATCACTTTTAGGCCTGTCTTATGAAAATGATAAAGGGAGTTTTTTAAATAAAAGAACATTAAGTAGTAACATGGAAACATGTAAAAGGATAGAACTCTGATAAAAGTAAATGCAGAATCAAATTTCAGGATACTCTCACACTAATGGAATTATGATAATCACATATATTGAGTATAAAGTCTGAAAGGCAAAACTTAATAGGTATATTAACTTGTTTAGGGACATACAATATAAAAGAAATATAAGTCTAATATCAAAAATATAAAATGTGAGTGGAAGAATAAAAGTGTAGTGTTTTCTATGTGATAGAAGTTAACTTTTTATCAGGTTAAAATAGCCTTTTATAAGTAAAATGTGTTATATGTAAGATGCTAATCATGAAGCAAAAAAACCTATAGTAAGTATTCAAAAGATAAAAAGTAAGAAATATAAACATACCAGTTCATAAATGCATCTAATAGCAAAGACAGCAAGTGAGTAGGAAGAAACAAAATCTACAAAACAATGAGGAAATAATTAATAACATGAAAAGAGTAAGTTCTTAACTATCAATAATTACCTTGAATGAGGCTGGGTGTGGTGGCCCAAGCCAGCACTTTGGGAGGCTTCCAGCACTTTTTTTGGGAGGCTTTTTTGGGAGCACTTTTTTTTGGGAGGCTTTTTTTTTCCAGCACTTTTTTGGGAGGCTTCCAGCACTTTTTTTGGGAGCACTTTTTTTGGGAGGCTTGCAGCCTTCCAGCACTTTGGGAGGCTGAGGCGGGTGGATCACCTGAGGTCAGGAGTTCAAGACGAGCCTGGCCAACATGGTGAAACCCTGTCTCTACTAAAAATACAAAAAATTAGCTGGGTGTGGTGGCGGGCACTTGTAATCCCAGATACTTGGGAGGCTGAGGCAGAAGAATCGCTTGAACCCAGGAGGCGGAGGTTGCTGTGAGCCGAAATTGCACCATTGCATTCCAGCCTGCGCAACAAGAGCAAAACTCCATCTAAAAAAAAAAATTAAAAATAAATAAATAATTGCCTTGAATGTAAATGGATTAAGTTATTTTATCTAAGGACACAGAATGTCATAATAATTTTTCAAAAGACCCAGGTATATGCTGTGAGAAGAGACTAACTTCACCATTAAGAACACAAAGTGAAGAACTAGAAAAAGATATTCTATGCAAATAGAAACCAAAACAGAGTAGAGGTTGAATAAACATTAAGGAAAAACTGTAACAGTACAAAAATTGTCATTATACAATGATAAAGAGGTGAATTCATCAAGAGGATATAAGAATTATAAATGTAGATATGCCTACCATCAGAGAACCTTAATCGATAAAGCAATTATTAATAAATCTGAAGGGAGAGACAGACTGCAATGCAATACTAGTAGAGAACTTAAATATCTCACTTTCCACAGTGGACAGATCATTCAGACAGAAAATCAGTAAGGAATTGTTGGATGCACACTGTTCTTTAGACCGAATGTACCCTGATAGACATACACAGAACATTCCATGAAATAGTACCAGAGTATCATTCTTCTCAAGCGCATATGGAATATTCGCCAGGACAGATTGTATAGATAAGACAAAGCAAATCTTATCAAATTTAATTGAAGTTATATCAAGTATTCCTACTACAATGGGACAAAATTAGAAATCAATAATGAGGAATTTTAAGATGGAGGGATATGGGGAAAATTAAACCACATGCTCCCGAACAAACAATGGGTCAAAAAAGAAATCACAAGAGAGATTTTAAAATATCTTGAAACAAACCAGTAGAAACACAACATACTAAATCTTATGGAATGCAGCAAGAGCAGTTCTAAGGGGGAAGATTAGAGCAATAAATACCTACAACAACAACAAAAAAGGTCTCTCAAGTAAACAACCTAACATTACACCCTAAGGAACTAGAAAAAGACAAGCAAACTAAACTTGAAGTCAGTAACAAGAAGGAAGTAATAAAGATCCAATGTAATCAGAAAAAAATGGAAAAGCAGAAAAACACAGTTGAGAAGATCTTTGAAACTAAGATTGCTTTTCTGAAAAGATAAATCACAAACCTTTAGCCAAACCAAGAACAAAGAAGATTCAAATAATATCAGACATGGAAGATGAGACATTACACTTAATATCGCAGGAATACAAAAGGTCATAAGACAACATTATCCACAATTATATGCCAACAAGTTAGACAATCTAAAAGAAGTGGAGAAATTTCTAGAAAGAGAAAACCTGCTAAGACTGAATCATGAGGAAATAGAAAATATCTTTCATTAATGCAGCATCAAGGAAAACAAATTAGGCCAGGTACAGTGGCTCACCTTGTAATCCCACCACTTTGGGAGGCTGAGGCAGGCAGATCACTTGAGGTGAGGATTTTGAGGCCAACCTGGTCAACATGGCAAAACGATGTCTTTACTAAAAATACAAAAATGAGCTTGTTTGGTGGTGCATGCTTGTAATCCCAGCTACTTGGGAGGCTGAGGCACAAGAATCACTTTAACCCGGGAGGTGGAGGTTGCAGTGAGCCTAGATCGCACCACTGCATATCAGCCTGGGCAACAGAGGGAGACTCTTGTCTCAAAATAAAAATAAAAAATAAAAAAAACCCCGAAAACAAATTAAAAATCGGAACTGACCAAGAATGAGAAACGAGATTCAATCAGTAATAAAACACTCGCATCCAAGTAAAGTCCAGGATGTGACGTGTTCTTTGAAGCATTCTACCAAACATTAAGAAGAGAGTAATGCCAATCATTCTCAAATTCCTTCAAAATATTTAAGAGTAGAAAACATTTCCATTCTCTTTTTTGAGGCCAGCATTACCCCGATGCCAAAGCTACACACAAGAATACTACAATAAAAAGCTACAGGTCAACATTCCCTATGAACTTAGATACAAAAATCCTCAACAGAATATTAGCAAAGAAAAAAAAAATTGGCCTGCATGATGGCTTTACACCGGTAATCCCAGCATTTTGGGAGGCTGAAGCGGGTGGATCGCCTGAGGTCAGGAGTTTGAGACCAGCATGGCCAACATGGTGAAACTCTGTCTCTACTAAAAATACAAACATTAGCTGGGCGTGCTGGCAGGTGCCTGTAATCCCAGCTACTCAGGTGGCTGAGGCAGTGAGCCCAGATAGTGCCATTGCACTCCAGCCTGGGTGGCAGAATGAGACTCCATCTCAAAAAAAAAAAAAAAAAAAAAAAAGAAAGCAACATATTAAAGGATTATTTACCATAATGAAGTGGTAGGTTATCCCTGGAAGAAGGATGGGTCAACCTATGCAAATCTGTGATTGTGATGCTCCACATACGAAGAATGAAGACATAATCCATATGAGCATCTCAACAGATTCACTGAATGCATTGGACAAAATTCAATATTCTTCCATGATGAAAACTCTCATCAAATTAGGTATAGAAGGAATGTACCTCAGCACAACAAAGGCCACATATGACCAACCCACAGCTAATACTATGCCCAAAGATAAACAGTTGAAAGCCTTGCCTTTATGATTAGGAACAGGACAAGGATGCACACTCTCACCACTTTTATTTAACATAGTGGTGAATGTCCTTGCCAGAGTAATTAGGCAAGAAAAAGTAATGTAAAACATTCAAATAAAAAAGAAGTGAAGAAGTGAAATTATTCTTGTTTGTTAATGACCTTATACACAGAAAACTCAAGACTAAACAAAAATACTGTTAGAAATAATAAGTGATAATAAATGAACTTTAAAGTTTGAAGATATGAAGTTGGTGAGCAAAATTTGTTGCATTTTTATATACTAACAACTCTCTGTAAAGAAATCAAAACAATCTTATTTTCAATAACCAGAAAAACAATAAAATACATAGAAGTGATTTTATCTAAAGAGGTGTATAATCTGTAAGCAGAAAATTATAAAATGTTGATAAAACAATGAAGAATATATGAAAAAATGAAAAGATATGTCATGGTTGGGAATTGGAAGAATTAACAATGTTAAAATGTCCATCTACAGATTCAGTGCAATCTCTATCAAAATTCTAATGATACTATTCACAGTAATAGAAAAAACAATCTTGAAATTCATATGAAACCCCAAACCCCCCAAATTTTCCAAAGTAATCTTGGGTAAAGGAAACAAAGCTGTAACACTACCTGATTTCAACATCTACTCCAAAGCTATACTAATCAAAACACATGACACTGGCATAAAAACATACACATGGACCAATGGGATGGAATAGAGAGCTCAGCAATAAACCCTTGCATTCATGGTCAATTGACTTCAACAACAGTGCCAAGAACACATGATGTGGAAGGATGCATTTGGATATCTACATAGAAAAACAATAACATTGTTTTTTTAATCCGATTTTTATTCAAATATTGCCTCAAAATGCATTAACAACTTAAACTATAAGGTCTGAAACTATAAAACTACTAGAGTTCATAGGAGGAGAGCTACATCATATTTGTCCAAGCAATGATTTTTGGATATGACCCTAAAAGTACAGTCAATGAAAGCAAAAATAGACAACTGGGATTATATAAAAAACTGTACAGCAAAAAGCTGGGGTGGTGGTTGTGAAGAAATTTTGATTAGTACAAAGATATGGTTAGAATGAATAAGTTCTACTGTTAGCACAGTAGAGATGATTGTTAACAATACATTTCAAAATAGCTAAGAGACGATCTAAAATGTTCTCAACGCAAATAAATGATAAGCATTTAATATGATGGGTATCCTAAATTCCTTGATTAATTCATTTTTTTGCTTCAATACATGGGATCTTGCTCTGCCACCCAGTGGCGATCATGGCTCACTGCAGCCTTGAACTCGGCCCAGGGGATTTTTCCACCTCAGCCTCCACAAGTGCTCAGATTACAGGCAGGCATAAGCCACCTTGCTCAGGCAAAAGGGCCAAAGGGTGGATCGCCGAAAGGTGTTATGTGAGAAATTTTGTGCTGCTACCCAAATCCAAATATCGAAGTGCCCCAAATCTCCAGTACCTTAGAATGTGACTGTATTTTGAAATAGAACATTTGAAGGGCGATTACATTAAAATGAGGGTGTTAGAGTGGGATCCAATCAATCTGACTGATGCTCCTATAGAAAGGGAAAGTATGGACACAGAGAGAGACACCAGAGTGTTGTGCACATAAAGACTTTGAGGACACTTCATAATGGTGACCATCTGCACGCCAAGGAGTAAACAACAAGCCTGCCTTCACCTCAATCTTGAACTTCCAGTCTCCACAACAGTAAGAAAATTAATTTCTGTTGTTTATGCTACCCAGTCAATGGCATTTTGTTATGGCAGCCTGAGTGGATTAATACACAAGGTAAGAATCTGCCTTTTCTTTTCTTATTTTATTTTATTTTATTTATTTTTTTGAGACAGGCTCTCGCTCTATCACCCAGGCTGGAGTGCAGTGGCACCATCTCGGCTCACTGCAACCTCTGCCTCCTGGGTTCAAGCGATTGTCCTGCCTCAGCCTCCCCAGTAGCTGGAATTACAGGGACCCGCCACCACGCCTGGCTATTTGTATTTTTAATAGAGACGGAGTTTTGCCATGTTGCCCAGGGTGGTCTCAAACCCCTGACCTCAAGTGATCCACACGCCTCAGCCCCCCGAAGTCCTGGGATTACAGGTGTGAGCCACTGCACCCAGCAGAATCTCCCTTTTCAATGCTGATACCTCTATGAGTTTCTCATAATATCTCATTCTCATGAGTTCCAGGTTCCCAGTCTCTGAGGTTCTTACAGCTTGACCCTCTCAGGAGAGGCTTCACAGGGAGGCATAAAGAAAACAGAACCTGGGGATACATCTCCCATTATATTGTTTGCCCATTTGCAGGAATTAAAGGATAACAAAGTCAGCAAGGGGTCTTCTCCATTAGAGGGAAACTATTGAGATGCAGCGTGAAGAGTATTGATTGGTTTTAGAGGCAGAACTTCCTGTTACTGACTTTGGACAAATGGTAACTTTTCTAAGTCTGACTCTTCCAGTGATATAGCATGTTGTTGTCATTCCTCGCAGGGATACTGTGACTCTCCCAGGGCATTCTGCATGTGAAAAGAGGTGGTAAATACAAATCACTGCACATGTGTGAGGCTTCATATTATAGTCATAGATGTTTTCATCTTCTTCCTGATTTCTGATGCTCACAGAATCTAAAATTACAGGATTTAACCAAAAAGGGCATTTTTCTCAACCTTCTGTAAAATCCCTTTGTTCTTAATTTTCACCACATGAGAAGCAGCCTTCTATCTTCTAGCTCTGACATTATTCAGTGTATGGGTCTTAATTTAGAAAAGTGACCGAGTGATGATACAGAGAGGCCAATGGAATTTTTAAAGGAAAGGCAGGGCAGAGCAGGGTGCACGGTTTAGGATTGGCCAGATTGAAGCATTTCTGAGGGCCTTGGGGAAAGGGGCTGTTCCTAGTTCTCTAGTACCTGGCTTTGTGTTGACTTAGGACAGCAGAATATTGGCTTGGTGTCTGAGAGTTTGACAAGGAGAGGGTTGGGGCATGGGCTCTAGGTGGGTAAATTTTCATAGGAAAGGCTGGATTCAGGAAACCCACTTCTACCTCTAAGAATTTGCTAGCCCCAAGATGGGCAGTCTCTGCCCGGTCAGGGATGACACAGTCACAGCACAAAGAACACAGAAAATAAGGAAATATAATAAATATAATTAGTCCTGTGGTGGACAGGTGCCAAACAGACAAATACAAAATCTAAAGAAACATATTTAAAACAGAGTTTGTCACAAAAAGAAAGAGAAATCCTGGGTTTTTTTTTTTTTTTCCCAAAAAACTTCACTTCTAGTCTTTTTTTTTTTTTTGAGACAAAGTCTCACTCTTGTCCCCCAGGCTGGAGTGCAATGGCGTGACCTTGGCTCACTGCAACCTCCACCTCCCGGATTCAAGCTATTCTCCTGCCTCAGCCTCCCGAGTAGCTGGGATTACAGGCACCTGCCACCAGGCCCGACTAATTTTTGTATTTTTAGGAGAGACAGGGTTTCACCATGTTAACCAGGCTGGTTTTGAATTCCTGACCTCAGATGATCTGCCTGCCTCGGCCTCCCAAAGTGCTGGGATTACAGGTGCCTGCCACCGGGCCCAGTTAATTTTTGTATTTTTAGTACAAACGGGGTTTCACCATGTTGGCCAGGCTGGTCTCGAAAGCCTCACCTCAAGTGACCTACCTGTCTCGGCCTGCCAAAGTGCTGGGATTATAGGCCTGAGCCACCATGCCTGGCCGTAATTGAACTTTTGAAAGAGTTTGTTCTTTCTCTGACAGGAATAGATTGTCTTGTCCACATGCTTTTCTCCTACACCTGTGTTCAGGACTTGGGGAGTCTTTTCCTCTGAAATAGGAGGTCCTGGTTCCACATTTCCTTAGTGAAGCTCTACTGATTTCCATCTCATCAGATCATCTGTCTCTTCAGTATGGGCTAAATTCTTACCAGATCTCTGCAAGCTGCAGCTTTGAGGCCCAATGCTCCAAATACACCCAGCTGCTCCTCCTGTGAGTGTCCATGTAGAGGGCACTCAGCACATGGGAAGCTGCCACAGGTCTAACAAGCACAGTCTGGGGATGATGCAGTGACACCTCAAAAGCCACCATCTCTGGGCACAGTCATTATTTCACACCTGTAACCCCAGCACTTTGGGAGGCCGAGGTGGGCAGATCACTTGAGGCCAGGAGCTGGAGACCAGCCTGGCCAACATGGTGAAACCCCATCTCTACGAAAAATACGAAAATTAACCAGGTGTGGTGGTGCAGACCTGTAATCCCAACTACCTGGGAGGCTGAGACACGGGAATTACTTGAACCCAGGAGGTGGAGGTTGTAGTGTGCCGAGATCATGCCACTGCACT
>NW_012108030.1:364672-365783 GCF_000951045.1 Mandrillus leucophaeus | reverse complement strand
GGTCTCGATCTCCTGACCTCGTGATCCGCCCGTCTCGGCTTCCCAAAGTGCTGGGATTACAGGCTTGAGCCACCGCGCCTGGCCCAACATTGTTATTATTCCCTAACATGTCCCGTGTTTCTTTCTTTCTTTCTTTTTTTTTTTTTTTTGAGACGGAGCCTATATCTGTCACCCAGGCTGGAGTGCAGTGGTGCGATCTCGACTCACTGCAACCTCCGCCTCCCGGGTTCACTCCATTCTCCTGCCGAGTAGCTGGGACTACAGGCGCCCACCACAACGCCCGGCTAATTTTTTGTGTTTTTGGTAGAGACGGGGTTTCACCTTATTAGCCAGGATGGTCTGGATCTCCTGATCTCGTGATCCGCCTGCCTCCGCCTCCCAAAGTGCTGGGATTACAGGCGTGAGCCACTGCGCTCGGCCTGTCCCGTGTTTCTTAATCTGTGACTCTATAAGTTTTCTCCTGTACAGACATAAGTGGAAGGTCATTCATAATCTTAGCACCAATATTCCCTGCTCACACCAAAATTATTTTAACTCCTTTTGGTCATACGTATTTTTATCAAATTAAAGACCCATCACAGGTTATAAATCACAGCTCATTGGAATTTTGCAAACAAACATAGCTCTTTATGCAATATATAGATGCAAAAACAGAACATTGTTCTGTTCACAAGAAGCTCCTTCTTTGCCCTCTAAGTCACTACCCACGACATTATAATTCTGTTGTTTCTATTTGCAGCAGTGGAACTCTTGAGATTTTGGTTCACATCTCTTCTGGTATTTAAGGGATTAGATTATTTTGGCCTGTCTGCTACTATATATAAATGGAATCAACATGAATTCTTTTATATTAAGCTTTTATATCCATTCCATTAGAATTTGTTTTGTGTGAACATACCTTAATTATTGCATTCTATTGGTGATATTCATTAGCATTGGTTCCTATGATTCCATTGTATGAATAATCAGATGATTGAGTCATACTATTTTGTTTGTTTTTTACTTTTGTTTGTTTTTGACACAGAGTCTCGGCTCTTGTCACCCATGCTGGAGGGCAATGGCATGATCTCGGCTCACTGCAACCTCCGCCTCCCAGGTTCAAGTGATTCTC
>NW_012108030.1:361278-363992 GCF_000951045.1 Mandrillus leucophaeus | reverse complement strand
GCTGGGATTACAGGTGCCTGCCACCATGCCCAGCTAATTTTTGTATTTTTAGTAGAGACAGGGTTTTGCCATGTTGGCCAGGTTGGTCTCGAACTCCTGACCTCAGGTGATCCACCCTCCTTGGCCTCCCAAAGTGCTGGGATTACAGGTGTGAGCCACCATGCTGGGCCATTTCCTGTCATTTTCATTTGCACTTACTGTTTGGTGTATGAGGGTAGTAGGTATCTGTTTCATTTGAATTTTCCTGATTACTGAAGACATTGAGTACTTTTCACATATTCCTTAGCCACTGACTAACTTGCTTTTTACAGTTTCAAGAGGAACATTTTGCCCATTTTGTAATCTCTTGTGTGGTTTGTTAAAGTTCTTTCACGATGGATACAAGTCTTCATCTGTCTCTCTCTGTCTCTCTCTGTCTCCTCCCCTACATGTCCCTATGTGTATGTTTTTTGCTAAGAAGGCCCAATAGTTTTAAGATAATCTTTATTTAATTTATATGGCTAATGTGTTTTGTTTTTTGTAAGAAATATTTTCTCCTTAGACCACAGATAATAGGCTCTTCTCCCCTTAAAACCTTTATAATTTAGTTTAAACTGCTGGATCAACAGTCCAGTCAGACTTGATTTATTATATGATGTAGGTAATGTTTGAGGTTTTTCTTTCTCAAATATGACTAGGATACATTCCAGGTTATTCCGAAAATGTTAGATATTGCTCTCTGTCCATTTGCTCCCACTTGTCATTTTTTTACACAGGTTATTGCTGCCTTATTCTTAGTGTTGACTTCTCCATAAAGTGCACTCGTCCTGTTCTTTGAAGTCTTTGGTGATCTCAGAAGAGCATATCTCCAATGTTATACTTGGTGTCAAAACTTTGCAATGAGCCATTTTGCTCAGAGGAATGATTGCTGCTATAATTTAAAGGAAAGTGTGCTGAATGACAGAACATCTTCCAGGGACGTGGCAATAGGAATGATGTTCTTATCACAGACAACCGTTGGAATCCTGGGCAATTTCTCTCTTCTTTACCATTATCTCTTCCTTTACCATTATCTCTTCCTTTACCACACTGTAAGCAGGCTGAGGTGCACAGATTTGATTTTCAAGCACCTGGCTATAGCCAACTGCTTGATCCTTCTCTCTAATGGAGTTCCCCAGACAATAGTAGCCTTTGGGTTGAAATATTTCATCCATGATTTTGAATGCAACCTTCTTTTGTATGTTCAGATAGTGGGCAGGGGAGTGTCCATTGGCAACACCTGCCTCTTGAGTGTCTTCCAGACCATCATGATCAGCCCTGTGAACTCTTGTCTGAAGGATCTTAAAGTAAAAGCTCCAAAGTATATTGGCTTCTCAATTTCCCTTTGCTGGATCCTACACATGGTAGTCAATTTTATTTTCCTCATATGTTTTTTGTACTTGTCGAGCAAATGGATCCCCCAAACATCTTGAAGACAAGAGATTTGGGATACTGTTTTGTACTTGAGCATGAGAAGATCATGAGAAAATCACTGGCTTCGTGTATACAGCATTGATAGTGCTTCTTGAAGTTTTATTTTCTGTGCTTATAATCTGGGCAAATGGCTCAATGATTTTCATTCTGTACAGGCACAAGCAGCAGATCCAGTACATTCACAGAACTCATGCTTCTCCTGGATCCTCCCCCGAGTCCAGAGCCACCAAAAGCATCCTCGTCCTGGCGAGCACCTTTGTATCTTCCTACACCCTCTCCTCCATGTTTCACACGTCTATCGCCCTCTTTCATAATCTCAGCTGGTGGTTGGCAAACATCTCTAAATTAATTTCTCTATGTTTTCCAACTCTATGAGCCCCTTTCTGCTCATGAGCTGTGATTCCAATGTGTCCAGGCTCTTTTTTGTCTGGACGAGTAATAAAAAATTCCATCATGTTATTAGAAAGACATAAACTTTATATTTTTGCACAGTGTTGAGTAGTTTATTTGCTCATCATCCTCAAAAAGTCGATATAGAAATTTAAGGAGAAGCCACATTAATTTCTGGGATAAACCCTCATGGTTATTGGAGTTTCTTCCACTGGCTGAATGTGGTACCTCCATGAGCCGAGTGGAGTTGATTTAAGCAGGTTAGCCTAATTCTGGTGTGTATTATCCCGTTTACAGCAGTCTTAATCAAATGTTACTTGAGGGAACTAAATGTGTTTTGTTTTACCTCCTGCATCTGACGAATTGGGGTGGTTTAGTACACGATGTACCGATGAAAATATTTACCAAAAGTAAATATGGTGAAGAAATGGGTGGTGGATGAAGTTGTAAGACAATTCTCTGTGGGCTACCTGTACATGTGCAGATCTTATAGGCAGAGACACGTGCAATTTGCTCTGGACTTTCTTTTCATGAACGTTTATACTAATAAGGAGACTTGAATGATAGAGATAGTGTTACCTTTTTGGGGTACAGGACAGATGTGTTTGCTGTACAGAGTAATAAGAGACTCCAGCCAAGAAACAGCAATATCCCCCAGAGTCAAGAATTTTGGAGCTCCAGGGAAAAAATTAAGCCTGAGAAGTCTCCTGATCCTCAACCCATATCAAGAAAAGCCCTCAGGCTGGGCGTGGTGGCTCACGCCTGTAATCCCAGCATTTTGGGAGGCCGAAGTGGGTGGATCACCTGAGGTCAGGAGTTCAAGACCAGCCTGGCCAACATGGTGAAACCCTGTTTCTACTAAAAATAAAAAA
>NW_012108030.1:354539-360043 GCF_000951045.1 Mandrillus leucophaeus | reverse complement strand
GCTGATATGTCATCTCGTATCCATCTTTGTGACACATCACTATATTCTTCTCATTTTAACCTGCTAATATTTTAAATATGTTCATTTTCATATCTAAACATGATCATACTTCAAGATGGATGAAGGGATCCAAAAGTAGGGATCTAAGACCAGGTCCAGAGGCTCACGCCTGTAATCTCAGTACTCTGCAGGCCAAGGTGGGCAGATGATCACCTGAGGTCAGGAGTTTGAGACCAGACTGGCCAACATGGCAAAACTCCATCTCTACTAAAAATACAAAAATTAGCCAGGCGTGGTGGCACGCACCTGTAATCCCAGCTACTTGACAGGTTGAGGCAGGAGAATTGCTTGAACCCAGGAGGTGGAGGTTGCAGTGAGCTAAGATCGTGCCACTGTACTCCAGCTTGGGTGACAGAGTGAGACTCTGTCTTAAGAAAAAAAAAAGTTGGGGGGGTGAGATATGACAGAAAAACATACTTATTAGTACCTGTTAATTCAAAAATATTGCCATAAAATTATTGCCGGCAGATGTAAGGCTATTTAAAATTTGATAATCTAGTTTTACTTCTATCACGGTTCTATAAAAGAATAATCTGCCTACCAAATACACTTAGAATTACTGCAGAATTATTCTTTAGATCAATAAATAACAATTGTCTTCCGAAGACTATTTTAAGGGCTTTATTATCTAGAGGTGCCAGGACATTGGAGAAACGAAAACAAACAAGATTTAAAAGAGATGACAATTTTTAAATAAAAAGTATGTTTTCTTATTACTTTCAGAATGCACCTAAAGTGAATCTGAAATTACAGTATTTTTAGAAAATATTGACCTAAGCATATTTCAAAGGTGTTTAAAATAACTCGTGTGGAATAGAACAAGTGAAAGGAAAAAGTAATTTACATGTACTTTTAAAAGCTTTTGCTTATTTATTTATTTAGACGGAGTTTTGCTTTTGTCGCCCAGGCTGGAGTGCAATGGCGATCTCGGCTCACTGCAACCTCCGTCTCCAGGGTTCAAGCAATTCTCCTGCCTCAGTCTCCCAAGTAGCTGGAATTATAGGCGTGTGTCATCACGCCCGGCTAATTTTTGTATTTTGAGTAGAGGCGGGGTTTCTCCATTTTGGTCAGGCTGGTGTCGAATTCCTGACCTCCAGTGATCCGACCTCCTCGGCCTCCCAAAGTGCTGGGATTACAGGCGTGAGCCACTCGCCCAGCCTCCACTGCTTTTTTAAAAGCAACACCTGACTTCTCACTGGCCTTATCCCTCCACGCCCCAGAGGTGTCCCTAGGAAACTCTTTGGAACTCTATTCTCCAGAGTGAACGGGGAACAGAAATGGAGAGGATTTCTATGCTATTCTGTGGGGCATCAGCATGAAATTACACATTCCGCACAGGCTGAGTTTGCATATTGTATTTTAGTTTGCATTCCTTTCACAGGCAATTTAAGGGTTTTTCAATTACATTTCTAAATTTTAATTGAATTCCTTAATTTTATTTATTTTTTTGTTTTGTTTTTTTTTTGAGACGGAGTCTTGCTCTGTCGCCCAGGCTGGAGTGCAGTGGCACGATCTCGGCTCACTGCAAGCTCTGCCTCCCGGGTTCACACCATTCTCCTGCCTCAGCCTCCCGAGTAGCTGGGACTACAGGCGCCCGCCACCATGCCTGGCTAATTTTTTTGTATTTTTAGTAGAGACGGGGTTTCACCGTGTTAGCCAGGATGATCTGGATCTCCTGACCTCGTGATCCGCCCGCCTCGGCCTCCCAAAGTGCTGGGATTACAAGCGTGAGTCACCGCGCCCGGCCTGAATTCCTTAATTTTAATTGTGGGAACTTTCCTGGATCCAAACAACAGACGTTGACCCTCCTAGTGAGATCCCAGGTCACAAACCGTGGAGCGGCTCCAGCCTGACTGGCAAGTGTTGCTTGCAAACTCCGGAAAAGCGAGACACGCCCAGAGATAGGAGGAGGGAAGCGCAGGCCCTGCCCATAAGCATTCAGGCCCCGCCCACCACCTCGCTGGCCCCGCCCAGGCCTGGCCTCTGGGTCCGCGCGCAGTCGCCTGCAGACCCGGAAGTGGATGGCGTGGAGAGATGGCGCAACTGCGGCGCGTGAGTTTTCCTTTGTTTAGATTAAGTGTTCGCTTAGCGGTGCCCTCACGCTTCTGTACCCGGGATGTGGGGGGCGGTACAGACCTTGAAATCCCCGCACCGCTCCCTCCACCCCGAGTAAATTCACGCGTCCCATCAGAATACCGGGGTTCGCTTCCCTGTGTGTTAAAATCGCCCTAGGGCTGGTTCTGTCCGCGGTCGTTCTGCCGTAGGGCCGCGTCGGCAGCTGCTTTCGCGTCGTTTTCCTGCTTGAAACCCTTCAGTGACCCCTCCGCTAGCCCCGCGCCACGTAAAGTCCCCACCTGCGAGCCCGATCCACGCCCTCCGGGTCCCGAGCCTCGCCCTTGTCGGCCCCTGGGGGCGCAGCGCCACAGCCGCAAATCGGGAGGGGCCGTGTCCTCTGCTTGTCCTGCAGATTCTGCAGACCCCACCCCTGATCTGCCTGCCGCTCTAGACCTCCTTGGGCTGGACCCTTCTGTCCCCAGGCCTCTTCGCAGTCACGACTTCTCCTGATCCTGTGTTGGGGGAGGTGGCCGGGACCTATCGTAGGGCACCCAGTGTTCTTCTGTCCCAAATTCCTCCCATTGGAAACTGTGCTCTTGAGGAGGTGGGCATTTTATTCCAGTCCCCTCCCTGTGAATGTGTAGTGAAAGAGATGGAGAGCGAGGTAGAGGAAACAGAAAAATTTAGAGAGAAAATAATGAAGGAGATCCATATCAAGACGGCAACGTAGAGAGACGGTGAGAGATTTGCAAAGTGAAAGAAGCACCCCAGGAAGTAGCAGGGAGAGAAAAGCAACTGGAGAAATGTAGAGAAAAGTTGTATTTCTAGACAGATGAAGGACTGCAAGGTAGGGAGAGGGGCAGCAAAGGGGGAGGCTCTTCAGACAAAGTTGGGGAGAGGAGGAGGGATTTGGAGCCAGGGCAGACTGAGCAGCGTGGTGCAGGGACAGCAAGAGGGGGCAGTCGGTGACAAGGAGAGCAGAGGGAGAACCACCCCAGGGATCTGAGGTTGCCAGACAGTGGGGAGAAGGGGGCGTAACAGAGAAGAGAGAATTTAACAGGAGGAGCACAGATGGGAGAAGAAAGAGGCAGAAATATATGGAGATTGGAGACAATCAAAAGATTGGAGAGAAAGAGCAACAAAAGGGAAAAAATTGCAAGATGGAGCAGATCAGGTGGAAAAGAAGGAACAGAGGGAAGAAGGAGAGAAACTGGGAGAGGAGAGGGGCTCAAAATCTGGGCTCACTGCAACCTTAGCCTACTGAGTTCAAGCGATTCTCCTGCCTCAGCCTCCCGAGTAGCTGGGATTACAGGTGCCCGCCACCACACCTGGCTAATTTTGTAGTTTTAATAGAGACAGGGTTTCACCATGTTGGCCTGACTGGTCCTGAGCTCTTGAGACCTCAGGTGATCTGCCCACCTCGGCCTCCCAAAGTGCTGGGATTACAGGTTTGAGCCACCTTGCCCGGCCTCCTCACATCAATTTGGTAGAATGGTTCCCAGAACTCAGAGAAAATTTTACTTAGGTTTACTATTGGTTATGAAGGTTATGACAAAGGATATAGATGTAAGAGCCGTCCTAGCAAATCAAAACAGAGGAGTGGGTTTTGGAAACCGTTAATTTTATCCGTATCTGAAGTGAGGGGCAGTCATGTGGGACTGAATCCTTAACTGGGATCTGATTCTATCTCCAGGTAGATACTATCCAAATTGAGTTACATTGTAGGTCATCCAGCTGGGAGTGTGCCAGAGAACTGTTCAGCAGGGGAAAAAACACGTGTACATTTCCACCTCAAACGGTAAAGGGAAGAGATCTCCAACCAGCCCACCCACCTGTCTCAGGGCCTGCTATCTCTACTCTGTAGTAACTGGGAATGGTCTGTCCCTCCCCCTGGCTGTTGCTGACCCTGCAATTGTGCACCATGTGCCAGCCCTACTCACAATCTCAGGACAATGTGGCATCCTTTCTCTGTGGCATCACCAATATTTACTTCAGAGAATTACTTTGGTTAGTGTACCCACGTGGAGGTATTGTCCATTAAAACACACACAGACACGCTGGCTGGGTGCGGTAGCTCATGCCCGTAATCTCAGCACTTTAGGAGGCCAAGGTGGGCAGATCACTTATGACTAGGACTTCCAGACCAGCCTGGCCAACACGGTGAAACCCCACCTCTACTAAAAATACAAAAATTAGCTGGGCGTGGTGACGCGCACCTGTATTCCCGCTACTCGGGAGGCTGAGATAGGAGAATCACTTGAACCCCAGAGGTGGAGGTTGCAATGAGCTGACATAGCACCACTGCACTCCAGCCTGGGTGGCAACAGTGAGACTGTGTCTCAAAAAAAAAAAAAAGGCACAGAATGAAGTCTTTATTTCTTGCTACTCCTCCATGATTAAAACAAAAAATATTCTATTAATTACCTTTCTCCCTGTAGTTAGCACCCCCTCTTCAATGCTCCATTTGAGAACACAGTACACTAAAATCTTGTTTATATACTCTGTCTCCAGTCTTGCCTCAAGTTCTTGATTTACCCCCTTCCAATTAAGCTTTCACCTCCACCATTCCTTTGATCCTTTTTTTCCCAGACTGCACCAGTGACCTCTGTGTTTCGAAGTCCAATTTTGAATTTCCTATCCTCATCTTTTCGAGTTAGCAACATGTTGCACAGCTGATCATTCCCTGTTCTTTTTTCTTAGCTCTAAATTTATTTGATTACTTTGTTTCAGATTTTTGTCTTACCAGTTTCCTCTGCTGGTATCTCCTGAAGCTGTGTTCTCTGAACGTGGGAGTGTTCCGTGATTTAGGTCTTTTTCATTTTTGTTTTTGTTTTTAAGACAGTCTCACCCTGTCACCCAGACTGGAGTGCCATGGTGCAATCATAGCTTCCTGCAGCCTCGAACTCCTGGCCTCAGGAGGTCCTCCTGCCCCAGCCTCCCGAGTAGCTGGGACTCTAGGTGCACACCACCACACCCGAGTAATTTTTTAATTTTTTAGTACAGACTGGGTTTCCCGATGTTGAATAGGCTTAAATCTCAAAACTCTTCTCATCTCTGTCCACACACACTACCATTCCTTATCATCTCATCTCATGGCTTTGAACCCCATCTACCTGTCTCCATGTCCCCTGCAGACCTCTGGCCTGAGGTCTAGAAACCTGTGTTCAGTTGTCCCCTCACTTCTCTGCTGGGACACCTAACAGGCATCTCTACCTCGTATGTGCCACTTTCTGAGCTCCCCCAAATACATTCCCCTGCAATCCTGCACATCTCAGATGAGGGTGACCCTGTACTTCCTGGGGCTTAGCTGAACTTCTTGTCATATAGTCAAAATATGTAAGATATTACATTGTAAGTACATTAGGTTTTTTTTTTTTTTTTTTTTTTTT
>NW_012108030.1:351596-352577 GCF_000951045.1 Mandrillus leucophaeus | reverse complement strand
AGAGAATGAGCCAATAGGAAACTGAAGAAAAAGAAAGAACTCTCAAGGCAATTCACAGTTAAATATATAGCAGAAGCTTTTGCAGACCTTGACAAGCTCCTTAAAAGGTTTGAAAACATAGGCACCGACACCTAAAGATTTTCATTAATAGAAAGGAACGTCCATGATGCATTATCTGCTCATAAGAACATTTAGGAAGACAAAAGAAACAAAGCAAGCAAACTACCGTGGACTATTCTGAAAGGAGAGCTTCAGGCAGGTCTTTCAGGAGGCGTCTGGGAGAAACCATTGTTACCACAGGAGGACTTTCCGGTGGGACAAGATGTGGCACTGGAAGACAGTGACACTGATGGTCCTGACCCTGTGCAGGCGTAGGCTGATGTGTGTGTTTGTGTCTTAGTTGTTGACAAAGATGTTTAAAAAGGTTAAAAAATTGAAAACAAGAAAAAGTTTAGAGAATTAAGGTAAAAAGATAAAATATTTTCATATAGCTGTACAACATGTTTGTGTTTTACGCTGTTGTTGCAAAAGGGTCAAAAAGTTAAATTTAAAAGTTTGTACGGTACAACAGTTGCAATAAATAAGCTTAGTTTATTACTGAAGAAAAAAGTATTTTTTTGTGAAGTTAGCGTAGCCTAAATGTGCAGTGTATGTGCAGTGTTTATAAAGCCTGTAGTAGTGTATAGTCATGTCCTAGGCCTTCGCATTCATTCATCACTCACTGACTCACCCAGAGCAGTTTCTAGTCCTGCGAGCTCCATTCATGGTAAGTGACTTAGACAAGTGCACCATTTTTAAAACTCTTATACCAAATGACTACTGTATTTTTTTTTCTTTTTGGAGACAGAGTCTCACTCTGTCACCCAGGCTGGAGTGCAGTGGTGTAATCTTAGCTCACTGCAACCTCTGCCTCCTGGGTTCAAGTGATTCTCCTGCCTCAGCCTCCCGAGTAGCTGGGATTACAGGCACCCACCATCATGC
>NW_012108030.1:350217-351546 GCF_000951045.1 Mandrillus leucophaeus | reverse complement strand
TTCCCTCTGCTGCAGCCACACAGGCCTCTTTCCTGGAGCCAGGGTTGCTCCTGACTCAGGGCTTCCACCTGGGCTGTCCCTCTGCCTGGACATCTCTAGCCTGTCAGCTGCAGGTACAAACACCTTTTCTTCCCCAAGTCTTTGTTCTGATATTACCTCCTTCCTGGAGGCTTCTGTGTTCCTCTCCACCCCACATTTAACACTCCAGCTACACCCTCACCCCCACTGTGGTCCACGTTGCCTGCTCTGGATATTTCTTTCTGCTCCACTACCTAAATCCTGGTAACAAGACCCAAGGATAGAGCAGAGCCAGAAGGTGGGGGTGTGCTGGATTTGCGCTGTCTGAGTGGAGCTTACCCCTGGCTTCACATTGGAGTGCAGATACACGTCTTGTGCCTCCAGTCTCTTACCTGAGATTCCCATTCACATACTCAGGTTGGGCTCAGCATTAATATTTGAAGTTGATTCTATGGTCGTTGCTCCTTATCTTCCAGTGTACTTTCTGAGGTTCCAGTTACTCATGGTCAACCACAGTTTTAGTAGTCCAAGGATATTATATGGAAAGTTCTAGAAATGAAGAATTCATAAGTGTTAAATTTCTCACTCTTCTTAGTAGGATGATGCAGTCTCTCACTGTCCCACTCTGTTTTGTCCAGGACTTGAATCATCTCTTTGTCCAGTATGTCCTCCTGTACAGTCATCCCTCGGTATCACATAGGATTTGCTTCCAAGATCCCCCCCAAGATTACCCAAATCAGATGATCTGCAAGACCCTTATATAAAATTGCATAATACGGCCACATAAGGACATTTCGGTCAACAACAGACCACGCCTATGATGGTGGTTCCGTAAGATTACACTGGAGCTGAAAAATTCCTGTTGCCTGGCTACCTCAGAGCAGTCATGACATCATAGTGCAGTGTTGGTGGTGATGCTGGGGGAAACAAACCTAGTGCGTTACCAGACAGCTTTAACTGGATGTGGGGGAGGATAACACTGAGAATCTCTTAGAGGTGGTTCATGAGGAATGGGTTAATGAGGAGTCATTGGAACTGATACAGGAACGCATAGCTGAAGAAGAGGCAAGAGAATAGGGAACTGGCTGGGCGCAGTGGCACACATCTGTAATCCCTGTACTTTGGGAGGCCGAGGCAGGTGGATCACTTGAGGTCAGTGGTGTCGGGAGTGGTGGCACATGCCTGTGATCCGAGCTACTCGGGAAGCTGAGGTAGGAGAATCACTTGAACCCAGGAGGCGGAGGTTGCAGTGAGCCAAGGTCGCGCCACTGCACTCCAGCCCGAGCGACAGAGTGAGACTCCATCTCAAAA
>NW_012108030.1:344342-349277 GCF_000951045.1 Mandrillus leucophaeus | reverse complement strand
GGTTTCCCCATGTTGGCCAGGGTGGTCTCAAACTCCCTACCTCAGATGATCCACCCGCCTTGGTCTCCCAAAGTGTTGAGATTACAGGCGTGAGCCACCGTGCCTGGCCTTACTGTACGTTTTCTACATTTAGATATGTTTTGACTTACGAGTACTTAGCATTGTTACAGTTGACTATAGTATTCAGGACATAGCATGCCCTACAGGTTTTTAGCAGTAAGCTATGTTATATATACCAGATGTGTAGTAGGCTATGCTATCTTGGTTTGTGTAAGTTCACTCTGTAATGAAATGGTCTGAAAATGTGTTTCTCAGAACATGTCCCTGTTATTAAGCAATGTGTGACTGTATTTGCATATAACCTATGCACATCCTCCCCATCCCCCCATATACTGTAAACCCAAGGGGGCCAGCCTCTCCACACCTGTGGGCGTTTCTCATCAGGTGGAAGGAGAGACTTGAGAAAAGAAAGAGACACAAAGTATAGAGAAAGAAAAGTGGGCCCAGGGGACCAGCGCTCAGCATACGGAGGACCCGCACAGGCACTGGTCTCTGAGTTCCCTCAGTATTTGTTGATCATTATCTCTACCATCTTGGAGAGGGAGATGTGACAGGACAATAGGGTAATAGTGGGGAGAGGGTCAGCAGGAAAACATGTGAACAAATGTCTCTGTGTCATAAACAATCTTAAGAAAAAGGTGCTGTGCTTTGATGTGCACATACATAAACATCTGGGTGCATTAAAGAGCAGTATTGCCACCAGCAAGTCTCACCTCCAGCCCTAAGGTGGTTTTCTCCTATCTCAGTAAATAGAACATACACTGAGACATTCCATTGCCCAGGGATGAGCAGGAGACAGATGCCTTCCTCTTATCTCAACTGCAAAGAGGCCTTCCTCTTTCACTCATCCTCCTCAGCACAGACCCTTTACGGGTGTCAGGCTGGGGGGCGGTCAGGTCTTTCCCTTCCCACGAGGCCACATTTCAGACTATCACATGGGGAGAAACCTTGGACAATACCTGGCTTTCCTGGGCAGAGCAGTGTTTGTGTCCCTGGGTACTTGAGATGAGAGAAGGGCGATGACTTTTACCAAGCATACTGCCTTCAAGCACTTGTTCAACAAAGCACATCCTGCACAGCCCTAAATCCATTAAGACTTGAGTAAACACAGCACATGTCTCTGCAAGCACAGGGTTGGGGCCAGGGTTACAGATTAACAGCATCTCAAGGCAGAAAAATTTTTTTAGTACAGAACAAAATCGAGTCTCTTATGTCTGCTTCTTTCTACATAGACACAGTAACAGTCTGATCTCACTTTCTTTTCCCCACAGTAAACCATCTGATTACTTGTAACACCTAATTAAATATAAGTGCTATGTAAATACTTGTTATTCTGGCTGGTTTTCTTGTATTATTTTTATTTTATATTTTTCTTTTATTGCTGTTTTATATTGGTATGTTGCTTCCTTTTTTTTAAAAATTATTTAAGTCTATAATTGGTTGAATCCTTGGATACAGACCCCATGCACTGTATACTCTGTCTGCCCATCAATCCGTTGATAGTCTTCTTTTTTGTTGTGTTTGTTTTGTTTTTAATAGCAGTCTTTTTGATCAGATCCAATCTTTGGTATCTGAGTGGTTTTGTTTAAGTAATCCTTATTTTATTTAACATGGCCCGCAAGCACATGAGCATTGATGTTGGCAGTTTGGATATGCCAGTGAGCATCTGTCACGTGCATCCTTTACATGGAGTAGATAGGGTTTAGTACTGTTCCAAGTTCCATTCATTCAGGGTTTTGCAATGTATCCCCTTGGATAAAGGGATTTTACCGTATTCTGTATCCAGCATTGAGCACCGAAGCCGTGTCCTCATTTCAGAAGGCTGAGCTCAGCCTCTGATTCACAAAGAGGTGAGGGGTACTGTGCTCTGCATGGGGTTTGGTCAGAGCCAGGTCTGTGCCCTGAAGGGAATCTTAGTCCAGCCCAGCTCCCCACTGCTGCAGTGTGTGTGCTCGGGCTTCTCCAGGAGGGGAGCGGGTTCTGAAGAAAGGGGCCAAAAACTCAATTGTTCTTCCTGTAGGAGTTTGTTGTCCCAGCATCAACTCTGTTGCAGTGGGCAGCAGAGGACTGTATTTCCACAGGGTGAGGTCTCCCCTATGTGTGTGGTTGTGGCACAGGAAGAAAGTATGTTCATTCTAAACCCTAAACAGCATGTTTTTGACATTCAGGATTGACTTCTAAAGAGTCATGTTATGTGAAGGAGAAGCGCAGAAGAGGAAAGCAAAGGAGTCAGGGATGCCACTTACTCAGGTAAAGTGATATTCTCAGTTGATTGTTCTGTTTCTTATTTCTTCTTGAAATGCAGAGTACTGGAGTTGAAAATCTTCTGAGTCTGAAGCGTCCTGCCTGACAGGTTTGCTCACACTCACCCATGCCTTCCCTCAGTCCCTCTCATCTCACTTAGATTCCATCCCTCGTGACCCAGTAACATGAACTTGGGAAGAGGCGGCACTGGGCATGGGCCTGGGAAGGGCTCACACCAGGCATGGATGGGGACGGGGTGAGGGCCCCGTGGTGTCAGTGCTGTTGGGCAGCAGGGATTGTTCAGGGGTCACATCTGGATGCACTGTCAGCTCTCTGTGGACCAGGATTAGAGGAGCTGCCCACAGAAGTCACGTATTAATGTGCACAAGTACCTGGTAACTTGTGCAATGAAAAAATCAGGAAGATTTTGTGCCTTTTTTTTTTTTTTTTTAGACAGGAATCTCGCTCTGTCGTCCAAGCTGGCGTATAGTGGTGCAATCTCGGCTCACTGCAACCTCTACCTCCCAGGCTCAAGCGATCCTCCCACCTCAACCTCTTGAGTAGCTGGGACCACAAATGCGTACCACTATGCCCGGCAATTTTTTGAATTTTTGGTAGAGATGTGGTTTCACCATCTCCACCCACCTCAGCCTCCCAAAGTGCTGGAATTACAGGCATGATCACGCCTGGCCTTTTTTGACTTTTAGTAATAGCCATTCTGACTAATGAGATGGTGTCTCATTGTGGTTTTGATTTGCATTTCTCTAATGATCAGTGATAATGAGCTTTTTTTCCATATGCTTGTTGGCTACATGTATGTCTTCATTCGATAGGTGTCTGTTCATGTCCCTTGCCCACTTTTTCGTTTGTTTGTTTGAGAAGGAATTTTGCTCTTGTCGCCCAGGAGGGAGTGCAATGGTGCGATCTCAGCTTACTGCAACTTCTGTCTCCTGAGTTCAAGCGATTCTCCTGTCTCAGCCTCCCTAGTAGCTGGGATTACAGGCTCCTGCCAGCACACTCAGCTAATTTTTGTAATTTTAGTAGAGATGGGGTTTCACCGTGGTGGCCGGGCTGGTCTCGCAACTTCTGACCTCAGGTGATCCACCTGCCTCGGTGTCCCAAAGTGCTGGGATTATAAGCATGAGTCACTGCACCTGGCCCTTTGCCCACTTTTTTAATGGGGTTGTTTTTCTCTTGTAAATTTGTTTAAGTTCCTTATAGATGCTGGATAGTAGACCTTTGTTAGATGCATAGTTTGCAAAAATTTTCTCCCATTCTGTAGGTTGTCTGCTCACTCTGTTGATAGTTTGTTTTGCTGTGCAGAAGCTCTTAACTGGATACCGCTTGTCAATTGTTGTTTTTGTTACGATTGCTTTTGGTGTCTTTGTTGTGAAATCTTTGCCCATTCCTGTGTCCAGGATGGTATTATCTGAGTTGTCTTCCAAGGTTTTTATAGTTTTGGGTTTTACATTGAAGTCTTTAATCCATCTTGAGTTGATTTTTGTATATCGTGTAAGGAAGGTGTCCAGCTTCAATCTTCTGCATGTGGCTAGCCGGTTATCCAGCACTGTTTATGAAATAGGGAGTCTTTTCCCCATTGCTTGTTTTTGTCAGCTTTGTCAAAGATCAGTTGGTCATAGATGTGCGGCCTTATTTCTGAGCTGACTATTCTGTTCCATTGGTCTTTGTGCCTGTTTTTGTACCAGTACCATATTGTTTTGGTTACTGTAGCCTTGTGGTATAGTTTGAAGTTGGATAACTTGATGCCTCCAGCTTTGTTCTTTTTGCTTAGGATTGCCTTGGCTATTCAGGCTCTTTTTTGGTTGCATATGAATTTTAAAATAGTTTTTTCTAGTTCTGCAAAGAACATCGTTAGGATTAGCATTCAGTCTGTAAATTCTTTGGGCAGTATGATCATTTTAATTATATTGATTCTTCTTATCCATGAGCATGGGATATTTTTCCGTTTGTGTCTTCTCTGATTTCAATTTGAGCAGTGGTTTGTAATTCTCACTGTAGAGAATAATCTAAATTTTAATGGACAAAGCAATGGGTTAGTGTAGTAGTATAAGCCTGTAATTTGAGCTTCTTGACCTTCTTGGGAGGCTGAGATGGGAGGATCTCTTAAGTTTGAGACCACCCTGGGCAATATAGTGAGACCTCACATAAATTTTAAAACAGATTATATTTATATTTTTGAAAATAGGTATTTGTGACTGGAGTTCAAGTTTCTATGTTTTTTTCATGATCTCCTTTTTTTTTTTTTTTTTTTTGAGACGGAGTCTCACTCTTTTGTCTAGGCTGGAGTGCAGTGATGTGATCTCGGCTCAGTGCAACCTCCATCTCCTGGGTTCAAACAATTCTCCTACCTCAGCCTCCCGAGTAGCTGGGATTACAGGCGCCCGCCATCAGGCCTAGCTATTTTTTGCATTTTTAGTAGAGACGGAGTTTCACCATATTGGCCAGGCCGGTCTCAAACTCCTGACCTCAGGTGATCTGCCCGCCTCAGCCTCCCAAAGTGTTGGGATTATAGGCATGAGCCACCGTGCCCAGCCAGTCTACTTTTTTTTTTTAATAGCTTAATATACAATAATGTTTGTAAACTAAACTGAGTACTATTTATACATTTTT
>NW_012108030.1:330076-343507 GCF_000951045.1 Mandrillus leucophaeus | reverse complement strand
GGGAGTTTGAGACCAACCTGACCAATGGAGAAACGCTGTCTCTACTAAAAATACAAGATTAGCTGGGTGTGGTGGCACATACCTGTAATCCTAGCTACTCGGGAGGCTAGGCAGGGGAATCCCTTGAACCTGGGAGGCAGAGGTTGTGGTGAACTGAGATCGCACCATTGCACTTGAGCCTGGGCAGCGAGAGCAAAACTCCATGTCAAAAACAAAAAATTTATATTTTTGAACAGTTGAAATTACATCTGAAATACTTTCTATGACCTTATAAGTGTTCTACACTATTGGGCCGGGCACGGGGCTCACGCCTGTAATCCCAGTGTTTTGGGAGGCCGAGAAGGGTGGCTCACATGAGGTCAGGAGTTCAAGACCAGCCTGGCCAACCAGGGTTTGGTGAAACCCTGTCTCTACTAAAAATATAAAAATTAGCCAGGTATGATGGCGCATGCCTGTAATCCTAGCTGCTCGGGAGGCTGAGGCAGGAGAATTACTTGAATCTGGAAGGCAGAGGTTGCAGTGAGCGGAGATCGCGCCACTGCACTCCAGCTTGGGTGACAGACTGGAGACTCTGTCAAAAAAAAAATGTGTTCTACACTATCACATTAATGAGTTAATGACAGTAAGAATAGTAATGTATTACGAGGAGGATACGTGTATATGCATATATAATGACCTTTTATGCAGATTTAGGTTTTTGTTCATGAACTTAACTTTACTCAGGTAATTGTCAGTTTACTTTTGATGCTGATCTGTTACTTAACACTTTGATTCTTTAGGTTTGATTCTAATGCCCAGACACAAAATTAACCCACAGTTATCTCTATAGAAGTGTTAGGTATTATGTTCAACACACCAACTGATACGCATTATCTACCTGAGCTAGAATACAAGTAGTTGGTGTCTTCAGAGACACTTGTATTCTAGCTCAGGTAGATACTGAATGGAAAATCTACACTGCTTTAAAGATTATCATAACTTTTTGTGGAAAAGTATAATAAAACTCAATCACAGACACATAACTAGCTCAAAAATACCTTAATGTGGATATGTCAGAATGTTCATGTCAGCACTTCAGTTGAGTCAATCCTTACAACCCTCTTCTCGTTTTGTGTGAACATAATTACTCTCTCCATACCCTGTTGGTCAAATGCATCTTTCATTTTAGGGACACTTGACATTCAGGGACGTGGCCATAGAATTCTCTCAGGAGGAGTGGAAATGCCTGGACCCTGTGCAGAAGGCTTTATACAGGGATGTGATGTTGGAGAACTACAGGAACCTGGTCTCCCTAGGTAAGGATAATGCCCCTCAGAAGTTGGGGTCTGCCCTTAGTATCTCTGCATTTTCCCTTGTGTGTGCCTCTTGGGAGCCCCTGCATTGCTTGACTGAGATTGAAACCCTGTTGACTTGGCTGGGCGCAGTGGCCTCTAATCCCAGCACTTTGGGAGGCCGAGGTAGGTGGATTGCTTGAGGTCAGGAGTTCGAGACCAATCTGACCAACATGATGAAACCCCATCTCTACTAAAAATACAAAAATTAGCCAGGCATGGCGGCATATGCCTGTAATCTCAGCTACATGGGAGGCTGAGGCAGGAGAATTGCTTGAACCCAGGAGGCAGAGGTTGCAGGGAGCTGAGATCATGCCACTGCACTCCAGCCTGGGCAACAGAGCAAGATTCTGTCTCAAAAAAAAAAGAAAGCCTGTTGACTCAGAAATGAAAAGCTCCCGTATACTTTCTGGACTTGAAATGCCCCCTTTCTTCAGATCTTCTGTCTCCTTCATGATGCACTTTTGGGTTGGTACCTGGGCTTACGTGTGTGTAAAACCTTATGACAAACTTTTAAAATATCCAGTTCCCTGTTTTCTACCCCTATGATTTTGATTCTCTAGTTCTTGGAAGAGAGTTCGATATCCAATTATTACAGGGTTCCCTAAGCATTCAGAAGGAGACACTCTGTGGGTGAATTTGTGAAACGTTTTTCTTGAATTCTTGATTAGTTTTTTTTTTTTTTAATTTATAGTAGAATGACTTATAATCCTTTGAGTATATACCCAGTAATGGGGTTGCTGGGTCAAATGGTATTTCTGGTTCTAGATCCTTGAGGAATTGCCACGTTGTCTTCCACAATGGTTGAACTAATTTACACTCCCACCAACAGTGTAAAAGCGTTCCTGTTTCTCCACATTGTCTCCAGCATCTGTTGTTTCCTGACTTTTTAATGATCGCCATTCTAACTGGCGTAAAAGGATTAATTTTTAATATCGTCTGTCCTGCCTAAACAGAGGGCTTGGATTTTGGAGACATCACAGCACATCTTGATTCTTTCTTTTATAAACAGGGATATGTCTTCCTGATCTGAGTATTATCTCCATGATGAAGCAAAGGACAGAGCCCTGGACTGTGGAGAATGAAATGAAAGTAGCAAAAAATCCGGTTAGGTGGGAAGGTATCAAAGATATCAACACAGGTAAGAGCTCAGATGGACAGAGTGGAAGCCACACTTTTTTTTTTTTTTTTTTTTGACACAGTCTCTGTCCCCCACGCTGGAGTTCAGTGGCCATGACAGCTCACTGCAGCCTTGAACTCCTGGGCTTCAGCAGTCCTCCTGCTTTGGCCTCCCAAAGTGATGTGATTATAGGCACGTGCCCCATGCCTACCAGAGCCACACTATTAAATAGTGTTTGGGAAACTCTCTGTAAGTGGGAGAACTGTGTGGAGAAATAGGAGTTGAAATCCTGTGAGTTCTTAAGAGAAATCTTTCTTTACCCGCACCTGTCACCATGTCCTTTATTTATTTATTTGCTTATTTATTTATTCAGAAAGAGAGTCTCGCTCTGTCTCCGGGCTGGAGTGCAGTGGTGCGATCTCAGCTCACTGCAACCTCTGCCTCCTGGATTCAAGTGATTCCCCTGCCTCAGCCTCCCGAGTAGCATGCCCAGCTAATTTTTGTATTTTTAGTAGAGACGGGATTTCACCTTGTTAGCCAGGATGGTCTCAGTCTCTTTACCTCATGAGCTGCCCACCTCGGCATCCCAAAGTGCTGGGATTGTGGCGTCAGCCACTGCGCCCAGCCCACCCTTTCATTTAGATGTGTAATAGTTTTATGTTTTTGCCCTCCAGTGTTACTGCAGCCCAAACAGAAGCAAAATCAAAGCCTTTTATCATGATGGACAGTATCCTGTCATGTGGCTTGTGTCAACTCTTTAGTTCCTTGATTCTGAGGGGCAAAGGGAGTGCCATTTCAAAGGAGTTTCTTTCCCCTGTGGTCTCTTTCTGTATGGGATTTTATCTGTTGCTCAGTTCTCTGTCCTTATACATCAGAGCTGAGGTCTGCATAGACCTGCCTCCTTGACCTATTCATGATCCGCCCATTTCCTGTACTGGGAAGACCTGATGGGGAGAAGGGAAAACATAGGTTGTTGTCTTTTGCTTCTGGGGCCTGGAAACTGCATAGAGCTGTTTCAAGCCCACTTTGCCTGTTCAGGTCTGTTTGAGGTGGGAAAAAGTCAGTGATTTTCTTACTCTCACATGCTGCTTGGCACAGAATGCTTCATTTCTGGTCACCAAAATGTGTGGAGATTTCTCCCCACCAAAAACCAGTTTTGGGGTTTCCTGCAATTCATTCGTGACACTGTCTACCTGAGTTAGAGTCGCATCCCACAGGCTAAGGGTTGAGTTCCCAAGCCTATCCCCCACCTAAGCCACCAGTTGCCAGTAGTGGGTAGTCACCTTTCCACCTGACCAGCCACAAGTCAGGGTTCCCTTGACCCCCTTCTTCTGTTTGGTTACTTTGCTAGGGTGGCTCACAAAACTCAGTGAAACACTTCGTTATGTTCATTGCTTCATGATGAAGGATGTTTCCAAGGATACAGATGGACAGCCAGATGAGATTCACAGGGTAGGCACGTGGGGAGATTCACTGGCTGTGCCATCCTCCAGTTCCACTGCATGTGTTCAGCATTTGAAAGCTCTCAGGAATTTTTATGGAGGCTTCATTACATAGACATGATTGATATTAACTCAGTCTCCAGCCCCTGTACCCGTCCTGGAGGATGGTGGTTGGTGCTGACAATTCCATGCTTCTAACCATGGCCTGGTCTTTCTGGGCTTTCTATATCTGCAGATACAGAAACCATGGATATGAAGGCCAATAGTAAGGGACTTGAGCATCACACATTTTGATATCTTAGGGTTTTTTAGCACAAAACTCGCAAACCATGTTTTTCCTCTGCTCTCACACCACCGCAATTACCAACACAGAAGAAGACTTCTCTGACCAAAGGTGTGGGGGTTTTTCCCCAGACACCAAGCAGCAGACAGCAGCTGGGTGTCCTCCAACTCACTTCCAACACTACCTGGAGATAGGGCCAGGTCCCACAGGTTTAGGGCTCAGTCTCCAAGACTTGCCCCACTTCCCACTAGTTGCAAGTCTCAGTCCCCAGAACTTCTGACCAACTGGCTTCCAGTTGAGGTTTCCACGATCCCCTCTTTGGGCCCAATTAATTTGTTGGAGCAGCTCACAGAACTCACAGAAACACTGACGTTTACCAGTTTATTATGAAGGATATTGCAAATGACACAAATGAAGGGACATATGGGACAGGTATGGGGGAAGAACTGTGGAACTTCCATGCCCTCCCTGGGCGTGCCACTCTCTAGGAAACCGCCATGTGTTCCGACATCCCGAAGCTCTTGGAACCTAATCCTCTTGGGTTTTGATGGAAGCTTTGTGACATCAGCATTCCTTCCGCCAGGGTATACAGCAGGACCCTCTCTGGGGAGGTCGTAAGACCAGCAATCAGAAAGGTGGGGGGGAAGTTATAGAGTCCTGCCTTAGAGCAGGTGAAAGGAGAGGAGGAGAAGGTTGGAGAGGTTATTTTTCTTAAGGCCTGCACAGAAGGCCTAAGCCGACATAACCAAAGACTGCAGCAAGGGCTATGGGAGTTATGAGCCAGGAACTGCGGAGAAAAACCAATGTATGTGTGTGTCATAACACCACACAGAGGAGCCTGGAACGTGTCCTCCCTGGATACCTAGGGAGGTATTCTGAATAGAAATGATGGATGTGTGCGCAGTCAGTAATCAATGAAAGAGAGCGAATAAGCACAAGTGGGTACCACTGCACTTAGATGATGTAAGACCAGAAAGTCAAGAAAGACCTGGATCCCGGAAGCCCTCAATTAAAAAAAAAAAAAGAAAGAATCCCAGTGGGCTTTTTTTTTCCCCCCTAATTATAAAGGAAAAGCCTTCATTCTTTCAATACTGAGTATGTTGCCTTTCGGCTTTTTACATATGGCCTCTAGTAAGCAGGTTCCTTGGATTCCTAGTGTGTTGAGTGTTCTTTTCTTTTTCTTTTGAGGGGGTGTCTCTTGCTGTCATGATCTCGATCTTGGCTCACTGCAACCTCCACCTCCCAGGCTCAAATGGTCCTCCCACCTCAACCGCCTGAATAGCTGTGACCACAGGCCACACGCTTGGCTGATTTTTGTATTTTTTGTAGAGGTGGAGTTTCGCTATGTTAGCCAGGCCGGTCTGGAATTCCTGATCTCAAGTGATCCCCCCATCTTGGCCTTCCAAAGTATTTGGATCATAGGCATGAGCCGCCATGCCTGGCGAGTGTTTTTATCATAATGATTGCTGAGGTTTTTCAAATGTTTTTCTGCATCAGCTGAGATTATTGCATGGATTTCTTTTTCTTTATTCTGTTATTGTGGGGTTTTACGTGGACTGATGTTCCAAAGTTGCATCCTTCTTGTATTCCTGAAATAAATTTTGCTTGGTCCTGAGGTGTGATCCATTTTACTGCGCTGCTAAATTTATTTTGCTACCATTTGGTTGAGGATTTTTGCGTTAGATTAATCAGTAATATTGCTCTGCAGTTTTGTTTTGTTTTGTTTTAAGATGGAGTCTCACTCTGTGGCCCAAGCTGGAGTGCAGTGGTGTGATCTCGGCCCACTGCAGCCTCCGCCTCCTGGGCTCAAGTGATTCTCCTCTCTCAACCTCCCAAGTAGCTGAGACTACAGGTACCTCTCACCATACCCGGGTAACTTTTATATTTTCAATAGAGACAGGGTTTCACTATGTTGGCCAAGCTGGTCTCGAACTCCTGACTTCAGGTGATCTGCCTGCCTCAGCCTCCCTAAGTGCTGAGATTACAGGTGTGAGCCACCGTGCCCAGCCTGCCCTGCGGTTTTCTTTAGGGCCTTTGCCTCTGCTTTCAAGGTAACACCGGCCCCACTGAATGAGTGTAGAAGTGGTTCTCCTCATCAAGCTTATGGCATGTTTTGAGGAGGATTAGTGTTAAATCTTTTTCAGTATTTGATAGAAGTTTACACTGAAGTCATCTGGTCCATTGCTGTTTTAGTTGGTAGGTATTTGATAACTCGGTCTTCTTATTTGTTACTGATGTGTTTAGATTTTCTACTTCTTCATCGTTAAGTCTTGGTAAGTGGTGTCTATCTACAAATTTATCCATTTTTTTCTTAGTTATCATATTTTTTGTTATGTAATTGTTGAGTCTCATTTAACTTCCATTTTTATTTGTATAGACTTGTTTGTAATGTCCTCTTTTACCTTTCTCATTGTAGTTTTTTCGGTCGTATGCTTCATGTTTCTTTTTTCTAGTTTATCTAGGTAAGGATTTGTCAGTCTTATTCAAAGTGTGAACTCTTACTTTCCTGACTTTCTCTAGTGCTTCTCTGCTGTTTTCTTTGTTTTATAACCTTTATTTTTTCTTTCTGCTATCTTTGTGTTCATTTTTTTCTTTTTCATTTTTTTTTAGACGGAGTCCTGCTCTGTCACCCAGGCTGGAGTGCAGTGGTACGATCTCAGCTCACTGCAACCTCTGCCTCTCAGGTTCAAGCAATTCTCCTGCCTCAACCTCCCAAGTAGCTGGGACTATGGGCGCACGCCACCATGCCCGGCTAATTTTTTGAATTTTAGTAGAGATGAGGCTACATCGTGTTGCTCAGGCTAGTCGTGAAATCCTGAGTTCAGGCAGTCCGCCTGCCTCGGCCTCCCAAAGTGCTGGGATTATAGACGTAAGCCGCTGCGCCCAGCCATGTTCATGTTTTTCTTTTTGAGGTATAAAGTTAGGTTTTTTTATATGTTATTTTATTCTAGTTTAGTTATTTATTTATTTATTTTTTTTTTTTTGAGACGGAGTCTCGCTCTGCCGCCCAGGCTGGAGTGCAGTGGCCGGATCTCGGCTCACTGCAAGCTCCGCCTCCCGGGTTCACGCCATTCTCCTGCCTCAGCCTCCCGAGTAGCTGGGACTACAGGCGCCCACCACCTCGCCCGGCTACTTTTTTGTATTTTTTAGTAGAGACGGGGTTTCACCGTGTTAGCCAGGATGGTCTCGATCTCCTGACCTCGTGATCCGCCCGTCTCGGCCTCCCAAAGTGCTGGGATTACAGGCTTGAGCCACCGCGCCCGGCCCTAGTTATTTATTTTTTAAGAGATAGGGTCTCACTGTGTCACTTAGGCTTGAGTGCAGCGGCATGATTATAGATCCTGGGATCCATTGATGATCTCACTTTAGCCTCCTGAGTAGTTGGGACTACAAGTTCACGACACTGTGCCTCACTAATTAAAACAGGAATGTATTTTATTTTATTTATTTTGTTTAGAGATAGGGGATCTTACTTTGTTGCCTAGGCTGGTCTGCAACTCCTAGCTTCAAGAGATCCTCCCACCTCAGCCTCCCAAAGTGCTGAGATTACAGGTGTGAGCCACCCAGCCATTTCTTTATTTTTCATGTATGCATACATCATTACAATATCCCTTCCAGCACTATTTTTGTTGCATTTCATGAGTTCTGCTGTGTTATATTTATATTTTCTTTTATATCAAGATATTTTCTAATTTTCCTTTTATTTTTATTTATTTATTTACTTTTATTTATTTATTTTGAGATGGAGTCTCACTCTGTCGCCCAAGGTGGAGTGCAGTGTGCAGTGACATGATCTTGGCTCACTGCAACCTCCGCCTCCCGGGTTCAAGTGATTCTTCTCCTGCCTCAGCCTGCTGAGTAGCTAGGATTACAGGCACACACACCGTCATCACACCTGGCTAATTTTTTTTTTTTTTTTTTTTGTATTTTTAGTAGGGTCAGGGTTTCACCATGTTGGTCAGGCTGGTCTTGAATTCCTGACCTCATGATCCACCTGCCTTGGCCTCCCAAAGTGCTGGGATTACAGGCGTGAGCCACCGCACCCGGCTTTTATTTTTATTTTTTGGAAACGTAGTCTGATTCTATCACTCAGGCTGGAGTGCAGTGGCATAGTCTCAGCTCACCGCAACCTCTGCCTCCCAGGTTCAAGCAGTTCTCCTGCCTCAGCTTCCTGAGTAGCTGGGATTACAGGCACATGCCACCATACTTGGCTAATTTTTGTATTTTTAGGTGGAGATGGGGTTTCACCATGTTGGCCAGGCTGGTCTCGAACTCCTGACCTCAAGTGATCCACCCGCCTCGCCCTTCCAAAGTGCTGGGATTACAGCCACCGCACCTGGCCTATGCAGCTGCTCTTAAGTATCTTATTTTCCCTGAGAGGCTCATCCTGCTTTTTAGAAGCTTTCAATTTCTGTTGTATTTTTCTGCTCATAATCCCTCTCAAACTCAGCTGACTCCTGCAGATTCCCCACTGCTCAGTGCATCACCCCACCTTTTGGGTTTTCTCCGCTGCCAGTGTGATAATACGAAGTATGCTGATATTTCTTCTAGTGTCGAAGTCAGATGAGGCAGATTCCAGTCCCTCCGTCAGGGTCTAAACATACCAGAACCATGGGTTCCAATTACACTCTTTACTTGCTTTCCTAGGGAGGTGCTGTGCAATGAGAAGCAAAGCAGGAAACAAGCCTATTACAAATCAACTTGGATTAACCTTTCAGTTACCTCTGCCAGAACTGGAGATATTTCAAGGTGAAGGGAAGATTTATGAATGTAATCAAGTTGAAAAGTTCATCAGCCACAGTTCTTCAGTTTCACCACTTCAAATATTTTATTCTGGGGTCAAAACCCACATTTTTTATAAACACAGGAATGATTTTGTTGATTTTCCATTGCTGTCACAAGAACAGAAAGCACACATTAGGAGAAAACCTTACGAATGTAATGAGCAGGGCAAGGTCTTCAGAGTGTCTTCAAGCCTTCCTAATCATCAAGTAATCCACACTGCAGATAAACCTAACAGATGTCATCAATGTGGTAAAGCCTTCAGGTACAAGTCAGGCCTTGCAGAACACTGGAAAATTCGTCCGGGAGAGAAACCTTACAAATGTAAAGAGTGTGGCAAGCTCTTCAATCGAATTGCATACCTTGCACGACATGAGAAACTGCATACTGGAGAGAGTCCTTACAAATGTAATGAGTGTGGCAAGGTCTTCAGTCGTATCACATACCTTGTACGACACCAGAAAATTCATACTGGAGAGAAACCTCATAAATGTAACGAATGTGGCAAGGTTTATAGTAGCAGTTCATACCTAGCACAACATTGGAGAATTCATACAGGAGAGAAACTTTACAAATGTAATAAATGTGGCAAAGAATTTAGTGGGCATTCAAGCCTCACCACCCATCTGTTAATCCACACTGGAGAGAAACCTTACAAATGTAAAGAATGTGACAAGGCTTTTAGGCACAAGTTCTCCCTAACAGTTCATCAGAGAAATCATAATGGAGAGAAACCTTACAAATGTCATGAATGTGGCAAAGTCTTCACTCAAGTTTCACACCTTGCACGACATCAGAAAATTCACACTGGAGAGAAACCTTACAAATGTAATGAGTGTGGCAAAGTCTTCACTCAGAATTCACACCTTGCAAATCATCAGAGAATCCATACTGGAGAGAAACCTTACAAATGCCGTGTGTGCGGTAAGGTCTTTAGGCACAGCTCATGGCTTGTACAGCATCAGAGAAGCATTCATGAGAGAGTCCTTACAAACTGAGTTTGGCAAACTCTATCATGAGTTCTAGCATTAATCAACATCCAAGAGTCCATACTAGAAAGAAAGAAATTTAAATATACTATCTATGGCACAGGCTGTATCGACACCTACCAAATCAGTAGACATCAAAACATTCGTCTTTGGTGAAACCACACAAATGGATGGTGTGTGCCAAGGCTAACAAGTCAAAATCTGTTGAACCTGATGATATGATGTGTATAAAGGGTGCAAGGACACGTGGAAATGGTCTGTTATATTCGGGTTATTAAAAATGTAATTATTTGGATTTGAAAGGCCAGGTGCAGTGGTTCATGCCTATAATCTCAGCACAATAGAAAACCAAGACAGGAGGGTCACTTGATGCCATGAGATCAAGATCAGCATGGGCTACGTAGCAAGGCCTATCTCTACAAAATAAAAAACCCAAGCCCTTGGCATGTGTCTGTAGTTCCAGCTACTCGAGTGGCCGAAGCAAGAGGATTGCTTAAGTCCAGGAGTTTGAGAGTTTGAGCAGTGAGCTCTGATCTTGCCATTTGTACTCCAGCTTGGGTGACAGAGCGAGTCCCTGTCTCAAAAGAAAGCAAAAAAAAAAAGGCTAGTTTTTATGACTTCAACCTGAACTTTGAAATCTCTTCATGTGCCTTCCCTACAGGCCTTTCACTGTGGTCTCTGGGAAAGAATCAGTCAGATGACAGGGCTGACTTCATTAGCTGAGGAGCGTTTCTATCCAATTTCCTGGAAGAATAAGGACTCTTCCTTTTCAAATTAAAGATTGTCTGATTTAGAGGCCATGGAGATGGACAGAGAATAATAAAACCGTGATGGTAGTCATCATGCTTATTGCAGTTAGCACACTATTTTCCTGACGGGCACAGTGCTGCTGTGCTCTACAAGTGACCATGAAATACAGCATGCCATGACTTTAGGACACAGGGATTTTTATGGGAAGAGAGTCAAGTCATTAGGGACTGATTACGTAGAGACAATGCAGGGGAAATGGTGGCCACCTTCTCCATTGAATAGCAATAGCTCCTGTTTAGCAAAGACTGATTAAAAAGTACTCTTATTTTTGAAATGGAAGAGAGAACAGTTACATCAGAGTAGAGAGTTTAATCGAAACTACCAATGGAACATGTTCTTGAGTAGGATTCATGTTTAACTGCTGGCATAATTTGCTTCTGTTTGATTTAGAATGTCCATAGTTCTCATGTTTGGAACAATAAAGTTGAAATTTTCCAAAGTGTGAATGATTCACCTTCTTTCTACCATATTGTTTATCTCAGGAGGATACTTTATAGCAGACAATAATGAGGCACCATTAGCATTTTATTTTTGTTTTTATTTTTTTATTATACTTAAAATTCTAGGGTACATGTGCACAACATGCAGGTTTATTACCTAGGTATACATGTGCCATGTTGGTTTGCCACACCTATCAACTCGTCATTTACATTAGGTATTTCTCCTAATGTTATCCCTCCCCCAGCCCCCACCTCCTGACAGGCCCTGGTGTGTGATGTTTCCCGCCCTGTGTCCAGGTGTTCTCATTGTTCAGTTGCCACCTATGAGTGAGAACCTGGGGTGTTTGGTTTTCTGTCACTGTGATAGTTTGCTGAGAATGATGGTTTCCAGCTGCATCTATGTCCCTGCAAAGAACATGAACTCATCCTTTTTATGGCTGCATAGTATTCCTTTTTTTTTTTTTTTTTTTTTTGAGATGAAGTTTTGCTCTGTTGCTCAGGCTGGAGTGCAGTGGCACGATCTTGGCTCACTGCAACCTCTGCCTCCCGGGTTCAAGCGATTCTCCTGTCTATGCCTCCCAAGTAGCTGGGATTACAGGTATACACCACCACACCCGGCAAATTTTTTGTATTTTTAGTAGAGTCGGGGTTTCACCATGTTGGCCAGGCTGGTCTCGAACTCCTGACCTCAGGTGATCCAGCCGCCTTGGGCTCCCAAAGTGCTAAGATTATAGGCGTGAGCCACCATGCCTGACCAGGATTTTTAAGGTTGAAGCATCCACAATAATTTTGTGTGTGAAATGAAATGACATACACTTTTGGGTATATATACTTGGGTAAGGATAATTTTGGGTAATAGTACTTAAGTTATTCTCTCTACTCTTTGTTTTTGTTTCTGTTTTTTGTTTTTTGTTTTGTGATGGAGTTTCGCTCTTATTGCCCCGGCTGGAGTTCAATGGTGTGATATCGGCTCACTGCAACTTCCGCCTTCCAGGTTCAAGCGATTCTCCTGTGTCAGCCTCCCAAGTAGCTGGGATTACAGGCATATGCCACCATGCCCGGCTAATTTTGTATTTTTAGTAGAGACAAGGTTTCTCCATGTCGATGAGGCTGGTCTCGAACTCCCGACCTCAGGTGATCCGCTCACCTCAGCCTCCCAAAGTGCTGGAATTATAGGTGTGAGCCACCGCACTTGGCTTACCTCTCTACTCTGCCCTAAGATGCTTATGCGGGTAAAGTGAAAATCACATAACAGCACAACTTCATCATCATATACCCTCTATGTTCATCATTGTTGATGAACATGCACTGTATTATGTTTCTATGTGCCTTTTGCTTGTGTGCCAAATAAGACCCATGGCAGGCACCTTCATTTTCAGGAAGCAAAAATACAGTAATATGGAAAATAGGACAAAGTGTGGACTTCAGAATGAAAATATTGTAACAATCTTGCTATTGACCTTGTAGTGCTCAGTGACATAATTTGAAAATATTAATGTTCAGAAATGTTCTCTTAAGGATGAACACACAGAATGGGAATTTTGTTTTCCTTTGGTAGATTAACTAGAAACTTCATATTTTCACCCTCATAACATTTTTGGTAATTTGAACTTTTGATCACTCTTCTGGAGCTGCTTTGACATCCACCTGAAGTTTGGTTCGGATATTGAGAATGACGATGCCATTCAGTAACGTGATCTGAAAATGTTTACCCATAATGAGGCTTTCTGGGGAGAGCAGGGTAGACTTCCCCAGCTGGTTCAAAAATGACTTTAGGGAATCGGCACAGGTGACTGGCTTCGGGTATGATGATTGTTAAGGGATATGGTTGGGGCAGGGGTGCCCACTTGTGGTTTGAACTTCCAGCTGGTGCCAAAGGAGTGGGCACTGAGGATTTTTCAGTTGGCCAGATGGGCAGAATAGGAAGAGGGAGTGCAGAGGTGTAAAAGGCGTTAGTGTTCAGACATCACAAAATGCAGTGAACTCTAATACAACACCGAATGTTTCCTCTGGAACTCCTGCCATCTTGGTTAGGAAAGACCCCAATTTTCTTCATGATAATATCTTATGTTCCTTTTATAGCTACAGATGCAAGTCTCATTGCACAATATGATTTTTGAAAACGCTTGTGAAATATTTTGTAGTAAAATTGCCTAAGTTACTTTTTACAGTAGACAATGAAAATTATTGTGCGGAAGGGTTTATAATATAATGTATTATATAATATTATTTTT
>NW_012108030.1:324067-328446 GCF_000951045.1 Mandrillus leucophaeus | reverse complement strand
TGAACCCGGGAGGCGGAGCTTGCAGTGAGCCAAGATCGTGCCACTGCACTCCAGCCTGGGTGACAGAGCGAGACTCCGTCTCAAAGAAAAAAAAAGAAAAAAAGAAATATACAAGATTTTTGTATGTTGATGTTGTACCTTGAGACCTTTAAATTTTAGTTTGGAGACTTTTGTAGATTTTTTTTGGAATATTCTACATAAAGCTATTTTGTTAGTTTCTTCTTGCTACTGGAGTGAATGCCTTAAAACAAGAAAAAATGTATTCTTGCCCAGGTATGGTGGCTCATGCCTATAACCCCAGCACTTTGGGACGCTGAGGCAAGTGGATCACTTGAGTTCAGGAGTTCGAGACCGGCCTGGCCAGCATGGTGAAACCTTGTCCCTACCAAAAATACAAAAATTAACCAGGTTTGGTGGCGGGTGCCTTTGATCCCAGGTACTTGGGAGGTGAGGCAGGAGGATCACTCGAACCCGCAAGGCGGAAGTTACAGTGAGATCGCACCATTGCATCCCAATCTAGGAAACAAGAGCGAAACTCCGTCTCAGACAAAAAGAAAGAAAAAACAAGTACATAATGGGTCATATACAAGGGTGAGCCTTCTTTGTTGTTGTTGTTGTCGTTTGCCTTTTTTTTTTTTTTTTTCTTAGGGTCTCAATCTGTTGCCCAGGCTGGAGTGCAGTGGTGTGATCTCTGCTCACTGCAACCTGTGCCTCCTGGGTCCAGGCGATTCTCCTGCCTCAGCCTCCCAAGTGGCTGGGATTACAGCCACTGCCCACAACACCTGACTAATTTGTGTATTTTTAGTAGAGACAGGGTTTCACCATGTTGGCCAGGCTGGTCTCCAACTCTTGACCTCAGGCGATCCACTCGCCTTGGCCTCCCAAAGTTCTGGTATTACAGGCATGAGCCACCGTGCCCGGCTGACGAAAATAATTTTAAAGTAATGGCTAGTTCATCCACATCTATATGTACTCTCTACATACACAGTCTGAATTCAAATTCAATTATAGCCTTTTTTTTCCTGGTTACAGAAAACAGACTCTTCTTTGAATTAATAAATAAAAGTTTATTTTTATCAACTCACTTCTCCGATAAAGAAAACGTCTTCTCTTGTCTTCAGCAGGGCTCAGATGGTACAAGAGAAAATATCACGATAATTTAATTTTTTTAATGTTACATAGACATGACATTTTAATTACTGCTTGTATCTTCTAGTAAGACCAAAGAATTCATAATTCTATATGCTGTTTCCCCATGATTAGTAGGAAAGTGAAAAACTTTTTTTTTTTTTTGAAACAGAGTCTCACTCTGTTGCCCAGGCTGGAGTGCAGTGGCACAATCTCAGCTCACTGCAGCCTCCACCTCTGGGTTGAAGCAATTCTCCTCCCTTAGCCTCCCAAGTAGCTGGGATTACAGTTGTGCACCACCATGAGAGGCTAATTTTTGTATTTTTAGTAGAGACAGGGTTTCCCCATTTTGGCCAGGCTGCTGTCAAACTACAAACCTCAGGTGATCCACCTGCCTCAGCCTCACAAAGTGCTGGGATTACAGGTGTGAGCCACCATGCCCAGCCTAAATATAATTCTAAGTTTTTGTTCCATTCAACAGGTACACAGACCCTAACAATGGAAATTGATAAGCACACTTTGCAACAATTCATCATATCTAATATCGCTCTCTCTTTTTGAAAGGAGGTCTCCTGATGTTGCCCAGGCTGGGCTCGAACTTCTGGGCTCAAGCAATTCTCCTGCCTCATAGTCCTGAGTAGCTGGAATCACAGGCCTGTGTCACTGTGCCCAGCTAGTGTTGTCTCTTGTATGTGACAGGAACAGATACCAGACAACCAACATGAATACTTAGGGCTCCTCAATACCATTCAAAGAGGTATGGGTGAAGTGTATGCTGACATTATTATCAGTTTAAACTTTTTCATGTTCCATTTGACAATTATAACGTGTGTTTATTATGTTTTCAATTTTTCATGTTAGAATATGTGGTGACAATGTTGAAACTGACTCCACTCCTAAATTCCTAGAAAATAGCAAAGGGTGGCCGGGTGCCATGGCCCACGCCTGTGATCCCAGCATTTTGGGAGGCTGAAGAAGGAGGCTTGCTTGAGCCCAGGAGTTCAAGACCACCCTGAGCAACAGAGGTAGACCCCATCTCTACAAAGTTTTTTGTTTTATTTTGTTTTTTTAAATTACCAGAGCATGCTGGCATACACCTGTAATCCTAGCTACTCTGGAGGCTGACGTAGGAAGATCACCTGCACCCAGGGAAGTCAAGGCTGCAGTGAGCCCTGCACTCTAGTCTAGGTGACAGAGCAAGACCCTGTCTCAAAAAAAAAAATAAAAATAAATAAATAAATAAATAAATAAATAAAATAGAATAAAAATAAAAATTATTTGTGCTGGTGATCCTAGTTACTCAGGAGGCTAAGGTGGAGGATCTCTTGAGACTGGTCCAGGCTGCAGTGAACCCCAGTTGCACCACTGCACTCCAGCCTGGGCAACAAAGCAAGACCCCATGATTTAAAAAAAAAAAAGGCCGGGCGCGGTGGCTGAAGTCTGTAATCCCAGCACTTTGGGAGGCCGAGACGGGCGGATCACGAGGTCAGGAGATCGAGACCATCCTGGCTAACACGGTGAAACCCCGTCTCTACTAAAAAAATACAAAAAGCTAGCCGGGCGAGGTGGCGGGCGCCTGTAGTCCCAGCTGCTCAGGAGGCTGAGGCAGGAGAATGGCGTGAACCCGGGAGGCGGAGCTTGCAGTGAGCTGAGATCCGGCCACTGCACTCCAGCCTGGGCGGCAGAGCGAGACTCCGTCTCAAAAAAAAAAAAAAAAAAAAGAAAATAGTTCCTACTTTAGTAAAATATTTTGAATCCTCAATGATTTGCATCTGTGTTATAATGATGTTACAGGGTAAGCATATGTTAAGATCTCTGACTGAGGAAATATCCATTTTTACTTATTAGAGAAAAAACTGTATCCATGTTGGTCTCTTGAAAATTTTATGCTAATTTTATATCCTAACAGGATCATATTTGGGTTTTGTTTTGTTTTTCTTAGAAGGATAGATGGAGTCTCACACTGTCACCCAGGCTGGAGTGCAGTGACCTGATCTTGGGTTACTGCAACCTCCGCCTCCCGGGTTCCAGCGATTCTCCTGCCTCAGTCTCCCGAGTAGCTGGGATTACAGGCATGCACAACCACGCCCAGCTAATTTTTGCATGTTTAGTAGAGATGAGGCTTCACCATGTTGACCAGGCTGGTCTCGAATTCCTGACCTCAAGGGATCCACCGACTCAACCTCCCAAAGTGCTAGGATTATATACCCTTGCCTGGCCAACAGGATCATATTTCAATTAATTAGCACTTCAAGATGAATGCAACCTTCCAATAATAGGGATGTGCGAGAAAAGCGTATTTATTAGTACATGTGAATTCACAAATATTGCCATAAAATTATTGCCAGTAGACACGAGGCTGTTTAAATTTTGATAATTTAGTTTTACTTTCTTCTACGTTCACATGAAAAAGAATAACTTGCTCACCAAATAATCTTAGCATTATTGCAAAATTGTTCTTTGGTGAAAATCAATCCAGTAGTCTTCTGAAGACTCTCTACAGGCTTTGTTATTCCCACATGAGAGAATATTAAGAAAAGAAAACACCTAAAAAAGGATCACAATTGTTAAAAGTACATTTTCTAGTTACTTTCAGAATGCATATAAAATGAATTTGAAATTACAGTATACTTAGAAATTATTGATGTAAGTATATTACAATGTCAACTAAGTTTATCTGAAAGGGATTTGAGGTTCATTCATCTCAAATTGGATAGAATAACATAGAATAACAAATGTAAATAAGAACTATGTAATTTACACCTATTTTTAAGTTTTTTTTTTTTTTTTTTTTTTTTTAATCTCTCGCTCTGTCACCCAGGCTGGAGTGCAGTGGCAGGATCTTGGCTCACTGCAGCCTCTGCCTCTGGGGTTCAAGCGAGTCTCCTGCCTCCACCTCAAGTAGCTGGGATTACACGCATGCACCACCACGCCCGGCTAATTTTTGTATTTTTAGTAGAGACAGGGTTTCACCATCATGGCCAGGCTGGTCTCGAACTCCTGACCTCAAGTGATCCACCTGCCTTGGCCTCCCAAAGTGCTGGGATTACAGATGTGAGCCACCTCGCCCGGTCAGTTAACGCTTTTTTAAAAGCAACAATTGGTGACCTGAATTCTCACCGGCCTTAGCCCTCCATGCCCCAGGTGCTGTCACTCGGAAGCTCTCTGGAGCTGAGCACAGGGTTACCTCTGTCCCTCCCATAAGAACAGGGAATAGAAAAGGAGAGGATTTCTTTTTTTTTTTTTTTTTT
>NW_012108030.1:323293-323831 GCF_000951045.1 Mandrillus leucophaeus | reverse complement strand
GCGCCCGGCCAGGAAAGGAGAGGATTTCTATTCTGCTTTGTGAGCCATCAGCATGAAATTGCACATTCCACCCAGACAGGGCTTTGCAGTTCACGTATTCACTTGCCTGGTTTTTGAAGGGGGCCAGCCCCTCCACACCTGTGAGTATTTCTCCTCAGGTGGGATGAGAGACTGAGAAAAGAAATAAGACACAGAGACAAAGTATAAAGAAAGAACAGTGGGCCCAGGGGACCGGCGCTCAGCATACGGAGGACCTGCACTGGCGCCGGTACTGTACTGAGTTCCCTCAGTATTTATTGATCACTATTTTTACTATCTTAGTGAGGGGAGTGTAGCAGGGCAACAGGTGGGGAGAAGGTCAGCAGGGAAACATGTGAGCAAAGGAATCTGTATCATGAATAAGTTCAAGGAAAGGTGCTGTGCCCGGATGTGCACATAGGCTAGATTTATGTTTCTCTTTACCTAAACATCTCAGTGTAGGCACAGATCCTTTATGGGTGTCGGGCTGGGGGATGTAAGGTCTTTCCCATGAGGCCAT
>NW_012108030.1:316580-319003 GCF_000951045.1 Mandrillus leucophaeus | reverse complement strand
CCCCGCGCTTCTGTACCCGGGATCTGAGAGGCCACACAGACCTTGAAATCCTGGCACCGCTCCCTCTACCCCGACCAAATTCAGGCGTCTCTGTGAGAGTCCCGCGGTCGCTTCCCTGTGTGTTTAAATCGCTCGGCGGCGGGTCCTGTCCCCCCTCTTTCTGCCACAGGGCCATGTAGTCACCTCCTATCGAGGAGTTTTCCTGCTTCAAATTCTTCTGTGATGCCTACATCCGCCCCGCACCGCGTAAAGTCCTCCCCCGCTAGGTCTATCAGGTCCCCCAAGCCTCGCCTTTGTTGACCCTGGAGCGCAACGCTCCAATCTCAGTCCAGGAGAAGCCGCGTCTTCTGCCGAGTCCTGGAATTCTGCAGACGCCACCCCTCTCTTGATCCAGACCCTCCTTGATCTGGGGCCCCGCTACTTCCCAGGCCTCCTCTTCCCAGCCACCGCTTCTCCTGACCCTGGGTGTGGGGAGGTGACTTATTCTGTCTTTTGGCATCCAGTGTTCTTGCAGTCTAAAGAACACCCCACTGAAAAGGTGTTCTTCTGCATGTGGGCATCTGATCCCAATTCCTTCCATGTGCATGTGTGCAGAAAGAGAGATCTGGAGAGCGAGGGAGAAGAAAGAGAAACATCTTGAAGGAGAAAGGAAGATTGAGGGAGAGCCCTAAGCAGATGGCAAAGTAGAAAGTGGATGGGGCATTTGCAGAGACAGCGAATGAAGCCGAGAAAGTAGTAGGGGGAGAAAAGCAACTGAAGAAATGCAGAGAAAAGTGCCATCTCCGGAGAGATGAAGGACTGCAAGATAGTGAGAGGGGCAGCAAAGTGGGAAGTTCCTCAGTTTGAAAGTGGGGGAGAGGAGGAGGGATTTGGAGCCAGGGCAGACAGAGCAGCGTAGTGCTGGGACAGCAAGAGGGGTCAGCTGGTGACAAGGAGAGCAGAGGGAGAACCACAGCAGGGGGAGGGCTGGGATCTCAGGGTGCCAGAGAGTGGGGACAAGGGGTACAACAGGAAAGAAGGGGTTTAACAGGGAGAGCAGAGGGGGAGCAGAGACAGGGAAAGAGGCAGGACCGGGCACGGTGGCTCATGCCTGTAATCCCAGCAGTTTGGGAGGCCCAAGTGGGTGGATCACCTGAGGTCAGGAGTTTGAGACCAGCCTGGTCAACAGGATGAAACCCCGTCTCTAATAAAAATACAAAAATTAGCCGGGCATCGTGGCACGCGCCTGTAATCCTAGCTACTCAGGAGGCTGAGGCAGGACAATCGCTTGAACCCCGGAGGCGGAGGTTGCAGTGAGCTGAGATCGTGCCATTGAACTCCAGCCTGGGCGACAAGAGCAAAACTCCGTCTCAGAAAACAACAACAGCAGCAACAACAACAAAAAGTAAGAGGCAGAAATAGGTGGAGATTGGGATGATCAAAGATTGAGCAGAAAGTTTGGAAAAGGTGTGGAACAAGTTGCCAGAATGGAGCAGAACAGGTGGAAGAGAAGGAAGAGAAGGAATAAGGGGAGAAACATTAGGAGAAGAGAGAGGCTCGAAGTGAGCAGAATCTTAGGGGAAAAGTAAAGAGGGGGAAAAAAAGCTGGAGAAAGAAGGTGAGAATGATAGATGAGTATAGAATGAGGGAGGGAAACACAGTAGTGAGAATAGAGGGAACCCTGGGTGCAGATGAATGGTGAGTTGATTGGCTATTATGATGAAGTTGTGACATTGATTAATCTGATTATATGAAATGTGCTTTAAAAATACAGATGAAGATGAGATGTGCAAAACTCCTGTCTGTGAGGCTGGTGCATTTTATAATTCTTGGCATCAGATTTTAGCTTCCACTCACATTCCCTATTCAGGTACAGGTCAGTGACTTGAGTCATTCAGGTGTGGGTCACCCACTTTCCTTTTCCTGGGATGGGGTATGGTGTGGGCGAATGTATAAGATAGCAGGAAAACCAGTGTTCTTCCTACTCTTGCAATCAACACAATAATGAACACTTAACACAGAATGCTTCATATCTGATGAAAAAAATGTGTGGGGATTTCTTCCCACCAATAAGCAATTCGTCAGACACCGCCTGGGGGATCTGTAATTTCACTCAAGTTGACACTGTCTACATGGAGTTAGCATCAGATCCCACAGGTTGGGGGCTCAGTTCCACAAGCCTGCCCCTATTGTGCTGGTTGTAAGTTCCAGGTTGGGACCTGAACTTCAACCAAACATCTAAAAATTGAGGATTCCCTTGACCCTTTGCTCAGATTTTATTAATTTGTTAGCCTGGTTCACAGAACTCAAGGAAGCATTTGTTTAGTTTTATCCATTTGCTATGAAGACTATTGCAAAAGATACAGATGAATAGCCTGATGGAAGAATCCTCCTAGCAAATTAATCAAAAGAAGGGGCTTTGGGATACCCTGATTTTTTTTTTT
>NW_012108030.1:292436-315990 GCF_000951045.1 Mandrillus leucophaeus | reverse complement strand
GAACTCCTGACCTCAGGTGATCCACCTGCCTCAGCCTCCCAAACTGTTGGGATTACAGGCATGAGCCACCATGCCTGGCTGACACTGGCAGTTTAGATATGCCAATGAGAAGCTACCACATGCATCTTTTAAGTGGAATAAATAGAGTTCAGTACTGTTTGAAGTTCCAGGCATCCAATGGGGGACTTGGGACATGTCCCTCATGGATAAGCAGATTCCACTGTGTTCTGTATCTGGCGCTGAGCACCAAGGCTCTGTGTCCTCCATTTCTGAGTGATTACATGAGTCTGGGATCCATAGAAATGGGAGTGGGGCTGTGCTCTGCATGGGGTTTGGTCAGGGCTGGGTCTGGCCCTGAAGGGGAGCTTAGTCCAGGCCAGCTCCCCACTGCTGCAGCGTGCATGTGGGCATCCCTAGGAGGGGAGCAGATTCTGAAGAAAAGAGTAAAAAACTCACTTGTTGTTCTTTCTGTAGGAGTTTCTTGTCCCTGCATCAACTCTGGTGCAGCGGACAGTGAGGACATTTTCCACAGGGTGAGGTCTAACCTGTGTGTGTGGTTGTGGCACAGGAAGAGGGTGTGGTTCTAAGCCCTAAACAGCATATTTTTGACATTTAGGATTGACTTCTAAAGAGTCATGCTGTGTGATGAAAAAGCCCAGAAGAGAAGGAAGAGGAAAGCAAAGGAGTCAGGGACGACTCTTCCTCAGGTGAGGTGATATTCTTGGTGGATTTTTCTGTCTCCTTTGTTTCAGAAACGTTGGGCCTTGGAGTTGGGAATCTTCTCTGAGTCTGACAGGTTTGCTTGCACTCATCTATGCCTTCCCTCAGTGCTGAGACCAGCTCGGTCATGGGGACCCTAACCTACTGGCGGTAGAGGAATTAAAGACACAGACACAAGACAAAAGTAGGATCAGGGGCCAACAGCCTTTACAGCTGAGAGCTGCAAACAGAGTTTGACCCATGTAGTTATTGACAGCAAACCATTGATAAGGATTGTTTCTATAGATTATAGATTAACTAAAAGCATTCCTTACAGTAAACAAAACATTCTTAATGAGGAGTAGAGAAACAGGCTCTGGCTAATTATCTGCAGCAAAAATGTGTTGTTAAGGCACAGGCCACTCCTCCTATTGTTTGTGGCTTGAGCAGTTTTCCACTCCGGGCAGGCCAGGTGTTCCTTGCCCTGCTCCAGTAATCCAACAACTTGTAGCAGTGTGCGTCATAGCCATCACAAGCATGTTTCATTGCTGCAAAAATCCTGTTTATGGCCAGTTTCTTTAAAGCCTGTTTATGACAGGCTTAGGGCCTGTTGCTAGCATGTCCCCCTTTCTGTTTTTGCAAAGCGATAAAGGCAAAGGCTGCTTTGTCATGGTGGGTTACTTCTCACAGGATTTGGGATCCAGATCTGCAGACTACACAAAGACAAACAACACAGATTAAAAGCACAATCATCGTTGAAATCAGAGCCTCCAAGTGTCTCGATCCGTTTTAATGGGTTAATAGCTGCTAATCTGCCTGCAGCTCCTTCAAGCTCTTTTTTTTTTTTTTTTTTTCTTGAGGCGGAGTCTCACTCTGCCTGTGTCGCCCAGGCTGGAGTGCAGTGGCCGGATCTCAGCTCACTGCAAGCTCCGCCTCCCGGGTTTATGCCATTCTCCTGCCTCAGCCTCCTGAGTAGCTGGGACTACAGGCGCCCGCCACCGCGCCCGGCTAGTTTTTTGTATTTTTTAGTAGAGACGGGGTTTCACGGGGTTAGCCAGGATGGTCTCGATCTCCTGACCTCGTGATCCGCCCGTCTCGGCCTCCCAAAGTGCTGGGATTACAGGCTTGAGCCACCGCGCCCGGCCTCCTTCAAGCTCTTTAGTTCCTGGAATTAGCATCAGATGTGCCTGAGAGACTTGAAGTACTTGTTCCTTCAGTTTTGCAATATCCAAAGATAAATTTCCAGTATGACCCTTTAAATGTCTCTTAACTCTTTCCTACTCTTGCTCTGTTTCATTATACAGATGAGGAGTAATGTAAGAATCAGAAGTATTCCAATCACATTGTAACCGCATTCTATATTCTAGACTAACTAACTACTCGATCTCCTAGCCACATTACAGTTTGTTGGAGATCACTGATTTGATTAGGTAGTTTTTGGTCTGTATTAGTTTGGGAATTCCACAGCAAAGTAGAATTTTTCTGCCGATTATTTACATAGTCTGCTGTTTGTACTGTGGAATGCAAAGTAACTCCAGCTACCGTGGCAGTAGCTGTGACAGCAATCAATCCCATGATGATTAAAATTAAAGTGGCAATGAAACGCCGAGAGCACCTCAAATTCTTTTTTCTTTTTGAGACGGAGTCTCGCTCTGTCACCCAGGCTGGAGTACAGTGGTGTGATCTCGGCTCACTGCCAGCCCTGCCTCCCGGGTTCATGCCATTCTCCTGCCTCAGCCTCCTGAGTAGTTGGGACTACAGGTGCCCACCACCACACCCAGCTAATTTTTTGTATTTTTAGTAGAGATGGGGTTTCACCATGTTAGCCAGGATGGTCTTGATCTCCTGACCTCGTGATCAGCCCGCCTCGGCCTCTGAAAGTGCTGGGATTACAGGTGTGAGCCACCACGCCCGGCCGAATTCTTTTGAAGAATTTCAGTAATAATATGTACAGAAGGAGAGGCTTCCTAAGGACAGGAAAGCTTTATGGGTATCCATACTCCTTCTTGGGCTGTTACCACTAAAATAGAATGATCAATATTATACAAGGAAGAATTCACACAAGAAAACAATCTACATTCTTGACAAGTCACATGATAGTTAGGGACATCAGGTTTTAAATCACCCACTACAAACAGGAAAGGAGGCCTTATTGTCAGTCTTGACATGGCTGCAACTGGGGGGTCCTCACGTTCCTCCCAAAAATCTCTTCCTCAGCATCTGGCTCATGATAAGGCTTCAGGTGTCTTGATGATATCCAAATCGGCTGCTGGTTTTGGCCTGGAGATACACAAGCATAACTTCTACCCCAAGTTATTATTTTACCTATTTCCCAACTTTTTGTTATCGGATCTCTCCACCAAATCAGTTGTTGCACTTCCATCTTTGCAGCTGATTTCTGTAGATGCTGTTAGTTGCTGATAGCATCTGGACTTTAGGCAGGCTCGAAAAATTTAAAGTCAATAATGCTAGATTCAATTGCATATTTTGGGTTCCATAATCACTGTTCCCCACTTTCTGTTTTTGTAATTGCTGTTTTAGGGGGAGATTCATTCTTTCCACAATGGATTGTCCTTGTGAATTATATGGGATGCCAGTAATGTGTTTAATATGCTATAGAGAGAAAAATCTAGCTGGAGCTTCACTAGTACAGCCTGGGGCATCATCTGTTTTAACAGAAGCTGGAATGCTGATCACTGCAAAGCATTGCAGAAAATGCCATTTAACACAGGCAGAAGATTCCCTTGTTTGACAGGTAGCCTAAACGAAGTGAGAAAAGGTATCTACACATGCATGCACATAAGCCAATTTACCAAAAGAAGGAACATAAATGACATCCATTTGCCAAAGACAATTAGGTTCCAATCCTCGAGGATTAACTTCTCCTGTAAAAGATGAGGAATGCACCATTTGGCAAGTTGGGCATTGCTGGATAATAGCTTTAGCTTCTTCCCAGGTAATGCTGTATCTGCATTTGAGACCAGAGGCATTAACATGGGTTAAATTGTGAAAGTGTCTAGAATTAGATACTGCAGTAGCAACTAGGCGATCAACCATTTGATTCCCTACAGTTAAAAGTCCTATAAAGTGTGTGTGAGTTCCAATATGAGTAATGTAAAAGGGTGCATTCTATTCCTAACTGGTTTGTAATTGGGTAAATAAAGTCATTAGTTGTTAATCTGTATGAAATCGTAACTGAGCATTTTTAATTAATTGTGTGGAATGGACTACATATGAAGAATTAGAAATTACATTGACAGGCAGCTTAAAAGCAGTCAGTAGCTTAATTACAGCTACAAGCTCCACTTTTTGAGCTGAAGTATAGGGCGTCTGGAAAACTTTAGTTTTTGATCCAGAATAAAAAGCTTTACTATTACTAGACCCATCTGTAAAAACATTTTCAGCACTTTTAATTTGTTTAAATTTAGTTATTCTAGGGAGAATCTAGTTAATTTTAAAAATTGAAATAATTTTGTTTTTGGAAAGTGATTATTAAGAACACCCACAAAATCAGCTAACTGGGTTTGCAAAGTAAAATTATTTATAAAGGCTTCGTAAGAGGGTCATATCCATGCAATTTCGCAATTCCATGCAATTTAGCAATTCAAGTTCTCCTATTGCCTATCAGAGTAGCAATTTGATCCAAATAAGGACTTAGCATCCGTGAATTAGTATGGGGAAGAAAGAGCCATTCTACCAAGTCCTGCTCTTGGACAATAACACCAGTAGGTGAATGCTGAGTTGGAAAAATCAGTAAGTCTAAAGTCTTTTCTGGATCTACTCTATTTATTTGAGCTTTATATACTTGTTTTTCAATCAGTTGTAACTCTGCCTCAGCCTCCTTTGTTAATTGCCAAGGGCTAGTGAGACTAGGATCTCCTTTAAGGATAGAAAATAGATTACTCATTGCATAGGTAGGAATGCCTAGAGCAGGTCGTATCTAATTAATGTCCCCTAGTAATTTTTGAAAGTCATTCAGTGTTTTCAGTTGATCCTTACATATGATTACTTTCTGTGGCAGTACTGTAGTGTCATTTACTAAGTAGTGTCATTTACTATCGTAGTGTCATTTACTCCCCAAGTCGGAGTAAGGAGTACTTGTCCTGAATTTCGTCAGGAGCTATAATTAAACTGGCACGAGAAATCAAATTTTGTAAGTGATTGTAACATTGGAGTAATATTTCCTGAGTGGGGGCAGCACAAAGAATATCGTCCCATTGTTTTCCTTTTTTGCATTTTGGACATATTCCAGGCTTAGCAGTTATCTTTTTCCCCCCAAACTGGTGGCCTGACTTGGTGATTTTTTCTACAGTCTTTTTTAGTATGACCATGTTTCCCACATTAAAACAAGCTCCAGGAAATGGAGTATTTCCTTTACCCACTTTCATTCCTGCCATTGCCTGGGCTAGCAGAGTAGCCTTATGCAGATTACCTCCGATACTATCACAAGGTTTAATATAGTCAACCAAATGTGCTTTTCCCCTAATAAGTCGCAGAGTGACTTGGCACTCAGGATTGGCATTGTCGAAAGCTAATAACTGCAATACTATGTCCTCAGCAGCTGCATCTGCGATCACTTTTTTAAGAGACTCCTGTAATTTAGTTATAAAATCTATATACAGTTCTTTCAGTCCCTGCTTTACAGCACTTGAGGGGTATTGTTCCCGCCTGAGGTGATTTTTTTCCCAAGCTCTAATGCACAGTCCTCTAAGCTGCTCTATGGCATCATCCTGCATAAGCCTCATCTGCCCACCAAGTTTTAAATTGTAAGAACTGAGCAGGAGTTAGACAAGCTCAAGTAAGTGCATCCCAATCAGTAGGAATCATTTGAATGGAGAGAGCAACATTCTTTAACAATCCCATTACAAAAGGAGAACCTGGTGCATATTGATTAATAGCTTGTTTAAATTGTTTAAGTATTTTAAAAGGAAGAGGCTCAAATGTAGCCATAATATTCCCCTGTTAATCAGGTGGGTGTATTCTAACAGGGAACTGCCAAGCATCCATATCACCCTCTCGTCTAGCTTCCTGGATTCCTGCCTGAATAGAACCGAGAGCAGTCCCTTGAGGTGCTCCTTGAACAGTCACTGGGGCAACTACTTTTCACCCAGTGTCCTCTGGAAAAGAAAGATCTGGAGGGTCAGGCCACTCTTTTTCTTCAAAATGATGAGGGGATGTAGATGGGTACGGACAAACCTCTCCCTCCTTTGCTGCTTTAGCTGGCAAGGAAACCTGCTCTGTCACTTCTTCTGTTACTTCGTTACATGCTCCTTCTTCCTCTGATTCCTCCTCCTCATCATCTGTGTGGAAAGGCTCCAAGGTGGAATGAACCAGAGCTCACACTGACCAGACAGTTATAGGAATATCCTCAGTACCATCATTATATGCCTTCTTCGGTGTGCTGCCTACCTTTTCCCAGACCTCTACATTCATAGTTCGTTGGTCCGGAAACCAGGGGCAATATTTCTTTACCACACCTAAAAACCTGCATGAGTCAGCTAGTGCTAACCTTTATTCCTCCTTTTCTTAGGAGCTGCCAAAGCAGGCTCAAATAAGCTTCATGTCTGCTTGACCCTTTTCCCATTGTTACCCTGATGCTTCTGAGCTCCTCTTTTACCATGGGGATTGCTTAAGAGTACTCGGGTGTCCTCCAGCATAGTTCCACGTTCTCCAGCTCTGGCGACCCTTTGATTTGGGTTCGAGTCCCACATTGGGCGCCACTTGCAGGGACCAACTTGGTCGTGGGGACCCTAACCTAGTGGAACTAGAGGAATTAAAGACATAGACGTAAGAATAGAGTGTAAAGTACAATCGGGGCCAACAGCCTTCAGAGCTGAGAGCTGTGAACAGAGTTTGACCCACATATTTATTGACAGCTAGCCATTGATAAGCATTGTTTCTATAGATTCTAGGGTAACTAAAAGCATTCCTTATGGGAAACAAAACATTCTTAGCGAGGAGTAGAGAAACAGGCTCTGGCTAATTATCTGCAGCAAAAACATGTTGTTAAGGCACAGGCCACTCATGCTATTGTTTGTCGTTTGAGCAGTTTTCCACTCCGGGCAGGCCAGGTATTCCTTGCCTTGCTCCAGTAAACCAACAACTTGTAGCAGTGTGTGTCATAGCCATCACGAGCATGTTTCATTGCTGCAGAAATCCTGTTTATGGCCAGTTTCTTTAAAGCCTGTTTATGACAAGCTTAGGGCCTGTTGTCAGCACCTCAGTCCCTCTTATCTCACTTAGATTCCATCTCCCATTACCCAGTGACATGAACTGGGGATGAGGCTCCACCGGGCATGGTTCTGGGAAGGGCTTATTCCCTAACATGGATGGAGATGGGGTGTGGGCCCCGTGGCATTAGAGCTGTTGGACAGTAGGGATTGTTCAGGGGCCACATCTGAGTGCACCATCACCTCTCTGTAGACCAGAAACTGCACATAGAAGTCATGTATTATTGTGCACAAGCACCTAGTAAATTGTAGGAAAAGAGTACAGGAAGGAGAAACCTTTTCTGCCTGATTTTTTGTTTTGTTTTGTTTTTTGAGACTGAGTCTCTGTCATCCAGGCTGGAATGCAGTGGTGCGATCTCAGCTCACTACAACTTCTGTCTCCCTGGTTCAAGTAATTCTTGTGCCTCAGTGTCCTGAGTAGCTGGGATGCCAGGTGCCCACCACCACACCTGGCTAATTTTTGTATTTTTAGTAGAAATGGGGTTTCAACATATTGGCCAGGCTGGTCCTGAACTCCCGACCTCAGTTGATCCACCTGCCTCACCTTCCCAAAGTGCTGGGATTATAGGTGTGAGCCACCATGCCCAGCCTTCCTGCCTGATTTTTACTACATTTGAAGCTAAATGCCTTTCCCAGTTTTTTACGTCTAGCTTGGTTCAGGGAGGATGTTCTCTCATCATCCTCAGCATGTACCTCTCCCAGAGACTGATTTTCCTTCAGGGGGTCTCCTGCACCAGCTATGTTAGGCAAAGAATATGGTAATTTTGCTCAGAGATTGGAGCAGATTTTTTTTTTTTTTGTAATTAGAGAGGAGGAAATAATAGTCTTGTCCACCAATTATTATCATTTTTTTCAACATCAAGTTATATATAAATTTGTCTTACAGGAAAACTCCAAATGTACAGGTTAGGCCATCAAATACAAAGCATTCCCTGTCCTAAATGTCTAAGTGACATGTAAATAGTTGTTATGGGAGGGAGTCTTCAACCCTCCCTCAGTCTCACTGGGGACCCACTGCTGTCAGCTCTGTCAGGAGTGAGAGCAAGTCCTGTAGAATTATATTTATACAACATTATGGTGTTTTACGTAAAATTCTCGGTGATAGTTTTATGATACTTTATTCTGTAAGTTGTGAAAATTTGCTCCTTTACACCCTCATGTGAACGTTGTCTGAATTAAAAATCAGTCACCTCTCTGTTTTTAGTGTCTGACTTGGTTCAGGGAGGATGCACTCTGGACAGCCCAGCTGGAGACTCTGGAGGTCCCGCGCCTTATCTGGGATGCGTCCTCTCTGGGCTTTGCTTGTTACCTCCTCACTGAAGGGTATGACCAGGTTCTGCTTAGGAGTTCCCCTTTCTGCACCTGCTCTGCAGCCTGTGTGGGGCAATAGGAAGCTGGGGTCTGCACCGCCACCTAGTGTCTGCCTGCATTACTGCTGGCTCTGGTTTATGCTGGTGCCTTTGTTCTCAGTGGCTTCCTGACCTGGGGCCCTGTTACTTCAAAGCTTACTCAGTCCCCTGAAAAGTCAGAAGGTTGGAAAGACATTCCCATTGTTTTCCTCTCTCAGGAGAAATCTAGAGTTCGTGGTATCCTCTGGATGATGGCGTGTCATGCCTGGGCAGGGGTTCTGGTGAGCGTGTGTCACATATTTTCACAATCAGCTCCCAGTAGGTTGACTTGGTACTGGTGCACCTCTGGGTGCAGCCTCCTGAGTGTCTTCTGGATTTCTCACAAAGGCAATTGGCCCACATATTCTTGTTTAAGTTGTGTCTACATGGATTAAAAATGGTCCAGGGCTTCCTGTTCCTCTGTCTTGCTGACATTACTCTTTTAGTAGAGTTGCAGGTTTCTTACACAGGTCTGGAATGTCTTCTAGTTAGGGGCCATGTATATTTCCTAAGGGAGATGTCAGATGTATCTTTACTGTATGTGTCATTTTATAAATATTGCTGCTAAAGAAGGAAACTTTTTTCAATATATTTTTTCTTTTTTAAAATTTATTTTCTTTTAATTCTTTTTTCCTTCTTTCTTTTTGAGACAGAGTCTTGCTGTGTCACCCAGACTGGAGTGCCTTGGCAAGATATCAGCTCACTGCAACTTTTGACTTCTGGGTTCAAGCAATTCTCATGCCTCAGCCTCAGAAGTAACTGAGATTACAGGTGCCCACCACCACGCCCAGCTAATTGTTTATATTTTTAGTAGAGATGGGGTTTCACTATGTTGGCCAGGCTGGTCTCGAACTCCTGACCTCAAGTGATCCACCTGCGTCGGCCTCCCAAAATGCTGGGGTTACAGGCGTGAGCCACTGCACCAGGCTAATATATTCTTATTAGTTAATATGCTAAAATGACATTCTTTGTCTTGTTTACAATAATTTTATTAATTATATATATTTTTAAATCCAGCTTTTTCCTGCCCCCAACCCCCACTAATTTTTTTTTTTTTTAACCTCTCCTTCTGGTCCCTGCTCAGGCATCCTATGCAGTGGTGATTGGCTGTAGCACAGACCAGCCCCCTTTTCCCTGCCTTAAAGTTGAGCAAATGTCTGCAATGTTTACTGCTGATTATCATGTTTCATGAGATGTTCTTGCTTAATGATATTGTTGTTTTTGTTTTCGAATTTTATTTTTGGCCTTGTTTTTAATTATCTAGTAATTTCTTAAGATGTATACTGCTGAGATATTTTGACTTACTTTGTTAAATTATTATATAATAATAAATTTTCTATCATGCATTAATGTTTTATTTTATTAATGGAATATATTGATAAGCCCCATTGGGCTTTTGTAAATACCTAAACACGTAAATTTTTTGGACATAATTATTATATTTATGTAAGTTGGGGTCAATCACATGTGTGTAGAATCCCAGCTTCTTGGGAAGCTGAGGCAGGAGGATCCCTTGAACACAGGAGTTTGAGACCACCCTAGGCAGCGTACTGAAACCCCATCTCAATTTTTTGAAGTATTATATATAATCATATTTTTTATATAAATAGAGATGGGATCTTTCTGTGTTGCCCAGGCTGTTCTCAAACCCCTGTCCTCAAGCAGGCCTTCCACCTTGGCCTCCCAAAGTCCTGGGATTACAGGTAGAGCTACCATGCCCAGCCTGCATTTATATTTTTGAATCTGGGTATTTAATAGAGATTGGAGTTCAACTTTCTGTGTTTTTTATCGTCTATAATTTTTTAATGGCTTAATATACAACCAGGTTTATAAACTAAATTGAGTACAGCTTTTACATTTTTGTTGCAAACATGCTGAAATGTACATAGCAAAAATAACAATGACAGGTGGGTGCAGTGGTACAAATCTTTAGTTCCATATACTTGGGAGGCTGAGGAGGGAGAAATATTTGAGCCCAGGAGTTCAAGGCTGTAGTACACTGTGAATAAGCCACCACCATGCAGCCTGGACAACATAATGAGACCCTGTCTCTAAGAATTAAAAAATAAAAGTGATGACAAATGTCATCTAAAAAATAGATTATTGACAGACAACTCCTATTTCAGTTAATGTGTATAAGTGTATACGTGTGCTAGTGTATATGGGTCTAAGTGTACATATTTATGTGTGTACATGTGACATGTGTCCATGACTGCACAGATGAGCAAGCCTATGGTTTTATTAAGACACATCATCATTTTTATGTATTTTATTTTTTTAACAGTTGAAATTACATTTCAAATATTTTCCATGACCTCAGATATTATCCTACATCATCATGTTAATGAGTTGATAGCTGTGAATAGTAGCATATTATGGGATACATGTGTGTACTCATATATAATGACCTTTTATGAAGGTCCATGATTTTATCCCTAAACTTGTTTTAACTTTTTTCTTAGGTAATTGTCAGTTTACTTTTGATGCTGATCTGTTCATTGTTTGATTCCTTTGGTTTGGTTCTAATGTCCGGACACCTGGGATGCAGTGCTTACTCTGCTGTTTTTAGTCCTTACACCTGGGGCAAGTTTCTTAGAGTATCTGTGACACAGTTGTCTTCTCAGTAAGACAGGGACAGGTGTTTCTTTCCTGGGCTTTAGTTGTTATAGCAGTTAGTACATGTAAAGCATTTAGAGTAGTGCGTGTCTCATGGGAAGTGTTCAAAAGCTTTAGTCATTGCTATTGTTATCATCACAGTTTTATACTTCTTTTTTTTTTTTTTTGAGTCAGAGTCTCACTCTGTAGCCTAGGCTGGAGTGCAAGTGGCGTTGATGTTGGCTCATTGCAACTTCCGCCTCCTGGGTTCAAGCGATTCTCTTGCCTCAGCCTCCTGAGTAACTGGGGTTATAGGCACCCACCAGTACACCCAGCTGATTTTTGTATTTTTAGTAGAGACGGGGTTTCACCACGTTGGCCAGGATGGTCTCGAACTCCTGACCTCAGGTGATCTGCTGCCGTGGCCTCCCAAAGTACTGGGATTACAAGCATGAGCCACCATGCTTATAATTCTTTTTTTTTTTTTTTTTTTGAAGCCACTGTGGACATCGTCCTCTCCGAAGACACCACTTGTATAGTAGTGGTGGTGTTATTGGTAGATATTCAGATCAGGTAGATACTGAATATCACTTGGAGTGTAAAAAATAATGTCTAATCCTTCTATAGAGATTACCATGGGTTACTTTTTTATTTGTATTTCTTGTATGTCCACAAAATGAAAAATCTATATTGATTTTTAAAATATAACTTATTTTGGAAAAGCATAATAAAACACAACTCACAGGCTGGGATGGTGGCTCACACCTGTAATCCCAGCACTTAGGGAGGCCGAGATGTTTGGACCACTTGAGATCAGGAGTTCAAGACCAGCCTGGCCAACATAGTGAAATTCTGTCTCTTCTGAAAATACAAAAATTAGCTGGTGTGATCGTGTGCACTTGTAGTCCCAGCTACTTGGGAGACTGAAGCACAAGAGTTGATTGAACCCAGGAATTGGAGGTTGCAGTGAGCCGAGATCACACCACTACACTCCAGCCTGGGCAACAGAGCAAGACTCTGTCTCAAAAAGAAAAAAAAAAAACATTTACAGACACATAACTACATCACAAATACCTTAATTAGATTCGTCAGAACATTCTCTTCAATCAAATTAATCTTTATAACTCCCTTCTCATTTTGAGTGAAGATAAATACCCTTTACATATCCTGTTGGTGAAATGTGTTTTTCATTTTAGGGACATTTGACATTCAGGGATGTGGCCATAGAATTTTCTCAGGCGGAGTGGAAATGCCTGGACCCTGCACAGAGGGCTTTATACAAGGACGTGATGTTGGAGAACTACAGGAACCTGGTATCCCTGGGTGAGGATTGTGCCCCTGCAGAAGCCGGGATCTGCCCTTGGTTATTTCAGCATTTTCCCTTGTGTGCCTCCTGGGAGCGCCTGCATTGTTTGACTGACATTAAGCAGGAGAATCACTTGAACCTGGGAGGCAGAGGTTGCGGTGAGCCAAAATCATGTCATAGCCAGCCAGGGCAACAAGAGCGAAACTCTGTCCTCCCGCCAAAAAAAAAAAAAAAAAAAACAAAAAAAAAACCTTACTGACTCGGGCTGGGACCAATGGCTCACACCTGTAATCCCAGCACTTTGGGAGGCCGAGACGGGCGGATCACAAGGTCAGGAGTTCAAGACAAGCCTGACCAACATGGAGAAACCCCATCTCTACTAAAAAGGCAAAATTAGCTGGGCATGGTGGTGTGTGCCTGTAATCCCAGCTACTTGGGCGGCTGAGGCAGGAGAATTGCTTGAACCTGGGAGGTGGAGGTTGCGGTGAGCTGAGATCAAGCCATTGCACTCCAGCCTGGGCAACAAGAGTGATCCTTGCTTTCTCCCTTTTCTCCTGTCTTATAAACTAGTGAAAAGGGGAGGTGGCAGAGAAGCTGGGAAGGACAACAGGAAAAGTGGTGGTCTCATTCCAATCCTAGCACTTTGGGAGGCTGAGATGGGAGGATCTCTTGAGGCTAAATGTTCAAGACTAGCCTGGGCAACAGAGTGAGTCCCAGTCTCTCTTAAAAATTACACACACAGCTGGGCACAGTGGCTTACACCTGTAATCATGGCACTTTGCGAGGCCAAGTCGAGCAGATCACCTGAGGTTGGGAGTTCGAGACCAGCCTGACCAACATGGAGAAATCCTGTGTCTTCTAAAAATACAAAATTAGCTGGGCTTTGTGGCACATGCCTGTAATCCCAGTTACTCGGGAGGCTGAGGCAGGAGAATTGCTTGAACCTGGGAGTTGGAGGTTGTGGTGAGCTGAGATCGCACCATTGCACTCCAGCCTGGGCAACAAGAGTGAAACTCTGTCTCATAAAAAAAAAAAAGAAAGAAAAAAAGAAATCTAAAAATCTTGTTGACTCAGAAATGAAAAGCTCCATAGTGTTTTCTGGAGTTGAAATGTCGATTTTCTTCAGAGGTTCTGTCCCCTTCATTATACATCATTGGGTGGTACCAGGGCTGAGCTATGCATAAAACCTTTTTTGTTGGTTTTTGAGATTGAGTCTTGCTGTCACCCAGGCTGGAGGGCACTGATAACGATCTTGACTCACTGTAGCCTCCACCTCCCAGGCTTAAGCAATTCGCCTTAGCCTCCCTAGTAACTAGGATTATAGGCACCTGCCACCACACCCGGCTAATTTTTGTATTTTTCATTTTTACAGTGCTGGCCAGGCTGGTCTCAAACTCCTGGGCTTAAGCAATCCACCTGCCTCAGCCTCCCGAAGTGCTGGGATTACAGGCATGAGCCCCTGCACCCAGCTGCATAAAACCTTATGGCAAACTTCAGATACCCACTTCCCTGTTTTCTGCTCCTGTGCTTTTTTTTATGTTTTGTTTTTTTGAGACGGAATGTTTCACTCTTGGAGGCTGGAGTGCAATGGCGCAATCTCAGGTCACTGCAACCTCCGCCTCCTGGGTTCAAGCGATTCTCCTGCCTCAGCTGCCCGAGTAGCTGGGATTACAGGCATGCGCCACCACACTCGGCTAATTTTTGGTTTTTTTTTTGTATTTTTAGTAGAGACGGAGTTTCTCCATATTGGTCAGGCTGGTCTTGAACTCCCAACTTCAGGTGATCTGCCCGCCTCAGCCTCCCAAAGTGCTGCGATTACAGGCGTGAGCCTCTGCGCCCGCCCTCTACTTCTGTGCTTTATACTCAGTAGTTACTGGGAAGGGGCTTGATGTCTGCTTGTTATAATATTCCCTAAGCATTCAGAAGGAGGCAGTCTGTGGATGAATTTGTGAAACGTTATTCTTGATTCATTTGTGATATCCTCTGTCCTTCCTACACATAGGGCTTGGATTTTGGAGATGCCACAGCACATTTTGATTCTTTTTTTACAAACAGGAATCTCTCTTCCTGACCTGAATATTAACTCTATGTTGGAGCAAAGGAGGGAGCCCTGGTCTGGTGAGAGTGAAGTGAAAATAGCAAAAAATTCAGATGGGAAGGAGCACATCAAAGGTGTGAACACAGGTAAGAGCTCAGATGGGCAGGGTGGAAGCCATGCTGTTGTTTGGGCTTTTTGTTTTGTTTTCTTTTGTCTAATTTTGGTTTTTTGTTTTTATTTTTGTGTTTTGTTTTTTTTTTTGAGACGGAGTTTCACTCTGTTGTGAAACAGAACCTGAGAGGTGGAGCAAGACTCGGTTTCAAATAAATAAATATATATATATTTTGTTTATTTGACTGGAGACCTTTTCCTTCCTTCCTTCCTTCCTTTCTCCCTCCCTCCCTCCCTCCCTCCCTCGCTCCCTCCCTTCCTTCCTTCTTTCCTTCCGGAATTTTGCTCTGTTTCCCAAGCTGGAGTGCAGTGTCGCTATCTCAGCTCACTGCAACGTCCGCCTCCCAGCTTCAAGGGATTCTGCTGCCTCAGCCTTCCAGGTATCTGTGATTACAGGCACCTGCCACCAGGCCCAGCTAATTTTTGTTTGTATTTTTAGTAGAGACGGGGTTTCACCATGTCCAGACTGGTCTCGAACTCCTGACCTTAAGTGATCCGCCCGCTTCAGCCTCCCAAAGTGCTGGGATTACAGGCATGAGCTATCGTGCCCAGCTTATTTTTGTTTTTCAGATACAAGGGTGTTGCTATGTTGCCTATGTTGATTTTGAACACCTGGGCTCAAGCAATCCTCCTTTCTCAGCCTCCGTAAGTACTCTGATTATGGGCGTGAGCCACGATGCCTAGTCTTATTTTTTTTATTTTGAATTTAGATTTAATTGATTACCAGTAATATTTAACTCATTCCTCCTACAGTTTCACTCTCTCCCCTCTCCCTTTCTGTTCTGTTTGTATGAATTTCAGTATTTTAGATACTCAAATGGAATCATACAGTATTTGTCTTTTTATGACTGGCTTATCTCAGTGTAGTGTCTTTCAGGTTCATCTATTTTGTAGCACATCAAGAAATTTGTATACTCTTTCAGGACTGAAGAATGTTTTTCTATTTGTCTGTACCACAGTTTAACTATTCATCCATTGGTGGACACCTGCATTGCGCCTACCTCTTTATTATTTTTAATAATGCTGCTATGAACATGGGTTTTTGTTGTTGTCGTCGTCGTTTTTTGAGACGGAGTCTCGCTGTCTCGCCCAGGCTGGAGTGCAGTGGTGTGATCTTGGCTCATTGCAACCTCTGCCCCCGGGGTTCAAGTGATTCTCCTGCCTCAGCCTCCCAAACAGCTGGGACTACAGGTGCCCACCACCATGCCTAGCTAATTTTTGTATTTTTTGTAGAGACGGGGTTTCACCATATTGGCCAGGCTGGTCTCAAACTCCTGACCTCATGATCCACCTACCTCGGCCTCCCAAAGTGCTGGGATTATAGGCATGAGCCATCGTGCCTGGCCTTGAACATGGATTTTTAAGTATCTCTTCAAGATGCTGTCGTTATTTTTATTTTATTTTTCATTTGTGTGTGTGTTTGTTTGTTTGTTTGTTTGAGATGGAGTTTCACTCTTGTTGCCCAGGCTGGAGTGCAATGGCGCAATCTCGGCTCACTGCAACCTCCACCTCCTAGGTTCAAGCAATTCTCTTGCCTCAGCCTCCTGAGCGGCTGGGATTACGGGTGTGCACCACCACATCCAGCTAATTTTTGTATTATTAGTAGAGACAGGGTTTCACCATGTTGGCTAGGCTGGTCTCAAACTCCCCACCTCAGGTGATCCACCTGCCTCGGCCTCCGAAAGTAGTAACATTACAGGCATGAACCATTATGCCCGACTTTTTAGTTTTTAATCTGTATACCCAGATGTGGAGTTGTTACGTATACTAATCATTTGATTTTAGATTCCTTCAGAAAATATCATACTTATTTCCAAAGTGACCGCACCATTTCACATTTCCACTAACAGGAGCACAAAATTCTCCTATTTCGCCATATTTTCGACAACACTTGTGATTTTCTGGTGTTTCATTTTTTTTTCCTTTCTTGACAATAAATATTCTATATAGGTATGAGGTGATATTCTGTATGTGTGTGAGGAAAAATATTCTATGTTTTCTATTTGCATTTCTCTAATGATTTGTGATATTTTGCATTTTCTCATATGGTCATATATCACCTTTGGAAAAATGTGTATTTCTTTCTACATTTCTTAATTGGGTTATTTGTTTTGCTTTGTAAGAGTTATTTATATTTTTTTATTTTATTATTTTATTTATTTATTTATTTAAGATGGAGTCTTGCTCTGTCACCGAGTCTGGATGCAGTGGCGTGATCTCGGCTCACTGGTACCTGTGCCTCCCAGGTTCAAGCAATTCTTCCACCTCAGCCTCCCAAGTAGTTGGGATTACAGATGCACACCACCATGCCCGGCTAAATTTTTGTATCTTTAATACAGATGGGGTTTCACTGTGTTGGCCAGGCTGGTCTTGAACTCCTGACGTCAGGTGATCCACCTGCAGCCGCCTCTCAAAGTGCTGGGATTATAGACATGAGCCACCACATCCGGCCTGTATATATTTTAGATCTTAAGTTTTTATTACAGATATATTATGCAAATATTTTCTCACATATGGTAGGTTTTCTTTACATTTTGGTAATTGTTTTCTTCCATCCACAATAGTTGTCAATTTTGTCATAGTGCATCGTGTGTATTTTTACCTTCTTTCCCATACTGTCAGTGTTATATCTGGGGAAACATTGAATCCAATCTCATGAAGCTTTTTACCTACGGTTTTTTCTAGGAGTTTTATCATTTTAGGTCATGAATAGACTTTAAGTTAATTTTTGCACAGGGTGTAAAGTAAGGGTTCAGCCTCATTCCTTTGCATATGGGCATCCTTTTTCTTCAGCACTATTTATGATGAAATGACTGTCCTTTCCTTATTACATGATCTTGGCATTTTGATTGAACATCATTCGACCAAGTATTTGAGGGTTTGTTTCTGACTTCTCTGTTCTTGCTTTTTTTTTTTTTTTCATGAGGGTATGGATTATCACTCTGTTGCCCATGCTGGAGTGCAGCAGTGTGATCTCGGCTCACTGCGACCTCCGCCTCCTGGGTTCCAGTGATTCTCCTGCCCCAGCCTCCCAAGTAGCTGGGATTACAGGCGTGCGCCACCATGCTTGGCTAATTTTTGTATTTTCAGTAGGGATGGGGTTTCACCATGTTAGGCAGTCTGGTCTCAAACTGCTGACCTCAAGCAATCTGCCTGCCTCGGCCTCCCAGACTGCTAGGATTTCAGGTGTGAGCCACCGCGCCTGGGTCATTTTTTACTTTTAATAGAGAATTTTATCTTCTCATTTGGTTTACTGGTACTGTCTGGAATCCTTTTATTTCATTTTGAAGGTCTTTCTGTAGCATTTCTTGTTGGACAGGTCTAGGGTACTAATGAACTTCCTTAACTCTTCTTTATCGAGGAAAGTCTAAATTTCTCCTTTATTTTTGCAGCTTACTTTTGCTCCATATAGTATTCTTGGTTGATTTTAAGCACTTTCAGTATGTTATCTCACTGTCTTCTGGCATGCAAAGTTTCTGCTGAAAAAAAGTACATAGTCTTACACATTTTCCTCTAAATGGCAAATATCTTTTTTTGTTGCTGCTGTCAAAATTCTTCCTCTGTCTTTGATGTTTGATAATTTGTTTATAATTTATCTCTGCGTGAACATCCTTGGGTTAATTTTAATTTGAATGGTCAAGGTTTTTGAATTGTATATTCAGGTCTTTCTTCAGAATTGGGATTTGGACAATTATTTGGACATTATTTCTTCAACTGCAATTTCTGATCCTCTGTCTTCTCCTTATGAACCTCTAATAATTTGTATATTGTTGTGCTTGAGAGCATGCAAAAAACCTGTTAGCATTTATTTGCTTTTCTTCATTGTTTTTTGTTTTTGGTCTTTGGAGCTGATTATATATATGTGTGTGTGTGTGTGTATATATATGTGCGTGTGTATATATATATGTGTGTGTGTGTGTATATATATATATTTTTGGGAGGGGGACAGACTCTCACTCTGTAGCCCAGGCTGGAGTGCAATGGCACGATCTCGCCTAACTGCAACCTCTGCCTCCTGGATTCCAGCGATTCTCCTGCCACAGCCTCCTGAGTAGCTGGGATTACAGGTGCGTGCCCCCACACCCATCTACTTTTTGTATTTTTAGTAGAGATGGGGTTTCACCATGTTGATCAGCCTGGTCTCGAACTCCTGACCTCATGATCTACCTGCCTTGGCCTCCCAAAGTGCTGGGATTACAAGCATGAGCCACTGTGCCTGGTGGAGCTGATACTTTTGAATAACCGATCTTTAAGTTTGCTCATTCTTTTCTGTGCTCTATCCATCTGTTGTTGAGCACCTAATGAATTTTTACTTTATTGTGTTTCAGCTCCAGAATGTTTTTTATGTTTCCTCCTTTGTTTAATATCCTCCTTCTCATGTATTATTTTTCTGATTTCATTTAGTTGTTTATCTCTCTCTGATAACTTTTAGCTTATTAAGAATCTTAAGGCAGTTGCTTTAAATATTTGTCAAGGGCCAGGTGCAGTGCCTTGTGCCTGTAATCCCATCATTTTGGGAGGCCAAGGCAGGAGGATCACTTGAGCCAAGAAGTCTAGGCAATATCATGAGACCTTGTCTCTAAAAGAACACAGAAAAAACTTGCTGAGGCTGAGTGCGGTGGCTCATGCCGGTAATCCTAGCACTTTGGGAGGCTGAAGCGGCTAAATAAATATTTGTCTAGTAATTTAGAGAGCTGCCTGTCTTTTTCTAGGTTTGGCTTTATTTATTTTTTAGCCATAATTCTCTTTCCTTTTGTAGGCCTTGTAATTTTTGGATTAGGTTTGGTAAAATAACTACTTCTGTCAGTTGTTTTGTATAAGAGTTGGTCAGAGGGAGATCTTTTCTAATTAGCCTGTTGTAAAGGGTGTGGGAACACTCACTCCTTTTCCGGGGATGTGCCTTTCCTAGTTTTGTGCATGTACTGTTATTGTGTATACCACTTCTCTTAAGTGTCTTATTTTCCCTAAGAGACTTGTCCCTTCTTTTTCTCAGAAGGTTTCAATTCCTGTTCTATCTGTCTGCTCATAATCCCTCTCAAACTCACCCATAATCCTCTGACTCCTACAGATTTCCCAGCACTCCAGTGCATCACCTTACCCTTTTCTGTTTTCAGCACTGCCAACATGATGTACAGAGTGTGCTGATATTTCTTCCAATGTCTGAGTCAGATGAGGCAGATTCTAGTTTTTTCATCAGACTCTAAACATGCCAGAATTATGGGGTCTGAATTTTACTCTTTTCTTGCTTTCCTAGGGAGCAGCTACGCCTTGGGAAGCAATGCAAAAGACAAACCAACTAAAAAACAACTTGGAGTATCCTTTCACTTACATCTGTCTGAACTGGAGCTATTTCCAGATGAAAGGGTAATAAATGGATGTAATCAAGTTGAAAACTTTATCAACCACAGTTCCTCTGTTTCCTCTCTTCAAGAAATTTCTTCCAGTGTCAAAACCCCCATTTTTAATAGGAATGATTTTGATGATTCTTCATTTCTCCCACAAGAACAGAAAGAACACATTGGGGAAAAACCTTATGAATGTAATGAGCATAGCAAAGTCTTTAGAGTGTCTTCCAGCCTTACCAAACATCAAGTAATCCATACTGCAGAGAAACCTTACAAATGTAATGAATGTGGCAAGGTCTTTAGTCGCAATTCACACCTTGCAGAACATTGGAGAATTCATACTGGAGAGAAGCCTTACAAATGTAATGACTGTGGCAAGGTTTTTAGTTACAATTCAAACTTTGCACGACATCAAAGAATTCATACCAGAGAGAAGCCATTTGAATGTAATGAATGTGGTAAAGTCTTCAGCAATAATTCTTACCTTGCACGACATCAAAGAATTCATGCTGAAGAGAAACCTTACAAATGTAGTGAATGTGGTAAGGGCTTCAGTCACAAGTCATCTCTAGCAAATCATTGGAGAATTTATACTGGAGAGAAGCCTTACAAATGTGATGAATGTGGCAAGGCCTTCTATAGAATTGCGCTCCTTGTACGACATCAGAAAATTCATACTGGAGAGAAACCTTACAAATGTAATGAATGTGGTAAGGTCTTTATTCAAAATTCACACCTAGCACAACATTGGAGAATTCATACAGGAGAGAAACCTTACAAATGTAATGAATGTGGAAAAGTATTTAATCAACTTTCAAATCTTGCACGACATCGAAGAATTCATACTGGAGAGAAGCCTTACAAATGTAATGAATGTGGTAAAGCATTTAGTGAGTATTCAGGCCTTTCAGCCCATCTTGTAATCCACACTGGAGAGAAACCTTACAAATGTAATGAATGTGGCAAGGCATTCAGACACAAGTTATCCCTAACCAATCATCAGAGAATCCATACTGGAGAAAGACCTTACAAATGTAATGAATGTGGCAAGGTCTTCAATCGAATTGCACACCTTGCACGACATCGGAAAATTCATACTGGAGAGAAACCTTACAAATGTAGTGAGTGTGGCAAGGCCTTTAGTCGCATTTCATACCTAGCACAACATTGGACTATTCATATGGGATAGAAACTACAAATGTAACAAATGTGTCAAAGAATTTAGTGTGGGCCGGGCGCGGTGGCTCAAGCCTGTAATCCCAGCACTTTGGGAGGCCGAGACGGGTGGATCACAAGGTCAGGAGATTGAGATCATCCTGGCTAACACGGTGAAACCCCATCTCTACTAAAAAATACAAAAAAAAAAAAAAAACTAGCCGGGCAAAGTGGTGGGACGCCTGTAGTCCCAGCTACTCGGGAGGCCGAGGCAAGAGAATGGCGTAAACCCAGGAGGCGGAGCTTGCGGTGAGCTGAGATCTGGCCACTGCACTGCAGCCTGGGCACAGAGTGAGACTCCATCTCAAAAAAAAAAAGAAGAATTTAGTGTGCACTCAAGCCTTACTACTCATGTTTTATTCCATTTTGCAAATGCAAAGAATATGACAAGGTATTCAAACACAAGTTTCTCTAATAATTCATCAGATAATTTATACTGCAGAGACTTCCCTATTGTAATGAATGTGTGGAAAAGTCTTCAACAAAATTTCACACCTTGCAAAAGGAGATATAAAAAAACACAACCAGAAATGACAAAGGAGACATTACCACCAACCCCACAAAAATACAAAAAACCCTCAAAGATTACTATAAACACCTGTATGCACACAAACTAGAAAACCTAGAAGAAATTAATAAATTCCTGGAAAGATATAACCCCCAAAGATTGAACCAAGAAAAAATTGCAACCCTGAACAGACAAATAATGAGTTCCAAAATTGAATCAGTAATTAAAAACCTGTCAAACAAAAAAGCTCTGGACCAGACAGATTTATAGCTGAATCCTATGGGATGTATAAAGAAAAGCTGTTACCAGTCTTACTGAAACTGTTCAAAAATGTGGATGCAGAGGGTCTCCTCCCTATCTGATTCTATGAGGCCAGCATCATTCTAATACCAAAACCTGACAGACACAATGAAAAAAGAAAACTTCAGGCTGGTATTCCTGATTAATATAGGTGAAAAAATCCTCAACAAAATACTTGTAAACCAGATCCATCAGCACATCAAAAAGCTAATCCAACATAATCAAGCATGCTTTAGTGTTGGGCTGCAAGGTTGGTTCAGTATACACAAATCAATAAATGTGATTTATCACATACACAGAACTAAAAACAAAAACCACATGACCATGATCATCTCTTTAGATGCAGAAAGGGTTTTAATAAAATTCAACATCCCTTCATGTTAAAAACCCTCCACAAATTACACATTGAGGGAACATACTTCAATAAGAACCATCTATGATGGACCCACAGCTAAAACAGTACTGAATGAGCGAAAGCTGGAAGCATTGTCCTTGAGAACTGGAACACGACAGGGATGACTACTCTCACCACTCTGATTCTACATAGTACTGGAAGTCCTAAGCTTAGTGGTCAGGCAAGATAAAGAAATAAAAGGCATATAAAAATACGAAGAGAGGAAGTCAGTTTCTCTTGCAGGAGACATAATTCTATATTTAGAAAACCTGTAGTCTCTGCCCAAAGGCTCCTAAGATCTGATAAACAACTTCAAAAAAGTTTCAGGATACAAAAGCTATGTACAAAAATTAGTTGCATTTCTATACACCAGTAATGTCCAACTATGAGCCAAATCAATAATGGATTCCCATTCACAGTAGCTGTAGCTTTTTGTAAAAAGTATAAATACCTAGGAATACAGCCAACCAGGTATGTGAAAGATTTCTGCAATGAGAATTACAAAGCAGTGCTCAAAGAAATCAGAAACAATACAAGCTGAAAAATAGCCCATGCTCATGGATAGGAAGAATCAATATTGTTAAAATACTGCCCAAAGCAGTTTACAGTGTCAATACTATTTCTGTCAAACTACCAATGGCATTTTTCACAGAATTAGAAGAAAACATTCTAAAATTTATTTGGAACCACAAAAGCCCAACCTAAATAGTAAAAGCAATCCTAAGCAAAAAGAGCAAAGTTTGAGGTATCACACTACCCAACTTCAAACCATACTACAAGGCTACAGTAACTAAAACAGCATGGTACTGGTACAAAAAGAAACATAGATCAATGGAACAGGTAAGAGAACCCAGAAATAGAGGCATATATCATGTGATCCTCAACAAAGCTGACAAGCAATGAAATAAGAACTTCATTCAATAAGTGGTGCTGGCATAACTGGCTAGCCATATGCAGAACATTGAAACTGGACCCCTGTCCTTCACGATTACAAAAATCAACTCAAGATGGAGTAAAGACTTAAATATAAAACCTAAAACTATTAAATCCCTAGAAGAAAACCCAGGAAATGCCATTCTGGACTTAAGCACTGGAAAAGACTTAATGATGAAGACCCCAAAGCAATTGTAACAAAAACAAAAATTGACAGGTGGGACCTAATTAAACTAAATAACTTCTGCACAGTGAAAGAAGCTATTAACAGAGTAAACAGACTACAGAATGGGAGAAAATGTTTACAAATTGCATCCGACAAATATCTAATCCAGAATCTCTTATAAAGAACTCAAATCAACAATGAAAAAACAACCCCATTAAAAGCTGGGCAAAGCACATGAATAGATGTTTCTCAAAAGAAGACATACA
>NW_012108030.1:291760-292386 GCF_000951045.1 Mandrillus leucophaeus | reverse complement strand
AATGAATGTGGTAAGGTCTTTATTCAAAATTCACACCTAGCACAACATTGGAGAATTCATACAGGAGAGAAACCTTACAAATGTAATGAATGTGGAAAAGTATTTAATCAACTTTCAAATCTTGCACGACATCGAAGAATTCATACTGGAGAGAAGCCTTACAAATGTAATGAATGTGGTAAAGCATTTAGTGAGTATTCAGGCCTTTCAGCCCATCTTGTAATCCACACTGGAGAGAAACCTTACAAATGTAATGAATGTGGCAAGGCATTCAGACACAAGTTGTCCCTAACCAATCATCAGAGAATCCATACTGGAGAAAGACCTTACAAATGTAATGAATGTGGCAAGGTCTTCAATCGAATTGCACACCTTGCACGACATCGGAAAATTCATACTGGAGAGAAACCTTACAAATGTAGTGAGTGTGGCAAGGCCTTTAGTCGCATTTCATACCTAGCACAACATTGGACTATTCATATGGGATAGAAACTACAAATGTAACAAATGTGTCAAAGAATTTAGTGTGGGCCGGGCGCGGTGGCTCAAGCCTGTAATCCCAGCACTTTGGGAGGCCGAGACGGGTGGATCACAAGGTCAGGAGATTGAGATCATCCTGGCTAACA
>NW_012108030.1:286253-288720 GCF_000951045.1 Mandrillus leucophaeus | reverse complement strand
CATAATCAAGCATGCTTTAGTGTTGGGCTGCAAGGTTGGTTCAGTATACACAAATCAATAAATGTGATTTATCACATACACAGAACTAAAAACAAAAACCACATGACCATGATCATCTCTTTAGATGCAGAAAGGGTTTTAATAAAATTCAACATCCCTTCATGTTAAAAACCCTCCACAAATTACACATTGAGGGAACATACTTCAATAAGAACCATCTATGATGGACCCACAGCTAAAACAGTACTGAATGAGCGAAAGCTGGAAGCATTGTCCTTGAGAACTGGAACACGACAGGGATGACTACTCTCACCACTCTGATTCTACATAGTACTGGAAGTCCTAAGCTTAGTGGTCAGGCAAGATAAAGAAATAAAAGGCATATAAAAATACGAAGAGAGGAAGTCAGTTTCTCTTGCAGGAGACATAATTCTATATTTAGAAAACCTGTAGTCTCTGCCCAAAGGCTCCTAAGATCTGATAAACAACTTCAAAAAAGTTTCAGGATACAAAAGCTATGTACAAAAATTAGTTGCATTTCTATACACCAGTAATGTCCAACTATGAGCCAAATCAATAATGGATTCCCATTCACAGTAGCTGTAGCTTTTTGTAAAAAGTATAAATACCTAGGAATACAGCCAACCAGGTATGTGAAAGATTTCTGCAATGAGAATTACAAAGCAGTGCTCAAAGAAATCAGAAACAATACAAGCTGAAAAATAGCCCATGCTCATGGATAGGAAGAATCAATATTGTTAAAATACTGCCCAAAGCAGTTTACAGTGTCAATACTATTTCTGTCAAACTACCAATGGCATTTTTCACAGAATTAGAAGAAAACATTCTAAAATTTATTTGGAACCACAAAAGCCCAACCTAAATAGTAAAAGCAATCCTAAGCAAAAAGAGCAAAGTTTGAGGTATCACACTACCCAACTTCAAACCATACTACAAGGCTACAGTAACTAAAACAGCATGGTACTGGTACAAAAAGAAACATAGATCAATGGAACAGGTAAGAGAACCCAGAAATAGAGGCATATATCATGTGATCCTCAACAAAGCTGACAAGCAATGAAATAAGAACTTCATTCAATAAGTGGTGCTGGCATAACTGGCTAGCCATATGCAGAACATTGAAACTGGACCCCTGTCCTTCACGATTACAAAAATCAACTCAAGATGGAGTAAAGACTTAAATATAAAACCTAAAACTATTAAATCCCTAGAAGAAAACCCAGGAAATGCCATTCTGGACTTAAGCACTGGAAAAGACTTAATGATGAAGACCCCAAAGCAATTGTAACAAAAACAAAAATTGACAGGTGGGACCTAATTAAACTAACTTCTGCACAGTGAAAGAAGCTATTAACAGAGTAAACAGACTACAGAATGGGAGAAAATGTTTACAAATTGCATCTGACAAATATCTAATCCAGAATCTCTTATAAAGAACTCAAATCAACAATGAAAAAACAACCCCATTAAAAGCTGGGCAAAGCACATGAATAGATGTTTCTCAAAAGAAGACATACATGTGGCAATAAGCATATAAAAAATGATTAATATTGCTAATCATTAAGGAAATGCACTCAAAGCCACAATGAGATACCATCTCAGACCTGTCTGAATGGGTATTATCAGAATGGGCATTATTAAAAAATCAAAACATAGATGCTAATGAGGCTGCAGAGAAAAGAAAATGCTTATACACTGCTGTTGGGAATGTAAATTAATTCAGCCATTGTGGAAAGCAGTGCAGCGATTTCTCAAAGACCTAAAAGCACATAGCATTCAACCCAGCATCCTGTTACTGGGTGTATACCTAAAGGAATATAATCATTCTGTCATAAAGACAAACACGTGTATGTTCATGCAGCACTATTCACAATAGCAAAGACGTGGAATCAACGTAAATGCCCATCAACAGTAGACCAGATAAAGAAAATGTGGTACCTATACACTATGGAATACTATGCAGCCATAAAAAGGAACAAGATTGTGTCCTTTACAGCAGTATGGATGGAGCTGAGGCTCTTATCCTAAGTGAATTAATGCAGGAACAGAAAACAAAATACCCCATGTTCTCACTTATAAGTGGGAGCTAAACATTGATTACACATGGACTCAAGGGAACAGTAGACACTGGGGCTTACGGGTGGAGGTTGGGAAGAGCATGAAGATTGAATAATTACCTGTTGAGTATTATAATTATGCTGATTACCTGGTGACAAAATTAACTGTACACCAAACTCCTGCAACATGCAGTTGACCGATGTACACATACTCCTTGAACCCAAAATAAAACATGAAAAAAAATAAATTTCACACCTTGTAAAACATCAAGGAATTTATATTGCACAGAAACCTTACAAATGTATGTAGCAAAACATTTAGTGTGCCTTCAAGTCTTAATATTCATCAGATAATCTGTAATGCAGAGAAACCTACCTTACAGTTGTAA
>NW_012108030.1:283173-285868 GCF_000951045.1 Mandrillus leucophaeus | reverse complement strand
GTCTTTACTCAGATTTCAAACCTTGCAAATCATCACAGACTCCATGCTGGAGAGCAACTTTAGAAATGCAACATGCGTGGTAAGGTCTTTAATCACAATTCACACCTTCCACAGCATCAGATGATTCATTCGCGAGAGTCCTTACAGAGTATGGCAAACTCTTTATTATGAGTTCTGATATTAATCAGCATCAGAGTGTTGTACTAGAGGGAAATCATATAAATGTATGTGACACAGGCTTTATCCAGCCCTACCAAGTCACTGGACGTCAACACATACATCTTTGAGGAAACCATAGGCCGGACACGGTGGCTCACGCCTGTAATCCCAGCACTTTGGGAGGCCAAGGTAGGCGGATCACTTGAGGTCAGGAGTTCAAGACCAACCTGGCCAACATGGTGAAACCCCATCTCTACTAAAAACACAAAAATTAGCTGGGCATGGTGGAATGAGCCTGTAATCCTAGCTACTGGGGTGGCTGAGGCAGGAGAATAACTTGAACCTGGGAGGTGGAAGTTGCAGTGAGCCAAGATTGGGGCCATTGCATTCCAGCCTGGGAAACAGAGTGGGACTCTGTCTCAAAAAAGAAAAGCAAACCATAAAGATAGATTGTGGATTGTGGATGCAAAGGGTATTCATCAAGGATCGTTACTATCGAACATGAGAGCTTTGAGCATTTATGGAAGAAATAACTCAGTCTCTAGTACTTCTGTATTAATATATGACATAGCATGTTGCAGAAAAATTACAAGCTGAAAGATACCAAGCCTCATGATGCAAGGACATGTGGAAATTGCGATTTTTATTCAGGTTATTAAAATATTTAATCCCTTGGGTGTTTTGGAAAGGCTACTTGACTCTTTATGACTTTCAGCCTAAACTTAGAACTCTCGTTATGTGCTTTTCCTACAGGCCTTTCACTGTGGTCTCTGGGAAAGAATCACTAGGATGACAGGGCTGACTTTGTTAGCTGAGGAGCATTTCTATCCAGTTTCCTGGAAGACCGACATTGCCTTTTCAGGTTAAATATGGTTTGATTTAGACAGCATGGAGGTGAGCAGAGAATAACGAAACTGTGTATCAGTCATCATACTTACTTTGTGCAGCAAACCCTGTTCCTGACAGGCACAGTGCTATAAACCTGTACAGCAGGTTACACTACTGAATATTGTAGGCAATTGTAATAAAATGGCATTTCTGTGTCTATACACAGAAAAGTTACCATAAGAATACCATATCAGGCCAAGCATGGTGGCTCATGCCTATAATCCCGTCATTTTTGGAGGCTGAGGTAGGCACATCACCTGAGGTCGGGAGTTCAAGACCAGCGTGATCAACATGGAGAAACCCCGTCTCTGCTAAAAGTACAAAATTAGCCAGGCGTGGTGGTGCATGCCTGTAATCCCAGCTACTTGGGAGCCTGAGGCAGGAGAATTGCTTGAACCCAGGAGATGAGGTTGCGGTGAGCCAAGATCACCACACATTAAATGCCATATAAAAGATAGAAACAAAGTGCACCTGTTTAGGGCACTTACCATGAGTGGAGCTTCCAGAACTGGAAGTGACTCTGGGTGAGACAGTGAGGAGTGGTGAGTGAATGTAGAGGCCTAGGACATACTCCACACTACTGTAGGCTTTAAAAACATTGTACACAGCTGGGCGCGGTGGCTCACGCCTGTAATCCCAACACTGGGAGGCCGAGGCGGACAGATCACAAGGTCAGGAGTTTGAGACAAGCCTGACAAACATGGTGAAACCTCGTCAATACTAAGATTACAAAAAAATTAGCCTGGCGTGGTGGCACACGCCTGTTCTCTCAGATACTCAGGAGGCTGAGGTGGGAGAATCGCTTGAATCCGGAAGGTGGAGGTTGCAGTGAGCCGAGATCATGACATTGCACTCCAGCCTGGGCAACAGAGCAAGACTCTGTCTAAACAAAACAAAACAAAACAAAAAAAACTGTACACTTAGGCTACATTAAATTTATTTTTAAAAAATAAAGTGTGCTGTGATGTTACCATGGCTACAGCATCACTAGGAATTAGGAATTTTTCAGCTCTATTGTAATCTTATGGTACCACCATTGTATATGTGGTCAGTAGTTGACCAAGACATCATTCTGTGGTGCATGACTACTTATTTTTACTGATGTCTTTTGCCATTTTAAAGTGATAGAGATCTTTATACCATAATATGGTAGGATAAGTAATGGGTTTCTGAAACATGTTAAGAGACAAACTACTGTAAGACTGAGGTTAAATTATTACTGATTACATATTATATAATGGATTAATAATGCAGGCACATTTAATTTAGGAATAATGTAATTACTGAAATTGACTGGGCTGGGGGCAGTGGCTCACACCTGTAATCCCAGTACTTTGGGAGGCCGAGGCGGGCAGATCACGAGGTCAGGAGTTCAAAACCAGTCTGACTAACATAGCAAAACCCCATCTCTACTAAAAATACAAAAAAAATTAGCCAGGCATGTTGGCAGGTGTCTGTAATCCCAGCTACTCAGGAGGCTGAGGCAGGAGAATCGCTTGAACCCAGCAGACAGAGGTTGCAGTGAGTCGAGATCATGCCACTGCACTCCAGCCTCAGCGACAGAGTGAGACTCCATCTTAAAAAAAAAAAAAATTGAAGACAAACACTAAAAGTGGCATCTAGATTTTTTGAGACGGGGTCTTGCTCC
>NW_012108030.1:279172-281559 GCF_000951045.1 Mandrillus leucophaeus | reverse complement strand
CATAACCCATGGTTTCCACAGGGAGGCACTCTTGATGTGGAAAACTGGGATAGAGCAGGCGAAGGATTAAAACAGGCTCATCAAAAAGGTTTCAAAGTTGATTCTTCAGTTTTTTCCACTTGGAGTTCAGTTTGTACTGTACTCCTGCCATTATCTTCTTCTTATTCTGTGGGACAGCAGGCTGAATCTAAAAATCTGAAGGAATATGTTGTTCTACCCACACCTCCAATTGAAAATAGAAAAACAGGAGGAGGGTAAAAATTGGCCTATACTGCCTCGTCCAATTGCAGAAACATGTGTACCGCTTCCTTTGGTGGCAGAAATAAGAGACCCCAATACAAAGAATTTTATGCTCTGCTGTCGTAGCTGGAGAGCCCTTAAGACCTTGTGCTTTTCCTGTTTCCATAAGGCCTGATCCAAACAATCCACAGCAGTTTATTCATGAACACACCCCGCTAGAATTTAAGTTGTTGAAGGAATTAAAAACGAGTGTGGTCAATAACTGAGTACAAAGCCTGTGTTTCCTGGAGGAAGGAACGCTAGATGTAGAACTCTGGGAGCAAGTGCGGAGAAATCTTAAACAACATCAGGCGCAAAGGCATCAGGTCCCAGTAACATCTTTAATGTTATGGGCTTTAAGTAGATCAGCCTTGGCTCAGTTACACACAGAAGAGCCTAAAAAGAGGAGGGAGGAGAAAACGTAACTTGCCTTATCAACTCCTCTTCCCTCAGCCCCAGTATCATCGGGCCAAAATAACAAAGAGGAAGTGGAAGTCTTACCTAAGCCTCCTCCTCCAACAGATAGGACAAAGGACAGAGGATTGCTACAGCTATCAGTCCCTGTGTTAAGTAGGCAGCATTAGAAGGAGAGCTCTTAACCTGCTCAGTAATGCAAAATCGGCAAGACAATCAGGTGTATGTTTATAAAAAGATAACAAAAAACGCATTAGAAGCCGAAACTGCTCAGCCAAGCAGGCAGTAGGTGGAGGAGAAGGCTCGGCAGCAGAAGCTCCTGGCAACCAAGCCAACAAGGTCCGCCCAGGCTGGCAGCATCCCCCTGGCAAAGGAGGGAGGGACCGGTGCAGACACAGGCAAAGCCTAAGCAAGTACAACGTGGTTGCCTCCCAGGACCTGCACCGCTGCCCTCTGGCTCTGCGGGCAGCCCATAGCAAAATTTCATATGTTATGTCGCAGGCTATATGATTCTCTGCTAAGATTTAAGTAAAATGTAAGAATTTGAAAAACCTCTTTTCTAATAATGACCACTGTTATTATCTCTCTTCTACCCCTGACATAGCTTTCCAAATTCAATTTCAGTAAAGTAGTAACATCTGAAGGGAGAGCGAGCACAGAGGGCCCGTGAATTAGTTACAGAGTAATTAAAAGCTAGGCATGTAAAACCACACATTACCCTTTAAAGGAGAACTTTAAACCTAATTAAATGGTATTTGTTAAATTGAAAGCTAAAAATGCTGTGCCCTTCTCAGAAAGTGAAGAAAAGTTGTAAGTGCAGTGAAAACTTATGCATGAATGAATGTCTTAACCCATTGATTGCAGATAGTCTTTGATTTGTGCTCGCTAAGAGTCCTAAATTGAGTTCCCCAGCTAGGGAGTCACTGTTTTCAAGACGTTTGCCAGATTAAAATCCATAAACTTGGTCACGTCTCATGGGCCTTCAGCTCCCTGCAGAAAAGAACATGAGTTAAAGTTAAGGAAATCAGAATAAATTATGAATAAATTGCAGGGCGCGGTGGCTCAAGCCTGTAATCCCAGCACTTTGGGAGGCCGAGACGGGCGGATCACGAGGTCAGGAGACCGAGACCTTCCTGGCTAACACGGTGAAACCCCATCTCTACTAAAAATACAAAAAATTAGGCAGGCGTAGTGGTGGGTGCCTGTGGTCCCAGCTGCTCAGGAGGCTGAGGCAGGAGAATGGCGTGAACCCGGGAGGCGGAGCGAGATTCCGTCTCAAAAAAAAAAAAAAAAAAAGCAGTTGGTGGCCTAACATCCTCGGGGACAGGACCCATCGCCCATGCCGAGGGAGATGCCGCCGAGCGACGCCGATGGAGATGTCCCGGTCGTTCCACCTTGGGCCAGGTAAACACGGATTCCCAGGGTTGGCCTTAACCCTCCAAAGCACTTGGCGTTGTCCCTCGGAAACTCTCTAGAGAATAGCGCTCTAGAGATGACTCAGTGGACTGGGAAAGGCAGACCCACTTCAGTTGGGGTGGGCACCATCTAATCAGCTGCCAGCAGTCAGAATAAAAGCAGGCAGAAGAACGTGAAAAGAGTAGACGGGCTTAACCTCCCAGCCTACATCTTTCTCCCGTGCTGGAGATAGAGATGATGATGGAAAGGGAGAAGATTTCGATTCTGTTCCGTGGGTC